>NC_143553.1:70957500-71275714 GCF_054136105.1 Typopeltis vanoorti | reverse complement strand
CGAGCTTTGCGACATGTGATGAGGACTCTATCTCTTCCACATATTGTCGTAAGTGTTCATGACTGTAAATCCGTGTGTGTTCATGGCGCAGGTTTGCTGTTCTGGAGGAGAAAACTCCATTTTCTGGGCGATAAACACTATACTTTCGTATGAGACCGACTAACTCACCTTTAGTCGAAAGAGACCAGATAAAGGATTCTCATGTCATGGACGAGAATTGGAGCCTGGTCTTTCAGACGAAAGCGCTTTGTATATACCGGCTGAGCTACGGAGGCTCTCATGACATATGTTAATAATGGTTTATTAGTTTGATTGCTATCGGAAGTAGACTGACACTTTATAGAATTGTTATTTACCACAGCCATAGTGTAAGAAATTCGCATACACACGATAACTAGGAATGCCATGACACGTGACCGAATTGAAAAGCCTGAATTAATATGTTTTCATTAAGTCGAAGGTATTTCTCGTTCATGCTAGGACTATCGGGCTCTCTTTAGGCTACTGTACTTTGTAAGATTTCTAAATTCAATACATATTTTAGTAATTATTATATTTACATGGGATATAATTGGTTGTCTGAGGTCTTGTTATACGGTATGTACTTCTTGCTATCTTGTGCTTGACATCAAAGCAACATTTCAGCATAGCTGCATAGTGACGTATTTTTTGTTAATATTTTATACACACTGCAATGGCAGAACATAAAATGCTAACAGCAAAGTGTACTTATGTTATTATGCAGCTATGCTAAAATATTACTTTCCTATCAACAACAGGATATCAAGAAGTACATACCATATAACAAGACCTAAGACAACCAATTATATCACATGGAAATAATATAATCAGTTCAGTCACGTGTCATGGCATTCCTAGTTATCGTGTCTGTGTGAATTGACCGTCCTGATCTACCTAAGTTCAAAAGGGTCAGTTAGGGGATATATATATATATATATATATATATATATATATATATATATATATATATATATATAAGAAAAAAGGTCAGCAGCAAACTCATGATACATTTGAATGATATACCCTTGCTTTGTGGTCACTTAGCAAGGGTTTAATCATCTAAATGAAATTAATGCTGTGACATATATGACAGAGACTTGCGTATGCATAGAGTAAATTCTATTAGAGTTTATCAGCATATTAATTAATGTTAGTTTAAATAAAACTATGGGTAATCAGCTCTAGTTTTGTGGGATGTGCAAGGAAACTGCCAGTACTCATGACAAAGTTCCTTAATGTAAATCACAGCTCTGATAGAGCTGAGACCTACATTAAATTCCAAGACAGTGGAAAGAGGGAAAAACAATGCCCTTAGATTAAATGAAGTTCTACAACCACAGTTAATTATAAGTCAATCTTTTTGTATCTAAGGAGTGGTGGTGGTGGTGATATAAGGACTAGAAAAATTGATCAAAAAGTGGATAAGAATATGATACTTTATGATGGGCAACAAGGCTTTGTAAGAGGTGAGAGGTCGGTCATTCGTTAGTAATTTGCTAACTGTTTCATAATAGAGTGACAGCTGTGTTGGATAAGGAAAATGGTTACACGAAGATTATGCTGGATTTTGCAAAGATATTTCATAGACTACCACATGGAACTCTGTTATGCAAATCAGAACAAATGGAGACAGGTATGTGTCACTGATTATCTGAACAAGATGATGGCTGCTGGTAGAATATGAGTAGTGACATACAACAGAGCAGTGTGCAGGCGAAAGCTGGTGACTAGTGGTGTGCAGCAAGGTTCTGTGTTAGGGACACTAGTGTTTAATTTGAACATATATTATATAAGAAATAACTAGAAATGAAATATTCACTTATTCGCTGATGATGCAAATAATGTAGGGCAATAGTGTGTCAAGGAGATGTGGAGAGTTTTTCAGGATGATTTAAATAAGCTGTTAGTTGGGAAAAAGGTAATTAGTGTTAGTTTAATGTACAGAAATGAAAAGTTATTCATTTTAGGATAAACAGTTTACAAGTTGTGTACAAGATCGATGGAACTGTACTCCAGGAAAGAGATGACCCTAGGGATTTAGGACTGTGATACACTGAGTGTTCAAGTTTACAGGATATATTGCAAAGGTTCCTCATAAGATTATTTGGTTATTGAAGAACCCACTAACAAATAGAGAAAAGGAGATTGTTATTCGCCTTTATAAGGCATTAATATGCCCAAATCCGGGTCACTGTGCTCACGTCTCATCCTCTGGATTTCCTAGGATGAGGAAGCAGTGGAGAGAATTCATAGATAAGCAACCAAGATGGTGAGTATTATAGTCTGTGGAATGTTTCCTATCAAAATAGATTAAAGATGTGTGGATGCAGAAGTTGGTAGATAGGCAAAAAATAGGGGATATGATGGAAACATTTCATAGGGTTTTATAGCATTGATGCAATGAATATATTTGGCAGAACAAGAGGTGATACTTGGACGTTGAGTAAAAATGTTGTTAGCAGGGGATTGATAACTAGATTTTTTGCTTGGAAAGATCTTCATTAATGGAATGGATTGCCATTGTCAGTTGTTTGCACTTTTCCAGTTAATGGGTTCAAGGAAAGCTATGATAGATTATTATTACTCTTATTGTTGTCGTTGTTATCATTATATCAAATATTATTCACATTTGACAAATGTGAATAATGATAGGCATGTGTAGCAACACTTCCACTCAGTGGTAGAGGCAGGTGCATCCTCTGCGATAGACTTATAGCAAGTCTGGTCACCGAATGGATAAACTTTTTCTAAGCCTTTCTTCGACCATTTCCCGAGTTAGTCGATCTCTCTAGTACAGGTCAGCAAATTATTTCACCTGGAAATTCAGGGTTTTCGTGCCGAAAACTTAAGAAAATCGACCGTAGAAATCACATTATTTCGGACAGTAAGAAGGAAGGGCATGGGAAAAGTCCCCCCACTCGGCGACTAGAATGGAACTATAAGTTTTATCTTCGTGTAGCCTAGCGCAGAGGATACAAGCGTCAATTCCATTGAACTACATAGGCCTTCTCTCTATAAGGAAATAAAAAGCGTTATCTTATTATTAGTAGTAGTATTTATTAACATAATTGATACATCAAAACAAGATTTAAGTAACATTATTTAAAAAAACAAATATTATTTAAACAACAATTTCACTGGTGATGCAGAACAATTCAGATTCTACCCAAGAATCAAAGAATAGGCTGTCAGGTAGAGTCGTTAAATATGTCCTGTTTTTGTAGGTCATATGGGGGTAATTTCTTTCTTGTTTAATTGTGTAAATAGTTGGATAGCTTCTTTGAAATTGCGGCAAGTGCGACGATAATTATTGGAATAACATTAGTGTGTTTAAACCACAGTCTGCCAACTTCGATTGCCAGATCTTGATATTTAGTCATTTTTTCCAGTACTTTGTTGTTAATGTTGTTAGCACTGGGTACTCCTATATCGATAATCCAAATATGTCGATGTTCGATAATTGTGATGTCAAGTCTATTGTGTTCCAAATGCAGATCAGTTTGTATTCTAACTCCCAGAGAATTTTTGCTGTTTCGTTTTCCAATACTGTCTCTATTTTATGCTGCCACCAGTTATCAGATGTAAAAAAGGCATAGTTTTTGCATATATGCCAATAAATTATTTTGGCCACTTGTTCATGGCGGTATTTATAGTCAGTCTGAGCTATATTGCTGCATGCACTGATCAGATGTTCTACAGTCTCATCTTTCTGATCGCATAATCTGCATTTGCTCTTATTATTGATGTTCAAAATTTTTGATTTCATTGCATTAGTTTGTAATGCTTGTCCTTCAGCTGCTAGAATGAATCCTCCGTTTGCTACCTTTTGCTTTTAGAAGACCCTCTTGTATAACTGTTTGAAGCATTTGGTCAGACCTATTGTTGATGTAACTTTTTAAGCTAATTTCTTCTTCTTCTACAGTCTGTCTCACTTGCAGCACACCCCGTCCCAATGTTCTCCTTGGTAAGTACAACCGGTCATCATCACTTCGTGGATGTAATGCATGATGAAAATCATTAGTTTTTCGTTTTGCGGACAAATTTGTCCAGGTCTTCTTTTGTCCAATCTATTATGCCAGCTGTGTTTTGGACACGCGTTTAGCGCAAGAATTCATTGCTCTAATTGTGTTTAATCCATTTAGTTTTGCTTTCAGAATATTTCTAACTCTTTTGTATTCTGCTGTCTGTTTAACTTTCGAGTGGAGAATGTCACTGGCTTCTAAAATTTCTAGTTATTTATATTGTTCATCAGCTGAAATTGCTTTTATATATTTCTTGTGATCAAAATTAAAAGTCATAGTATCATTAATTTTTCCTCGTTTAATAGATAAAATTGCGCATTTATCTAAACCAAATTCCATTTTGATGTCCTGTCCTGAGTGAAAATAAGAACTGTGCTCAGTAAAGAGTCCACTTGCTGGGCCGATTTTCCATATAACTTCAGGTCATCCATATTATTATTATTATTATTATTATTATTATTATTATTATTATCACGAGAAACTCCAAGGAGTCCCTAGACTCATCGAGGCAGGTCCTAAACATCACGTCAAGAACAACTATTTAACATCCACACAGTATCTATAATGCTTTGCCTTGAACTCATTCACAGTCGTGGCACCCACAACAGACTCTGGCAAATTTTTCCACTCATTCACCATTCTCCAAGTAAAAAACCTAGTTCTAACACCTTTGCTGACCACACTCATGCCCGGGTTCCATGGATTAGTCCTCCCATCACCAGTCCTGTTCTGAAAAATATCCTCTGAATTAATCTTATAGAAACCCTTCAATAATTTGAATGTCTCAATCATATTACCCCTTTTCTGCCTATCAACGAATTCCTGCAACCCACAAATCTTCAACCTATACTTATAAGGTTCGTTCCATAGACCTGCTATCATCTTCGTCACTCGCCTCTGGATCTTCTACACCTCCTTCCCATCAAGAAGAAACCCAGGGACTCAGATCTGGGCACAGTAGTCAAGATGGGGTCTTATTAAGGCTCGATACAGAGGAACAATAACTTGCCTTTCTCTGCTCGTCAAAGTATTCTTCAGCAACCAAGTGATTTGATGAGCTGATTTAGCCACTTTTGCAATGGTCCCCTCCCTAAACTTCAACTCCCTATCCACCAACACTCTCAAATGTTCCACCAGTGTGGTGTACTGCTGCTAATCTTTTCACTCCAAAATGCATAACCTTACATATTTGCGACATTAAATTGACATCCAATCTCCTTATCCCAGTCTTCCAACCTATCCAAATCATCCTGCAAAATTTTGACATCATGCGCATTCACTATTGCTCTACCCGACTTTGCATCATCAGCAAACAATTTATCAGTTCCTATGAAATCCTTTCCTATATCGTTAATCAATAAATTAAATAGTATTGGTCCAAGAACAGAACCCTGTTGCACACCACTAGTCACAGGTCATCCTTTGGACTCTACCTCTGAAAAAAGTATATCTCTCCATCAACTACCCTCCTGTCCATCTCACTAACCCTATATCCATCCCCATATGCTGCAGTTTACTGATTAGAATTCCATGTGGTATCGTGTGAAGTGCCTTAGCAAGGTTCAGCAGTATCACTGTATACCCATTACCCTTATGAAAAATTTTAATATTACATTTAGGAATTTCATATCCAAGTTCTGTTTCACTTGAAATCATAGACAAAGGTATCAAAGGGTGAAAAGCAATGTTGAAAAGGAATCACCTTGGAAAATTACACGTTTAATGCTGATATATCCGAATCGTTCATTATTGACAATTAAAGTTGCTTTCAATGATT
This sequence comes from Typopeltis vanoorti, assembly GCF_054136105.1. NCBI lineage: Eukaryota > Metazoa > Arthropoda > Arachnida > Uropygi > Thelyphonidae > Typopeltis > Typopeltis vanoorti. Next base: position 71,269,894 of record NC_143553.1, on the reverse strand, counting down.
TCATACCAGCAGCTGATAACGACCGTATGCTTTTTCTAATTCCAAATATTTATAGCGATTTTATGACCCCGGAGTGTGTCAGGGAATCTAATGCTTTCTTATAATATATCCATGCCATGCTTAAGTTAGTTTTTCTTCTTTTTGAATTTCTGAGAATTATTTTATTAATAGGATTTGATCTATAATTAATACAACCAATATTGGATTATAAGACCATAGCTTTAATACAATTTAATGTACAAATTCGACGACTATTTTTGCTAGCAAAGCTGACTATCTTTGTCAAGAATAAACGGTGAAAAAACTAATAAATGCAAAAAAAAACAAAAAAAAAACGAAGGAATGCAGTAACGGTTTACATCGGTTAGAGAACAAAATTGGAAGGCACTGCGTGACATGGTATGCGTGAAACGATATACTTCGGTCATTATTACAGATGTCGAATATTTAAAGAAGCTGCAGTGGTCCTACGAATAGGAAACCACCTTAACAGAAACCAAGGAGTAATATTAAAGGATATATGGAAAAATCTTATTAACTCATTGAGTTTAGCGGAACTACAGTACAACAAAAACTATGTAACGCGTATTTATAATAATCACTGAAGTATATCGCTTCAGGCATACCATGTCACGCGGTGCCTTCCGATCTTGTTGTCTAACTGTTGTAAACCGTAACTTCATCCCTTCGTTTTTTTTTTTTTGCATTTATTTGTTTTTCTCAGTTTAGACTTGATAAAGCTAGTCATTTATGCTAGCGAAACTAGTCGACGAATTTGTACATTTATCTATTAAACATATGGTCTTATAATCGATATATTGGTTGTGTTTCTTTATTAACTATAATTAACATATATTATAGTTAATAAATAAAATTTATAGTTAATTAATTAAATATAAATATAACTTTTCAACAAGAATTTGATCTTTTGTTCCTCTAGATTTTTGAAAATTGCCTTCTTGTTCAATCGGATCAATATTATTATCTGATAAGTAGTGATATATGGAATTTGCTATGATTGGAGTGAACAGCCTAAGCTTAGTTGGTAGGCATGTTATTGGACGATAGTTACTTGGGTCTGCACCCTTATCCTTATCTTTCATGAAGTGAAGCATGCTTCTAGATATCATCCAGTCTTTCAATGAGCCTGACTACAACAAATAATTAAATTGTTCTGCTATTCAATAATGTAGACTGGTTAGATGCTTTAACCAAAATCCATGTAATTCATCTTTTCCAGGAGGAGTCCAGTGTTTTAATTTTCTAACTTCTGCACTCACTATTTCTTTAGTGATAACGACATTTTGCATTTGTTTATGTTTCATTCCAGTTTTTAATTTCCTTAAACCATGAGGCATCTTAATTATGTTCAATAGGATTGTCCCACATTGACTTCCAAAGTTTGAGTGTTTCTTCTTTATCTGGTGAATGATTGTTTGCATTCGAATTACTCTGGAGAGACTGAAAGAATTGAATGTTTCTGTTGAAACTGAATATTTTGTACATATTGGTTTATTCTTGTTTCGTAACTTTTAAATTTCTTCGAAGTCGCTATAATTCTTTGTTTTAGCTCTTAGGTAACTTCAAAATTATTTTGTTGGCCAAAGTACATGTTAATCTGTCTGTTTTTGGTGTTATTATTTTTCAGCCGTCCTTTTTTAAAACTCTGTAAGTTGCTCAGATCAGCACAAAGTTTGTTCATTTTTCGTTTCAACCGGACTTTCGATGGTGCAGATTGTTTCGTGCAGATTCTTTTGTTCTTGCGGTTTGCAACCATAGTTCACTGTAATGATATAGGCTGTGCTATATAGGAGCTAATTTGTTTCCTTTATACTATTGGTTATGGTGGTTTTGATCAGAGCATTTTCTTCTAAGAGGAGCTCTTTTAGCTTAGATTTATGTAAAGCTTTTTAGGGTGGTGTACAGTCATTTATGGAGTTCATATTTTCCAATATTCCGGACTTCAATTTACATTGCACTTCTGTATAAATATTCTGAGGTATGTCACCAGCTTGATGCTTACTGACTTGAATTCCAAAGATTGATATAGCTACCTCTTGATGATTTGCTGTTACTGGAGTTCTTGGTTTATTAAGTAACTGTTGCAACTCAAGTTCAGAAAATATTTATTTTTCGAAAATGAAATTTTTTGGTCCATATGTCTTCTGTAATTGCTGATTGGAGGAATTTTTGTTCCTTCGTGTAAGACTTGGTTTCGAGTCTAGTCGGCGACTAGAGGAAATTTTTCTAAGCCTTTTTTCGACCGGTTCCCGAGTTAGTCGATCTCTGGCACGGGCAAGCAGGTTTTTCCTCCCGGAAACTCGGGTTTTTCGTCCCGTAAACTCAAGAAAATCGACCGTAGAACACACAATATTTTCAGACACTAAAAATATTGTGTTAGGGTTAGGGACCACGAGATGGCGGCACATTTGAGCCGTCTCTCTTCACTGTGTACCGCTTAATTAGTGATAGCTTTGGGCCATCTATCTCTGATTGGTGCCATTGGAGATTGAACTGCCCACTCAGTCTCCAAAAGTTAGATAGGGCTAAATGGCCTCGCCTACTCCCGTATACGGGAATAAAAAGGCGTTAGCTGAGTTTTTTTTGGGGGGAATTTTTGTTTCCAAATTAAATGCATACGCTTTCTAAAACTTCGTTTTTCTGGTGTTTATCTGTAACATCATTTCGTAACTTCCCTATTTTCTTATACAGTCTATTTTTTACATTTGGTTGCTTCCAATCGATTTGCAGCTTCCTGCCCTGATTGCCCACCAAGGAGAGCTGGGTCTTGTAGCGCATTTGTTTCCTGATGACCAGGATCCCCAACATCTGATGCAGACCTTGATGACTTGGCTTCGACTGATCACGTATGGATTTTTTCTTACTTATCACTATTATGATTCGGGATCGATTATTATTATTATCCGTTGTGACTCTGATATTCTTTGTAAATATCTGTTAATATTTCAATTGTGATTCTGATATACTGGAGAGAGTGCCAAGGAGAGATAAAAATATCAGGATTGTTCAATACTGATTCTTAAGTTAGATTAAAAATTTGTAGACTATAGATACTAACAAACAGGAGAAAGAGTGGCATTGTGATTGAGACTTTCAAACTTCTGAAAGGGTTATACAGAATTTTAATTGATGGAATTTTTTATTTTATGGAGGGTGGGGAAAGGAGACCTTGAAAGCTGAGAATGAATGAATGCCTCTAAGATGGGGATGAGGGCTAGATTTTTCTCTCGCAAAGTGATGCCTGATTGAAATGGATTGCGATTGGATGTTGTGTGTGCAGGCAGTGTGAATGAATTCGAGAATAACTATGTGATTATTATTACTATTATTATTATGTGACACCTCCAGGGAGTCCAAAGACTCATCGAGGGAGAGTGTGCCAACACCATCGAACGATTGTTACCCGTCCAACTACTAACCGCGCTCAAACTTGCTTAAGCCATTAGTAGCAGAGGCTCTACCAATCGACCAATCTTTGCTGACTGCTGAGAGCTGCTACTGCGGAGAAAAATTTTTTCTAAGCCTTTTCTCGACCGTTTCCCCAATTATTCGATCTCTGGCACGGGAAATCGAGTGTTTTTCTCCCAGAAACTTCGTTTTTTCGTACCATAAACTCAAGAATATCAACTGTAATACCGACACTATTTTCAGACATTACATATATTGTGTTAGGATTACTGTCCAGGAGATGGCGGCACTTGTTGAGCCGCCTCTTCACTCTGTGCCGCTTAATTAGTGATAGCCTCGGGGGGAGCTATCTCTGATTGGTTAGCACTCATTCACCAAAAGTTAGAGAGTGCTCAACGGCTTGCGTAAAGCCTACTCTCTATACAGCAGGGATCGGCAAACGTTTTAGACTATTCACCCCTTCATAGAATCCTTCATCACTCATCGATCCCTATCATGTTAAATAAATGAAAAAATGTTAACATTAATAAATTTCTAAATTTAAAAATAATAATTCCTTCACCCTTTTACTTCTTTAATGTTTTTCGATAAGAAATATTTAAAGAAATTTAAAGAAACACTCAACGAAATTTATAAAGAACATTAAAATTTAACTCCCTTTTGACCCTAGACAATTTGTTAATATGTGGAATGAGTTTGAAGGACGAAGTGAGCTGTATGGTAGCGATGAACTCATTCGAGTGGTTATGCTGTGAGTGGTTATGAATCACTTGGTGAGACTGTTGCTGGAAGGTAGAGAAGTGAGTATAGAGAATGAATCAGATCAAGTAAGAAGTGATGTGGAAGAGGAGGAGAGTACGACAGGAGAGACTGAAGAGGTGATTATGAATGAGAAAGTAAGTGGCATGAGTATGGAAAATGAGGGGATAGGTGTGAAAGATGAACAGGGAAATGGGGAGGCTCAGGATAGACAGAGATACACAGCGTGAGAAAAGATGAATGCTCCAAGAGAATGTGTAGACAGGCAAGGAATGGGATAACCTGTGATCAAGAGGAAACAGTTGGAATTGAAGTGACTTCTAAAATTAATAAGCAGAAAGGGAAATGGCCTGAGTCGAGCAAGGAGAGATCACTTCGAATGAATGTTATCAGTGGAACTAGCTACAGATCCAGGAATGAGCTGTTATGTTTATATACAAATGCTAGAAGTTTAAGAAACAAGGCAGGTGAAATGGTTGCACTAATTGAGTCTGTTCACCGAAACCTTTTTGGAACAAGTGAGACATGCTTAGATGAGGACGACATCCTGACAGGAATAGAGATGGGAGGAGATGATGTGTTTTGTGAACACAATATATGAAGAGATGAAGAGATGTTGGGAAGGGTCCAGAGGCGACTGACTAAGGTAGTTTCTAACCTCTGGAATGTTGAGTATGAGGAATTATTGAGAAGAATCAACTTGCAGTGTCTGCTGGACAGGAGGAAGAGGGGGACATATAATAGAGACCTACAAGTTATTAAGTGTTTGTAATAGGATTAATGCTGGAGATGTTCTACAGAAAATAGTGGGAGATCAGGGGTGATCTAGAGGTCATCCGTGGAAATTGTATAAGGAAGGTGTGAATAGGGGAATGAGAAGCAGGTTTTTTCATGCAGAGTTGTGAATGATTCGAATGCCTTGCCTGAGAGTGGGTGTCTGCAGAGAATTTGAGTGTGTTTAAAGCACTGTATGATGAGCTATTTGTAGGATAAAAGGACCTCCTAGATGAATCTTTGACTCCATGGTGTCTTGGGTAATAATAATAATATATCGCCCCCCCAGGGGTCGATATGGACCACTTTGTTGACCTCTACTATACAGAAATTAAAGGCATTAGCTGATTGATTATTATTATTATATACTACATGTTTTTACTAAACATGTTGGCATGTCGACCACTTTGCCTATCCCTACTATACAGGAATGAAAGGTTTTAACTGATTTATTATTATTATTATGTACTACATGTTTGTACTAAACAGAAAATATGAGTGAATTGTGCATATTTTCCCTTATGCGATCATATTTTGCCAACCTTTGAAAAGAAAATGTAAACTTTGAAATGCAATTATATTTCCTTGTGTAAATGAGGTTGCAAATTATAGACCAAACAATATATCTGGAGTGCTGGTTAAGATTTTGGAGAAATTGGTTAAAATTAGAATTCAGGACTGGGTGGACAGCAATATGATACTTTATAAGGGGTAACATGGTTTTGTGAAGGGTAGGTCTTGCCTAAGTAATTTGCTTACTTTCTATAATAAAGTAACAGTGGAGTTGGATAAAGGAAATTCTTACTCAGTGATATGCTTGAATTTGCAAAGGCTTTTGACTGGATTACACATAGAACTTTATTACATAAATTACAGCAAATGGGTTTGGATCCGAAGATGGTGATTTGGATTAAAGGATGGCTGGTGGACAGATATCAAAGAGTGGTTTACGGAGGAGCTGAGTCTAGGAAAAGGCAAGTGACTAGTGGTGTACCTCAGGGCTCAGTTCTTGGTCCTCTATTGTTTAATTTGTACATCAATGATATTGGAAATACCTTGAATGGAGATATCCACTTGTTTGCTGATGATACAAAATTGGGAAGAGCGATAATCAATTCAAATGATGTGGATATTTCACAGGATGACTTAAATAGGCTGACAGTATGGACTGAGGTAAATGGCTGTCAGTTCAACGTGGCTAAGTGTAAGGTGATGCACTTCGGGAAGATGACATCGCATGCTGTTTACTATATTAACGGAACTGAACTGCAGGAAGTTGATGAGACAAGAGACTTGGGAGTTATTGTAAACAGAGAACTTAAATTTAAAGGGCATATTTCAAAGATTGCCAAAACATCATCAAATTACATGGTTGTTGAGGAACACACTAACAAGCAGGGATAGGGAACTTATTGTTCCACTCTATAAGGCCTTAATAAGGTCGCATTTGGACTATTGTGCACAGATCTGGTCGCCAGGATTTCTTGGTGATGCGGAAGTGTTGGAGCGGATTCAGAGGTGTGTTATAAAGATTGTTGCAGGTCTGTGGGATGTTCCCTATGAGGATAGATTGATGATCTGTGGGCTCCAAAAACTTGCTGATAGACGTAGGATAGGAAATATGATAGAGGAATTTAAATTGTTAAATGGATTTTACAGGATTGATACTGATGATATTCTTAAGACCAGTGCAGGATGTAAGAGAACGAGGTGCTATCCCTGGAGATTGTGTAAGAGTGTGGTTAACAAGGGTGTTAGGACTAGATTTTTTACTTGGAGGGTTGTGAATGGGTGGAATGCTTTGCCAGAGGTGGTTGTGAATGCTTCAACTGTGAATGAATTTAAGTACATGTATGACAGGTATTGTGTAAATAATGGTTAGTGTCAATGTCGGGTCTCCCGCGATGAGTCTTTTGACTCCATGGAGACGCCGTTATAACAATAATAATAATAATAATAATAATAATAATAATAATAATAATAATAATAATAATAATAATAATAACTGTGAACTAGAATAATAATTTATTATTGTGATATTATTAGTATTACTAATAATACATGAATTATCCCGTATGTCAATTGCATTTTATAATTGTATTAATTAGAATCTGTTCTTTAGTCACATGAAAGAAAATGTAGTATTATTGCTTAAATGTCACATTATATGTATGTAATTTATTTGAGACATAAAGTTAAAAAAATATTGAAAAAAAGAAACAAAACGAAACATTCCATTTCAGTGCTTGGTTTCTTCTGAAGTAGGGAATTCTTGAAAACGCAGTGTTAATGAGGTCAAAATATTTATATTCCGCATTTGTACAGTGTGATAAAAAATACTAGCCGTCGATATAATTAATAATGTCTATAATAAAAGCCAATATTTTTGGAATCACTAGGATATGGCGTCTTTTTCTCTGATGAAACCAGCTTTTACTTCGTGTAGACTAGAGATTAATACTCTAATTTGGTATCAAAACTGTTTTTTTTTTTTTTTAATAAAACAAAACTATTCTTTGCTTTAATTTGCATAATAATAATGATGGAAAATAATAATATTGATAATAATAATTATTATTTTTAATACCATTCCTAAACATCTGGGTTTAAGAGTAACATTATTCATTGTTTATTCGATTACTGGTTAACGAATGTACCGGGAAATTTGACAGCGGTTGTGTCTATTGTAAGGGTTAGTTATCGTTCAATGAGCATTTTTATTTTGTTTACTTATTACTTTTATTAAATTTCTTGTAATAAAACTTAAGCTTGTATGGTATTCAGATTTATTAATGAATATATGTTAAAATTTTTCCATAAGTTTCTCATGCTATTTTTAAAAAGACTGGAGTTACACGATTGCTAACGAACCTATGGGAATTATTATTATAGATTTATCGAATAGTATATAGATGAATATATAAATAATAATGCAATTTGTTCATAAATTATTAAATGCCAAAATAATACATTATTAACACATCAAATACTGCTATATTAACATAAAACCCATATTAATATAACATACCATATTGGATTTTCACTAGTAACAGTGTAAGAATTATTTGCAGACCTTTTCAATTTTTTATACTTATTAGCAGCTTTTATCGTTTTAAGTATGTAATCATTAACCAATAAGGTTGGATTTACTCGATTTCTTTATTATGCAAAGACGGTGTATATGGGATAGGGATTAAACTGATCTAAAGTGACATTCGAAACGTAAACATTCGCATTTGAAATTGTTTCCACTCCCAAAGTGAAGGAGAGCAATCGTGATTTTGAACGCGATTTTTTCAGAAAACAGCAGGCATTGATATGGAGCCATATTACTGTGTTTCAAGTAGATCCCATTTAAATAATTGTAGCAGTGGCGGCTCGTGGCTTGAAATCGTGGGGGTGTTGCAACTTTCGAAATATACATACAAGTACAAGCTGTAAGTACAGTGTATATGTGTTTGGATAAAATATCAAAATTATGGTAAAAATTAAACATGAAAAAATATTGTTTATTATCGTTAAAATTATACAGTTTGGTATAATACAAAATTACTAAAAAATGAAATCCATTATCATAACCCCAATAATGTCTAAAATAAAAACTGTAACAAATGTTATGTCTTTAATTGTAATGTCCAAATATTTAAGGAGACTGAGTAAACACGATAAGCACTACGAACACTACTATTGGCGCAAACTGCATATAAACAAGTGGAACTGCATGATGGACAGTGCCACATTACGCCAATAGCTCGCATCTTACTAATGACGTGCATATGCATAGCAGTATGGCAGTGGTAAATACAGTGCTGCTAGCATCCTTTGCCCTCCTAAGTGCTACAGGATGGATTTTTATTATTTTTTTTATACAAAATAAGAGAGTTGTATAGGATTGTTTATGATAAAATTAAATATTACAAGCAAATATAAATAAATTAATAAATATATTTATGTATCGAGAAAAATTGGAGGGTGCTGCAGTCCCGTAATGCCTATGCACGAGCTGCCTCTGGATAGTACTGTCTAACACATTAACAACATGAGGTGTAAGGTGATAATCTAAAACCTCGCTCTAGAGACCATTTCAGGTCTCTGATATGCAGGGTGGTGAGTTTACACCTGCTGACACAAATTATCTACCACCTAAGAATGATATAGTTTATAACTTTTAAAAGATATAATTGATAAACTTTTCTTTTTACATCTGAGACTTTTTTACATAGGTAATGAAGCATTTGTGGAATCCAAATTGTAATAAAGTTGTTCAAGGTAGAGATGCAAGAGTGAAATAATGGCAGTGGTTTTGAGGCAGTATGGTACAGAGTAAGCATGGTTAGAATGAAATATTTAGATAAGTGTTATTGACCTGGTAAGCATGGTGACAATGAAATGGATTAGTAAATTAATCATGTAGGAAAAGGCTGATTTTTATTATGGTAATATAGAATAGGATTAAAATAGGGTTTTCATGGTGACAAGGATATGTTGGAAAGGATCGATAGTAGCCTCGTAACTGTAACTTGCAATTACAGTTACTAGGACAGCTTGAGAGAATGTAAATTGCAAAGCCTTGTGAATAAAAGGAACGGGGGGGGGGAGGATATGATTAAGACATATAAGCTAGTCAGGGGTTGTTATCAGGTTGACCTGGAAGAGATTTTTCATAGACTGAGAGAGAGAAGGGGCAGAACAATAGCCATCACTGGAAACTGTATAAAGAGGGTGTGAGCAGAGGAGTGAGAAGCAGGTTGTTGGCATGGAGAGCGGTTGATGAGTGGAATGCATTGCCTGAATGTGTTGGGAATGTAGACACACTGATTAATTTTAAGGCGCTGTTGGATGAGCATTGTGTACAATAGTGTGCACTTCTCACGATGAGCCTCTGACTCCATGGAGATCAGATGTTAATAATAGGATAGTAAGATAATATTTGGAAATAACATGAATTTCTCATGTTTTTGAGGGACAACTACCTTAAGCAATATATATCAGAGGACTATGAAGATTGAAGGACTTGGATTTGATCATCTCATTAAAGGACATCATTATAAATGAGGTGTCATGTCTCCATCTGGTTGGCGAGCCATGACCATGAAGTGATTATATATAGCTGGCCAAGTAGTGGCCAGCTATATGAGGAAAGGATATATGTGGAACCACAAGGCTAGTGATTATGAAAACCTCAGGAGACAGCTTGCAGTTATGTATTAGAATCAGGACTTGGATAGAAAGGGAGATCAAAGTTGTTTGTTTGCTAGCAGAAGCATTGTCTGAATATCTTTCAAAAGTCAGAAAGTTAAATAATGTAAGTGAAATGGATGAAAGAAGAGATCAGGTATGCAATCTAGTAGTAGTAGAAGAAGAAGGCATTATGCAGACACTGTAAGGTGAGTGGCATTATCACTTGCATGAGGAGTATAGAGGATAGGCAAGAAAGGTGACTGGGTTGGTAATGATAACCCATAGTTAGCTCATGAAGCAAAAGAAAAAAAAAATCCTATAAAGTTGTTTTGATATGTAGCCAGCAGAGAAAGAATTATTGTATGGTATCTTCGTGAATGTGTTTCATAAGGGCAGGTTAAGATCGTGTAGAAACGTGTAGAAATATCCTGTAATCCATTGTCTAGAATAGCTAAATAGATTGTTCCCTGTCTTTACTTTTTAGTGTGTTTTTCAACCTTCAAGTAATCATTTGAGCTATTTTGCCAACTTGTAAACAAAGTGTCACATCTTCCTCCACTTGTTGAAAGTAAACATGAAGTGATCACCAGCCATATCAGAACTTTTGTGAGAAATCGTTATATGTGGAACTATAATGCAGGTTATTATGACAAACTCAGGAGGCAGCTTGCAGCAATATCATGGAATGAGGAATTGAATGGGAAGGAAATCAGCGCTGCTTTGTCTCTCTACTCAGGAAGTATCTGGCAGAGGCAATGACCTAGTGTATTCCAAATGTTAGGAGATGTAGTCATAAAATGGATGACTGAAGAGGTGAAGCATGCAATCTGCAAGAAAAAGGAATTGTGGAGATGGCACAAGATCAGTGGAGATAATCAGTGACATGAGGAGTACAAACAGCAAGAAAGGAATGTGACTCACTTTGTATTTGTAATGTAGAACTTGAGAACAGTGGGAATGGGAGAGGAACCATTGATGGTAAGGGAGCAGGAAGTACAAGGGCTGTTTGTTTTAAATTTTCAATAGATGGCGACACAATTCGTTCATTCATACTAGTGTCGGCACATATCATCTTTTTCATGACACCTGGCAGACATAAAAAATGACCATGTTCGCATTTTTCATAAAAATGGAGAAAAACGAGTTTCGTGCAGTAATATGATTTGAAGAAGTGGACCGCCGTGCAGATCAAACCTGAGTTAGATGCAGTTCATGGGGACTCTGCACCAGCATTAAAGACTATTTATTTTTGGATAAATGAGTTTAAACGTAGTTGTACGTCCATCGAAAATGAAGGTTGCTCTGGATGTCCGACTGAGGTCACTACGAAGGAAATGATTGACGGAATCCATGGTAGTGTTGTGGAAGACCACCAAGTGAAAGGGCATGAGATTGCTGAGATTGTAGGCATCTCGATTGAATGGGTGTATAATATACTGCATGAAAAATTGCACATAAAAAGGCTGTGTGCGTGATGATGAATGCCGCAATTGTAGACTGTCGATCAAAAATGCATGTGAAAAGACATTTCGACACAGTGTTTGTTAAATTGTGATTGTTTAATCGCAATTTGCAGGATTTTTTGCATCGATTCGTGAATGTAGATGATTCTTGGATCCACCACTGCACACCTCAGTCAAAATAGTGGACAATGCCTGGTGAAAGAGCACCTAAAAAAGTGAATACCATTTTGTCAGCTGTGAAGGTGATGGCCACTGTTCCCAAGGAATTATCATGATGACTATTTGGAAAAGGGTAAGACAATAACAGGAGTCTATTATGCATCAATGTTGGACTGTTTTTAAAGAAGAACTGAAGAAAAAATGGCCAAGATTGGCTCACAAAAAAAGTGCTCTTTTTTCATCAAGACAATGCACCATCCCGCACATTGGCTGTTGCAATGGCAAAATTGCACGAATAGAGGTTCAGATTGGTTTCACATCCACCATATTCTCCGGACTTGGCCTTGTGTCACTTCTTCTTGTTCCCAAACTTAAAAAATTTGGCTCAGTGGAAAAAAATTTTCTTCGAACGAGGATGTCATCAAGGCTGTCAATGACTATTTTGCAGAATTTGACAAATCCTACTTTTCAGATGGGATGAAAAAATTGAAACTCACTGGACCAAATGTGTAGACCTAGTGGAGACTATGTTGAGAAATAAAGGTGATTTTTTTCCAAAAAAAAAGTGTTTAACTTATTTTTTTACCAAACTTTTCAAACAATCCTCGTACATGAGGTATTACGTAAACTTGGAAAGATGGCAAAATTGTTCCATTTCTTAAAGGGAATGATGAGGCTAATGGTTTGAATTACAGGCCAATCAGCTTGTCTGGAGTTGTGGTCAAAGTGTTGGAGAAGCTAGCGAGGACAAGGATTCAGAACTGGGTTGACAGCAGCAGAATTTCCTTTAATGGAGAGCATGGTTTGCTAAAGGAAGATTGTATTTTTGGCAATCTTTTTGACTCCTCACTTATGTGCTGTAGGTGTTTGGCAAGAGGAATAGAAGAAAGGAGGAATTCATTCACTTTCTGCTTGAATAACTGAGGGTTATAATGTGGTTGTGTGAGGAAAGATCGGAGGTGCAGGTTAGTTTAAGTAGAGAAATCTGATCGTGTTTGGATATCTCAGTATTACTGAAGGTATGGGGGGAGGGAGGGAAGTGAGCTCTTTCTTGCGAGAGATCAAACAGAACTGAGATTTAGTGGCATTGAAGTTTACAAGATCTCCTAGCTATATCCCTCACTGGGATATGGCTAGGAGATCTGAATTTAGGTTCCTGGTCGTGGTAGATTTTGAGGATTCTAATACTTGAGTGCTATAAGGTTTGTCAAATGAAAAGGAGGAATGGAGTGTACTGTCATCTGCAAAGCTGTGATTAGAAGTCTGTGAGAGCAGGTCATTTATATACAAGAGGAAGAGATGTGGGTGAAAGAACAGAATCCTGGGGTATTTCTGCATGTATATGCCTAAAAAGAAGCTCTTTAATATATATATTCATTATTCCAGCATTTACCTGTGGAAGTGAGACATGGGTTACGACTAAAAAACAGAAAGACAGGTTGTGTGTGGCCCAAAGAGCCTTGGAGAGCGAGAGAGAAAAATTCTCCACATAACAAAAAAGGGATGGAATAAGAAATACTAGAATTAGAGAGATGACTGGAGTAGAGGATATGAAGTGTTGTAAAGTATATAAGCGGAGATGGGCCAGCCATATTAGTAGACTGCCAAATGAAAGATGGACAAAATTAAACAACGAGTTGATACCAAGAGAAGATCATGAAAGAACAAGATGAAGGGATGATCTACAAAGATTTGAAGAGATGGTGGACATTGGCTACAAACAGACAGAACTGGAAAATTCTAGCAGTCAATGAAAGAGGCTAAAGAAGAATAATGTTTTGTTTTAATATTGTTGCCTTACCACATCTCACTCCTTAGAATACCCTTGTATGCCACTGGTGATAACCTTTGGTTAGAAAGAACATGTAGATATTTTAAGGGCAAACTTACCAGAAAATTAATGATTATTATTATTATTGGCTACTCCATGGAGTCCTTAGACTCATCAAGGGAGGCCTTAAACATCATGGCATGCACTATCCAACATTTGCACACTGTCTATCATACTTTGAACTCATTCACAGTCATGGTATCCACAAAAGACTGGCAACCTATTCCACTCATTTACCACTCTTCAAGCAAAAAATCTAGTCCTAATACCCCTGCCAGCTACAATCTTTACCAGTTTCCAAGGATGACCCCTAGTTCTCCCACCACCAGACCTGTTTTGAAAAATTTCCTCTGTATTAATCTTGTAAAAACCCTTCATTAATTTGTGTCTCAATCACATCATCCCTCTTCTGCTTGTCAATCAATTTCTGCAACCCACAAATCTTCAACCTGTCCTCATAAGGTTCATTCCATAGATCTGACACCATCTTAGTTGCTTGCCTCTGGATCCTCTTCTCCTCATCTCCCAAGAAACCCAGATGACCAGATCTGCATATAGTAGTCAAGATGAGGGTTGTACCAAGACTTTATAAAGAGGAACAATAACCTGCTTGTCTCTGCTCGTCAAAGTATTCTTCAGTGACCAAGTGATCTGATGTGGTGCTTTAGCCACTTTTGCTGTGTGCCCCCTAAACCTTAACTCCCTATTCACTAACATCCCCAAATCCCTGGCTTCATCAATTTCTTGGATTACAGTTCCATCAATGTTCTACAGCTGGTAATCTTTTCAACCCAAAATGAATAACCTTATACTTTGCCACATTAAACTGATATCTGTTCTCTGTCCAGACTGCCAGTTTATCATTATTATTTTTGATTTAGTTTTTATTATTTTTTTATGTTATTATTGTTTTATTATTATTATATCTTTTTAATTAACTGAACACGCAAGATAAGTCACAAAACCTGCAACACAGAAGAGTGCTATGTGTAGGTATACATATATGCGCAAAATGCAGGCAATGGGAGGAACTTAGTGAGTTAGAGATAACTATAACTGACCTTGTTGAGTCAAAGGCGGGAGATTCTCCACATAGAGAGATGAGTGGTATGATAGAGGAAGAGAATGGCGAAAGAAATGTGAATAAAATAATGGGAGTGGGGAGTATGGAAAGGTTGAAGGATTTTGAAGTTTTCGGAGATGGTCTCAATTTGGAAAATGAATGGCAAATAAGAGTGGCTGACTTGCAGAGAGAGATAGATGAGCTGAAAGAGCAGGTGAAATGTCTAGGGAATGAGACGAGAAGTGTGAAAGATGAGATTAGGTGAATGGAAAAGATGAATGCAAGGCAAATCAGAGTAGGAGTCAGAGAGAGTTATGGGAATGATAGAGGAGGAGAGAATAGGAACAGTAGAAGCGAGGGAATGAGAGAGAGTTATGGGAATGATAGAGGAGGAGATAATAGGAACAGTAGAAGAGAGGGAATGAGAGAGAGTTTTGGGAATGATAGAGGAGGAGATAATAGGAACAATAGAAAAGAGGGAATGAGAGAGAGTTATGGGAATGGTAAAAGAGGAGAGAATAGGAACAGTAGAAGAGAGGGAATGAGAGAGTTATGGGAATGATGGAAGAGGAGATAATAGGAACAGTAGAAGAGAGGGAATGAGAGAGAGAGTTATGGGAATGATGGAAGAGGAGATAATAGGAACAGTAGAACAGAAGGAATGAGAGAGAGAGAGTTATGGGAATGATGGAAGAGGAGATAATAGGAACAGTAGAAGAGAAGGAATGAGAGAGAGAGTTATGGGAATGATGGAAGAGGAGATAATAGGAACAGTAGAACAGAAGGAATGAGAGAGAGAGAGTTATGGGAATGATGGAAGAGGAGAGAATAGGAACAGTAGAAGAGAAGGAATGAGAGAGAGAGAGTTATGGGAATGATGGAAGAGGAGAGAATAGGAACAGTAGAAGAGAGGGAATGAGAGAGAGAGTTATGGGAATGATGGAAGAGGAGAGAATAGGAACAGTAGAAGAGAGGGAATGAGAGAGAGAGTTATGAGAATGGTAGAAGAGGAGAGAATAGGAATAGTAGAAGAGAGGGAATGAGAGAGAGAGTTATGAGAATGGTAGAAGAGGAGAGAATAGGAACAGTAGAAGAGAGGGAATGAGAGAGAGAGTTATGAGAATGGTAGAAGAGGAGAGAATAGGAACAGTAGAAGAGAGGGAATGAGAGAGAGAGTTATGAGAATGGTAGAAGAGGAGAGAATAGGAACAGTAGAAGAGAGGGAATGAGAGAGAGAGTTATGAGAATGGTAGAAGAGGAGAGAATAGGAACAGTAGAAGAGAGGGAATGAGAGCTATGGAAATGATAGACGAGGAGAGAAAATAGGAACAGTAGACGAGAGGGAATGAGAGAGGGTTATGTGAATGTTAGAGGAGGAGAGAATAGGATGAGTGGAAGAGAGGGAATGAGAGAGTTATGGGAATGATAGAAGAGGAGAGAATGGAAACAGTAGGAGAGAGAAGAATGTGAGGGAGCACTGGAACCAGGGATAGAGTGATGTCAGGAAGGCAGGTAAGTAGGGAAACACAGAGAGAAAGTGTTAGAGGAGAGAGAGTGAGGGATGCAATCGAGGAACAGGGTGATAAGAGGTGTAATGTATGGGGACTCAATGATCCGTGGTGTTCAAGATAGGATGCGTGAGGAGCGTTTGCCAGGACGAACGATAGAAAGTGTGGCTATGGCAATTAAGAGGGGTGAAAGGGTGGATGAGATGATTGTGATGGTAGGAACAAATGACTTGAGAGGTAATGTAAATTGGGCAGTGAGAGATATGAGATTCTTACTTGAGGTTGTATGAAAGAAGATGCAGAGAGGAAAGATAGTGTGCATGTTGCTTAGGTATGAGAGTGATGAGCTGAGCAGAAGAGCAGTAATATTGAATAACATAATAGCTAGAATGTGTCAGAAGAGAGGATTGGAATATGTGGATGCTTGGAGGGCATTTTGAGGACAGAAAGAAATTGTATGCAAGAGATTGCTTGCATTTGAATGAGGAAGGACGTAGGCATTGGAGAGATTGCTGTTCTGAACAATTGGTGTGTCAATGCAGGGAAACTAGAATGCCCAGGGTGGCCTCTTGTGGGAATGGGGACAACATCAGGTAACACTGAGACCAGTGGAGTCTAGAGGGGATAATGTTGAGTATAGAAACAGTGGCATTTTTATGCTTTATACTAATGCCAGGAGTATCCGGAATAAAGGAGAGGAATTGGTGGTGCTGATAGCATCAGCCTGGCCAAAGATTATTGGGATCACTGAGACGTGGTTGACCGAAGAGGATATAACAACAAGAATATTATGATAATTGATGACTTATGTCCTCTAAGAGTGGAGGATTTGGAAGGCAGTGACACTGATGATTTTGAAAGCATATGATGTGAGGTAGAGGTGGACAAGACAGGATATTTAGAGGGGTGTTGCTACAAACCAAGGAGCACAGGGTGGGGACCAGGAGATGTTTAAACAGTTGAGCTTGGCAAGTGCAAGAAGAATGATTGTTAATGGAGATTTTAACTACAGCAGTATAAATTGGGGGAGAGGAAGATTCATGTAGCAATAAGGGAATGGAATTTCTAGAATTCCTGAGGGACAAATGTCTTAGGCAACATGTAATAAAAGGAACAAGAGGTTCAAGAGTTTTGGATTTTTTCATAGCATCAGAAGAGTTGATAATAACTGAGATGACATCTCTCCCACCAGTTGGAGAGAGTGACCATGTGGTTTTGACTTGGAAGATGAATAGACATGCAGGAGTATCAAAGAGACGGGAACGTATGTGGAATTATAACGCAGGTGATTATAGTAGTCTTAGACGTCAACTTGGGGAAGTTTCATGGAAAGAGGAATTGGAAGGCCGGGATATCATTACTGCTTGGGAAATTGTGAAGGAATATTTGTTAGCAGCAATAGTAAGCAGTATTTCACAAGTGAAGAAGAGGACACAATTTGGAGTAAAGTGGATGGCAAACATTATTAAACAGGAACTGCATGCGAAAAAGAGGAGACAAGTGCATGAAGAATATAAGACACAGGCCAGGAGAGTGACTAGTATGGTAAGGAAAGCAAAACTGGAATATGAGAAGAGATTGGCCTTAAGATCCAAAGAAAATCATAGGAAATTTTTTAGATATGTTGCCAGTAGGAGGAGAAATGACTGTGGAAGAATGATATCGTAAGATAAAAATGGGAATTTTTATTGTAAGATAAAAATGGGAATAGAGTGACTGATGCAGAGGACATAGAGGAATTGTTCAATGAACACTTTATTCAAATATTTCATCCTGGAGGAGTCAGTTTTAATGCTAGAGGGATTGGGCGGGTTCGAGGTTTAGAGGTGCAGGAGGAGAGTGTGTTCCAAATATTGAGTACTCTACTCTGGATGTCAGTAAAGCTGTGGGACTGGATGGGATTTCACCATGAGTTTTGAGAGAATGTTCTAAAGAACTGACAGTTCCTTTGACCTGGCTTTTCAATGAAAGTCTGGCTACAGGAAAGTGCCCAGGGAATGAAAGGAAGGTAAGATAGTGCCAGTGCATAAGGGTGGTAGCAGACTGGAAGTGTTTAATTATAGGCCAGTTTGTGTGTCATCAGTAGTTGTTAAGATCTTGGAGAAATTAGTGAGGGACCGTAAACAGCATTGGGCAGATGAGGGTAATGTTATCTGTGAGAGTCAACATGGATTTGTGAAGGGGCACTCTTGTTTTAGTAATATGCTAGCCTTTTATAATAAAGTTACAAGAGCAGTAGATGAGGGAAAGGTATATACTGCCATTTTCTTGGATTTAGTGAAGACATTTGACAGGGTTCCACATGATAAGCTGAAAATTAAGTTGCGGCACATGGGGTTGGATGTCAGGTTGGTCAATTGGATTCAGGATTGGCTGTCTGATAGGTATCGGAGAGTTGTGTATGGTGGGGCAGTTTCAAAGAGGCAGAGTACCTATATTAAACAATATAGGTCCATGTACTCTGTACATGGACCTATATTGTTTAACCTTTATATCAATGACATTGTCAGTGGATTGCAGAGGAATATTCAGTTGTTTGCAGATAATGTAAAGCTGGGAAGGGTTATTAGTAATAGTGCAGATATGGTAGCCCTGCAAGAGGTTTTGAATAAGCTATACAGATAGGCAAATGAATGGGGGTGTCGGTTTAATGCAGCAAAATGTAAGATCTTGAGGTTTGGGACATATCGATAGGATGCTGCATACACTGTGGGAGTGGTTATACTGGAGGAAGTAGGGGAGACAAGAGATCTGGGGTTGATGATTGATAGAAACCTGAAATTCAGGGGACATATTGCAAAGATCGTGAAGGTAACACAGAGGATTGCTGCAATAATGAGAAGGACGCTGATCTGCGGAGATAAAAGAGTGATCATTCCGTTATATAAGACCCTGATCAGACCACATTTAAACTATTGTTCTCAGATTTGGTCTCCAGGATTTGAAGGGGATAAATTATCTCTGGAAAGGCTATAAAGGTGGAAAAGAAAGATGGTTTCAGGACTGTACAATGTTAGTTATGAGGATCGGCTGAGGGAATGTGATGTGGACTGCAGAGTTTGGTGGATAGAAGGAGAGGTGATATGATTGAGACTTTTAAACTGTTGAGAGGTGGTTACAGGGTTGACACTGGGGAGTTCTTGGGCTTGGTTGAACAGCGGGAAGGAGTGATGACAAGGTGCCATCCCTGGAAGTTATGAAAGGAAACTGTGAGCAAGAGAGAGTGAGGAGTGGTTTCTTTGCATGGAGGGTGGTTGAACCATAGAATGCATTGTCTGATAGAGTGGTGAGAGTGAGAATGGCCAATAATTTTAAGGAGTGGTATGATTGACTTTGTGTTTTGGCTAGGAGGGAGACTTCCCACAATGAGTTTGATAGACTTTGTGCTTCCTAGGAAGGACCTCTCTCGATGAGTCCATGGAGGCCTGAATAATAATAATATGATTAACCCTCTCATGCATAAGGACCTCATATGAGGACACATAAGAATGATGTCCTCAGGTGAGGACATCGTTTTTAACATATACAGGGCACACATTTAGCAAAATCAATGAATTCATGGTAATACTGTAAGATTAAATGGTATTTTGTCATCATTATAATTTTTTATAAATGAATATAAAAATTCATGCATGAGAAGGTTAAGGAGAAAGTAGGAGTTATTTCTTGTATATTTGGAGGTTTTGGATAAAATGATGTGAAGAAGGCTTTTCCAAAGAACTGAGGCAGAAAATGGAATTGAAGATTTGGATAAGGACTTGGTTCAGTAAGTTTGAACAGGCATAATACACTGATCTTGCATCATTAGTTGCTTTGACTACAGTTCCATCAGACAATCACAAAAACAAAAGCAGTGATTTAAAAAAAAAAGTCTGTGGAATCAAAGAAGCAATCTAAAAATTCACCCATAACATGTAGAATATAAATGTGTGCACATGTGTAAGTGAGCATAAGTTATGTGCAAAAGCAAAAGAGATATTTCTTTCTGGGAAGTTTTGGAAAGAATATGCATGATAAATATTAAAAGTGATAATATTTTTAAAGCTACTGACAAATTACAATGAACTGTTCATTCATTCTATGCCACAGAATGAATCAGCAATAATTCTAGTGAAAGAAACTAAAAGTGCTACGAAAAGCAGATAATATTCATTATCATTTACAATTAGGTAAATCAAGTTATATTTGACCACATTATCGTCATCATCATCTGCTTCAAAGATTTAGGGCCACTTATGGTCTGTTCCATTCTCAGAATTCATTGATAAGCCTCTTCAATTGATGATCTGGTCTTCTTTTTATTTATGGTTGATAATTTTCCATTTGCATTCATGAACACTGCTCCATCCAATTATACTTATATTTCTTTATTTCCTCTGTTGTTGGTTCTTAATTTCTTTCATTATTTCTTCACTTCTTTTATAGTCAAATACAGTATATTTTGCTATTTTTCTCATAAATTTCATTTCAGCTGCTGTTAATCATTGCTTGTGTTTTTTGTTTTGATGTCCAAATATTATTTCCATATAGTAGCATTGGTAAAGCTAATATATTATAAACTTTTAATCAAGCTTTTCTTTATGCCAGGGTGGGTTTAAGCACCAAATTTGTTACACCTATTATTTTTAGGAATTTTGTGATTTTCATTTTTATGACCTTTTCATTTCCATATGAAATCATGTATCACAAATATGTAAAGGAATTTACTTGTTCTAAAATTTTGTGATTGATTATAATTTTAATTCTAATTAGATCTTGACTTTTAAAAGCTGTTATTTTTAATTTTTCTGCTGAAATTACATTTAGGTTTTGAATAGCTTTTTGAAGGTTTTCTTCAGTATCTGTGATTATTATCTGCTCATGAGGAAAATGTAGTGTTCAAATTCACTTTAAAGGATAGTTTAATAATTTGATGTTTTTATTCCATTTTATTATTTCATGTAAATATATATTAAGAGATTCCATAGCTCAGTCAGTATAGATGAAGCCCCTTGGTCGAAAAGACTTGGGTTCGATTCCCGTCAGAGACGGGAGGAACCTTTATGTGGTCTCTTTTGATGAAAGGTAGTTAGTCGGTCTCATACAGAGGTAGGGGGTTTTTTCACCCTTGAAAATTGGGTTTTTCACGCATGTTCACGGGCCAGTTTTCCAGCCCTGTGAACATGCACTTCTACAGACATAGGACACCTAGGAATAAGAAGTAACTAACCTATTCCATAGGATTTTGGTTCCTATAGTTCGCCCACCGATTAGAGGTCCCTTGACACTTTTGCACATATCAGAAAAAGGAGAATTCATTCTGATAATAGGGTAATCAGTCTGTCTTCTGGGATGTAATAATAAACAAACTGAGTTTGTTTATTATTACAGGTCGGAAAATTTAGCTTTTCTTTTACGAACATTGCTGTTTTTAAAGTGTAACTATTTTGTTTGTATAACAGTTGGAAAAATGTACGTAGAGTGTTAATAAAATTAAAAAAGGTATAGCATAAAACAAAAATGTAACTAAGTTTATTTTTAAGAAAGTTTTCTATAAAATAAAAATAATTATACAGAAAAACAGAAATTATTTCAAATGAACTTAGATATTCTAAACTTGCAGTTGAGAGAACTGAGACACTTTAATGTCCTAAACTGATTAATTATTTATGACTTGTTGTGACTCTCAATAGCATGCAAAAAAAATGTTGGAAAAAATACCATTGTCAAATTCTTTTAATCTTCAGAGTCATCTGAATCGGTGTCCGAATCGCCATCATTTTCACTTAACCTGATCACCAAAGGTTCGCACAATTCTTCGATAATTCCGTCTCTATCCCAATATATATTTTCCAATGAGGTGACATGAGAGCAATATTTTCCCCACTTTTGAACTGTAATACTTTCAATTGCCTGTTCTGAAAGCTTAAAAAGTTTTGACATGTCAATATCCCCAGTTACGTTGCGATGGCGAATGAAACTTTTCACTTCTGCCCAAACATACTCAATAGCATTAATAATGCAGTGATATGGTGGTAGCCTCAAAGCTAGAAATCCATGCTCTTTGAACATCGTGTCGAATTTAAATAGTTTAGTTGTGGGCGAGTTTCTTTTGACCAAATTAAGCAATTCAATTTTTCGCATATCTGGGGAATGAGAAATGTTATTTGCAGAGAGCCAATCCATAAGAACTTGCTTCTTATTAGACCAATTTGGAACTTTGTTTAATCGAATAGAGTGATATGAAGCTCTATCAATTATAACAGCATTTTTCGGAAGGTTTGGAATCAGTTTTTCTTCTGCCCACTTTTCGAAGATCGTAGAATTTATTTGCCCATGGTAATCTCCAATAGTTGAATTGGCTTTGTACAGTAAGTTTGAATTTGCTAAAAAAAAAAAAACCCATTTCTCCACTCTCACACAATATTATTATGTGCCGCGAGGCATTTCCAGTTTGTAGCACTCCACATTCTTCTTTAGATTGCCAACATTTTCCATAAGTTAAATTACTATCAATCCAAGTTTCATCTAGATACACAATCAGTCTTTTCTCCTCCCTGAAATGTCTTATTGCTCTCAAATACTGCGTTCTACATAAAACAATGTCGCTTCGCTCCATAATAAGTTTCCTTTTATTCTGGGACTTTTTAAAACAAAATCCAATTTCATGAAATATTTTCCTTAAAATTTCTTTTTTCCAAAGAAAATTAATTTTTTATTTAAGCACAGGAATCAATTTCGGAACAGTTGGCACTCTTTTCTCGACCACGTAAAAATCGTGAATAGTTCTTCTTATAACGTCTACATCAAAATCATTCAAAGCTACGGTTTTGATGGTTTTCTTTCTCTGGCGCTTTTTTTTAGCAGATTTAAATTTTGGCTTACCTTCACCTTTTGATTCCCTAAGAATTCTTTTAACAGTCGACCCCGATACACTCGCAATTGCACTTGCACGTTTTATGACTTGAGAAAGGGGAACAAGAAGACAGCCTTCTGACAATTCTTTTTTGCAGAATGTCAGCACATTATTCAATATTCTTTTGCAAGAGCTACTGAAACGTGTAACAATAGAACTTGTTGACTGTACTGGATCCATCATACAAATTAATAATAAAAAAAAATGCAAAAAAAAACAACAAAAATCAAGCTAGTACTAGTACAGCGACAGACAAGAAAGCACGTGATTTTGCATGTTGGCAACCAATTTGTACATCCTTCATTTCTTCAGCATGAATCGACTATTCTTGGCACCAAGTCAAGAAGGGATCTATAAATGGTGGGCGAACTATAATACCTACATGGTAAAAAGTGTAGGTCTACATGTGAGCGTAAATTAGGATAGGATATATTAAATGGAGTAGATCTGGGATATCCCTGTCTAACTCCTTGGTATATTTACCTCTTAGATGATAGATCAGAGTTCAATCATATCTCTATTTCATTATTATTATTATTACATGACACCTCCAGGGAGTCCAAAGACTCATCGAGGGAGGGCACCTGCTCCACAACTCTGTCTCCACCTCAATCCATCAACTATAATGAACTGCAATTACTTTCATTATCTGCACCAATGGCATCTACCATCAACTACCACCACTATTATTTTCACAGAAAATCACAAACATCCATGCTACTGCCGATTCAAACCTGCAGCCTTTTGGCTGGAGAGTGGATATGCTAACCACTTTGCCAGCCCTAATAGTGTTATTTGGTGTTTGTATTTCTTGCAACTTGCTATATAAAATATTTCTTTTCACCTTATGTGAAATGCTTTTTCATCATCATCATCATCAAATTCCTGCCATGTACCCTCAAGGGGTGTACAGGATATGATAGTACTACATGAAAAAATTTACATCATTATTAATTTCCTATCTACAATTTTCCTCCAAATCAGTCTGTTATTTGTCAAGACTCCAACATTATCAGATCTTATATTTCCATCGTCTAAAGCATTTTGTACCGTATCAATCCACCTATATCTTGGTCTTCCTCTGGGTCGTTTTGCTGCCAACCTGGCAAAGAACACTTGTTTTGCTAATCTTTCCTCGCCCATCCTGTTTAAGTGGCCATACCACCTAAGATTAGCTCTGCTAACGCATTCCTGGATGCTGACAATGTCAGCATCCAGGAATGGATGTCCAGGACATCCAGGAATGATGGTACAACATGACAAATGCTTTTTCAAAATCAAAAAATGTCATGTGTATTTCTAGATTGTACTCTTTTTTCTAATATTAATTTTAGACAAAGCTGAATCCATGGCCATCGTAACCTGTGCAACTAAGGCAGTGTCTAGGACCGACAAGATTTCTCAGCAGCAAACATTGGCAAAATTTTTTCTGAACCATAAAAACATTTTTTTTTTTTTTTTGTTGGGGTACCCTAACATGTACCCTAAACAATGGTCCTGGCTGGATCTATGCATGAACATCCCTTTCTAAACTATTCTTTATTTCTGAATAAAGTCTTCAGAATATCTTGTATGTTTTTTAATTCATATTCTGATATATATTTTGTAACAGGAATTCATGATGCTTATTATTATTATTATTATACAAGTATTTCCATGGGGTCAGAATACATTGTGGATGACCCATTATTCATATATTAGCCATTATTGGCACACTACCTTTCATAGTACTGTCATGCATTTTCCAGTGATTATCTCTTGTTTTCTCCCTTCCTACTTTGTACTGAAAAATCTTCAGTGTAAATTATATAAAACCTCTTTAATAATGTATATGTTTCTATCATGTCCCCTCTTTTTTACTTATTAGCTAGTTTTTGAAGCCCACAGACTTTCAGTCTATTCTCATAGGGTGCATCCCTTAGACCTGCCACAATCTTCGTCACTGATCTCTGGATTCTCTCTACCACTTCTTCACCTTTATGTATTCCATGTGGCCAGATCTGTGTTCAGTAGTTCAGATGTGACCTTATTAAAGCCTTATAAAGGGGTACAATAACCTCCCTATCCTTGCTTGTGTGCTCTTCAACAACCATGTAATCTGATGTGCTGTTTTGGCTACCTTTTCAATATAACCTCTAAACTTCAATTTCCTGTTTATGCCCAAATCCAATCCCTAGCCTCATCAGTTTACTGGAGTCAGTTCCATTAGTAAAGTACACTGTGATTTCTTATCCCCAAAGTGCATCATCTTCTACTTGGCCACATTAAACTGACAGCCATTTATCTTTTCCCATACTGCTAGTCTATTTCAGTCAGCATGCTCTTTTCAGCTTTATGTGCAACTAAATATTTTCCCTCAAATAGTTTTCTGTATCATTGATGTACAACTTCAGCCACCTCTCTCACCAGCTTCATATATATTCCTATTTGCTCCAATTTATGCAGCAGAGTACCATGTTGAATCCTGTCAAATGCCTTTGTAAAGTCCAGGAGTATCACTTAATATCCATTACCTTTATCCAACTCATTTGTCACTTTATTATAAAAAACAAGCATGTTACTAAGGCAAGATCGATCCTTCGCAGAACCATGTTGTCTCCTATAAAGTATCATATTCCTGTCTAGCCACTCTTGAATTCCTTTTTTGATCAACTTCTTTTAATTACCACACCTTGAGATAGTGATTGGTCTATAATTTGCTACTTCTGACTTGGAGCTTTCTTTGTGCACTGGAACTATTTTGCCCTCTTTCTACTCCATTGGTGCCTTCCTAGAACTGAGGCTTAAAATTAAACAATTTAGAGGAGGTGCTAATTCCCTTGCATATTCTCATAACACTCTAATATCCAATCTATTCCCTGCAATACCCTAAGCACCTCTAATTCATCAGTTATTGTTACTTCCTTACCATCAGCTTCTTTTTAAAGTCATACTTCCATAGTCATGTAAAGAGCCCTTTAGGATTTCTTTTAGCCTCATCAGCTAGCTCTCATAATTAGCATTGGCCTTCTTGCTTGTGCCTCATACTGGTCATGGTTATGCTGATCACTTTTTTCTTTATATTGCTTCCACAATTTTTTCTTTTTCGTCACCTGCTTTTAATGATGCTTTTCATCCATCTAACTCTTACTGGATTTCTTCTCCTGACTCTGGATAGTCTGATACTGCTTTCTTCAAACACTTCTTGACAATCTCCCATGCACTTTCAACATCTCTCCCCCTTAAAATTCTTATGCCATGGCACTGCTACAAGTTGACTCCTTATCTTGTCATAATCACTTGTTTTATAATTCCACACATAATCTCCTCCCCAACAGAAAATTCTGCATGTCTGCTAATCTTCCTAGTCAAGACCACATTATTGCTTTCCCTCATGCAAAGGTAGCATGGCTAGATTGATGTAGCCATGCTACCTTTGCTAAGTTTTCTGATGCTATGACTAGATATAGCATTCTCGGACCTCATGTTCCCTCCATTACATGCTGTCTTAGGTAATTATCTCTCAGCAGCTATGTAAATTCCCTCCCTGTGACGATTCTTCCTTCCAATCTATGTCCTCATAGTTGAAATCCCCCATAATAATTACTTGGTCTTCACTTATTATGTTAATTTGCATTGCATGCTATCTACATTCTCCCTTGTATCCTCTGGCCAGAGCAGCAGCCAGCTACATGATTCATTCTGATGGCCTCTCACACCTCATAGCCTCAAATGAGCTGCCCTCTGCATTCCTGTCCTCCTGATGTACTTTTATTTCTTTTGGCTTCAATTCTTTTGCAATCATTAGGAAAACTCTCCTCCCATCCTGTTCCATGTGTCCTCTCTGAAAATACTATATCTTATGCATTCTATCCCTATATCATCCCCTGCCAACCAAGTTTTACTAATGCTGGCCAAGTTGAGCTAACCAGTGCCAGTAATTTCTTGGATTCTCTTTATTACTTTTTTATGAATAGGAATTACTATTGCTCTTTTCCATTCATTTGATGAATTTTATACATTATTTTCACTACTTGTTTGCCAGATTTTTTATTTATTTATTTTTATTAATTATTGTTTCTATTTCTATGGGCACTCCATGGAGTCAAAAGACTCATTGCAGGAAACCCACTCTATCCATTAATACAATACCTGTCATATATCTCCTTAAACCTCTTTACTGTTGGGACACTCAAAACTACCTCTGGCAATTCATTCTACTCATTCACCACTCCCCAACAAAAGAACCTAGTCTGCACGCCCTTACTAATTGCACTCGTAGACTGCTTTCAAATGTGACCCCTTGTTTTCCTCCTACTTCCCAGGTATTCAAAAATTTCTTCTGTGCCAATCTTATGGTGTCCCTTTAGTAACTTGTAAGCTTCTGTCATATCCCTTCTCCTCCACCTGTCAGCTAAGCTCAGCTACCCACACATCCTCAGTCTATCCTCATAGGGAACATTCCACAGACCTGTCATCAACTTGGTTACTCGTCTCTGAATCTTCTCCACCACCTCCCAATCCCCAAGAAATGCAGGTGACCAAATCTCTGAAATTATAGCCTTACGAAGAGGAATAAGGCTATGATTCCCTTTCAAACTTTCTACTCTTCAGTATCCAAGTAATCCTCTGAGGTATTCTTCCATCTCTTGCAATATGTCCTCTGAATTTCAAATCTCTATCCATCATCACCCCCAGATTCCTAGCTTCATCAATTTCCTGTAAACTAGTACCATCGGTATAATACGAATCATATCTTTTCTTCCTGAAGTGTATTACCTTACATTTTGCAACATTGAATTAAGAACCATCGTCCTTGGGACGATGGTTCTTAATTCAATGCAAACAACTGAGGCCCCCCCCCCCTTCAAACCTTCTGCTATATCATTAATGTAAAAATTGTCTTATGTACGTAATGGTCTTAGTAATATAAAAATGGTCTTAGTACAGAACCCTGGGGGGCACTCCACTAGTCGTCCTCATTTACCTTGATTCCACTTTACCATACACCACCCTCTGATGCCTACCAGATATCCCTATCCATGCTACCAGCCTCATATCCCATTCCCATTTGCTCCAGCTTATATAATAATTTTTTATTGTGCCTTTGCAAAGTCTAGCAGGATCATGGTGTAGCCGTTTCCTTTATCCTATTCTGCTTTCTCCTTATTATAAAATGTAACTAAATTACTGAAGCAAGACCTACCTTTTACAAACCCATGCTCTCTCCCCCCCCCCCATTAAAGTATCATTCACCCATTCCTGAATTTTACTTTTAATAAACTTTTCCAATATTTTAACTATCACTCTAGAGAGATACTAATTGGACTGTGATTTGCAACTTCTGTCTTGAAGCCACCTTTATGTAGTGGTGTAAACGTATGTTTTTTTTTACTATGTAATATATCTTTACTCTTCTATCTTTATTCTATACTTAATTCTTTATAGCTTTATTCTAGTGCGTTTTTTCTCTCTTAACCTTTCTCACTTACTCTACTGCGTATTATGTTTGTCCACCTTCCGTATTTATTAGCCGTATGCCAATGAACACTGAAAATTTATTTGTAAGACTGCGCCATCAGTATATGAAATATTTGGCATAAGACTCAATAAAACTTCCAGTAGACCTCTCTCTCTCTTACGAGTGAAACTTCCCTCAACAATGTTTACATAAACAGTAGTGGTTCGTAAGTAACTAAACTGCGCTTTTGTTGCCTTGTTTCCCGCTCACAAATCCGATTTATTTAAGAACAGCGCAGTTGTAAAATAAAGGAACAGGCAGCACTCTTTAACAAATAATTAAAGCACATTTATTTACATTAATATGAAATATTATTATTTCGGGCGACTCCAGGAGTCCTTAGACTCATCGAGGGAGGCCATAAACATCATGTCCACGCAACTATGCGATTACTTTCTCACAGTATCTATCATACCTTGCCTTGAACTCGTTCACCGTCATAGCACCCACAACAGACTCTGGCAGCTTATTCCACTCATTTACCACTCTAAAAGTAAAGAACCCAGCTCTAACATCCCCTGCTAACCACACTCTTGCCCAGCTTCCATAGGTGTCCCCTAGTTCTCCCACCACCAGTCCTGATCTCAAAAATATCCTCTGAATTAATCCTATACTCTCCTTTTAGTAATTTGAATTTCTCAATCATATCTCCCCTCTTCCGCCTATCAATTAGTTTCTGCAACCCACAAATCTTCAACCTGTTCTCATATGGTTCATTCCATAGACCTGTTATCATCTTAGTCACTCGCCTCTGGATCCTCTCCACCTCCTCCCCATCAAGAAAGAACCGAGGTGACCAAATCTGGGCACAGTAGTCGAGATGAGGTCTTATCAAGGCTCGGTACAGAGGTACAATAACTTGCTTGTCTCTGCTCGTCAAGGTATTTTTCAACAACCAAGTGAGTTGATGAGCTGATTTAGCTACTTTTGCAATGTGCACCTAAACTTCATCTCCCTATCCACCAATACTCCCAAGTCCCTGGCCTCATCAATCTCTTGGAGTACAGTTCCACCAATGTGGTATACTGCTGCTAATGTTTTCACCCCAAAATGCAATACCTTACATTTTGTCACATTAAATTGACATCCATTCTCCTTAGCCCAGAACTCCAATCTATCTAAGTCATCCTGCAAGATTTTGACATCTTCTGCATTCACTATTGCCCTACCCAACTTTGCATCATCTGCGAACAAATGAATTGTTCCACTTAGACCCTTCCCTATATCGTTAATGAACAGATTAAACAGCAGTGGTCCAAGAACAGAACCCTGCGGCACACCACTAATCACAGGCCGTCTTTTGGACTCTACTCCTGAATAAACTACTCTTTGATATCTCTCCATCAGCCAACCACCTATCCATCTCACCAACCCTATATCCATTCCCATATGTTGTAGTTTACGGATTAGTATTCCATGTGGTATCCTGTCAAACGCCTTTGCCAGGTCCAGCAGTATCACTGTAAACCCATTTCCCTTATCCAGTTAAGCCGTCACCTTGTTATAAAACTTGAGCAAGTTACTAAAGCATGATCTACCCTTCACAAAGCCATGCTGTCCCCTGTACAGTATCTCATTTTCATCAATCCATTCCTGTATTTTTCCCTTGACTACTTTCTCCAAGACCTTGACAACGACTCCTGATATGCTGATCGGTCGGTAATTTGCAACTGTAGTCTTGGATCCTCCTTTATGCAGTGAAACTATTTTCCCCTCTTTCCACACCTTCGGGACTAAACCAGACCTGAGACTCAGATTAAACAATATGGTCAAGGGCACTGATAATTCCTTAGCTGCTTCACGCAAGACCCGTGCCGGTATACCATCCAATCCCACAGATGTGTTCACATTAAGGTTCTGTAATAGACTAGTCACCTCCACTTCATTCATCACTATTCCTGTATAAACTAATGGTTCCTTAATTTTTTCAATGTCACCACCTGGATGATATGCTTTTGCAAAGTGCGCGCTCAGTAACTCCACTATATCGACTGATTCAGTGACCTCCTTACCATCGTCATTCCTTAAAATCATTTTGCCATGTACAGTTTTTTTCTTGCATCATATTGAAAGAACTGTTTGGGATTCTCTTTATCTTGCATAGCTAGTTTCCTTTTATAATCTGCTTTTGCCTTTTTTACCACACTCGTTACCTTTCTGGCCTGCACTTTATACCGTTCGTGTGCCTGCAGGTCCCCCCTTTCTTATATTTCCTCCACAGTTGTTTCTTTTTTTGCAGCTCAAGCTTAATGGTGTTATTCATCCATTTAACCCCTACTTGTTTTACTATTCAGACCTTAGGTATACAATCAGCCATAACCTCCTGTAAATGCTCCTTGACCACTTCCCATGCTCTATCGACATCCAGCCCTTGCAGTTGTACATGCCATGGCACTGATCCAAGCAATCTCCAAAGCTTGTCATACTTGCCAGCATGGTAATTCCATATATACCCTGTCTTAATCGAAAATTACACACCTTTAGCCACCTCCCAGGTCAAGACCTTATGATCACTCTCACTAATAGGTGGCAACATGGTCATATTCATTACAGTCAAATTCTCAGATGCTATTACCAGGTCAAGCACTCTCACACCCCTAGTATTTTCAATTACATGCTCTCTCAGATAGTTATCCCTTAATAATTGAATAAAATCCTTTTCCTTCCTCACATGTCCTCTTCTTCTCCCAATCAATGTTACCATAGTTAAATCCCCCATAATAATTACCCTCCTTCCACTCATTTCATCAATTTCCCTATGCATACTGTCTCCACCATCTATTCCATCACCTGGTTTATAGCAGCACCCAACTGTATATTTTATTCTGCCAGTCTCAATCTCACACCAAATAGCCTCAAATGAGCTCCTTTCACTATCCTGCGATACAACTTCAATTCTCCTTGGCTGCAGTTCATCAGCTATCATCAATAATACCCCTCCCCCCATTTTATTCTCTCTGTCCCTCCTAAACACACTATAACCTACACATTCTATCCCACTAACTATATCATCTTCCGTCAGCCATGTTTCACTAATGCCAATAACCTGTTGCCAGGAAGAGCCAATCAAGGCCAAAAATTCTTCCTTCTTGTTCCTAATACTCCTGGCATTAGTATACATGAAATGCAGTGATCCCTTAGTCCCACCCCTATATTGATGCATTATTCTAAATGACCCATTCCCATTTTTTGTCCTTAGTGCTGGCTCGGGTACATTATATACATTCTTACACTCATCTGTCTCACTGATGTCTGCATATCCATTCCCCCCTCCTCCTTGGTAGTTCTAGTTTCCCTGGTTTTGCACATCCATTTTCACTTCATTCAGCAACACTCTTTCCAGTCTCTGCACACCAAGTCCATTCAAATGCAGGCCATCCATCTTGTATAAGTCCTTTCGCCCTTCAAACTCATTCCACACGTCCACGAATTCCACACCACACCGTCTGCATAACCTGCGCTTAATGTCATTTGCGATTATGGCCCTCCTTCTGAACTCCTCTCTGTCATACCGCACCAACAGACTAACTATTCTAACTCTGTCACTCTTTTCTTTCGCTACTTTTAACAATACTTTCAAATCCTCTCTCATAAAAAATTTATCACCTTTCAATTCATTCATACCTGCCACAATTATTAATTCTTTCGCCCTCTGTTTTTATACTCTAATACTCTCACTTACATCCTTAATTTCACACCCGGTAAGTACGATTTAGTTACACTGCCATCTATCACCCCTCTTAATAATGAGTACAACACTCTTTTCTTCATTTCATAAACTCTCCCATTCTTACGCTGTTTATTTACGTTAGCCGAATCACTCTGGAAAGAGTTTTGCAGGTGCTCTAATTGCCACTGTGCATTTTGTATCACTGCGCGCAACCTAGCGATCTCACTTCCTACAAATAATTCCTCATTATTTTTATCATTTAAACCATTTTCTCTCTCTGTATGGTTGCTTTCACTCTTTCTTAGATCACCGCTCTCATTGCCATCTTGTACGTCGCAATTCCCTATCAAGCCACTATTATATTTTCACTCACATTCTGGCAATTCTGGCTTTCTTCAACCATAACTATCTCGCAACCTGACCCATACTTCAACTCCTCACTTTGCTTACACTTTCTGCACATTCTCCCACCACTATCACTTTCAATCCAAATTCCAGCCTCATTCGAGAATGCATACATCCCACACACATCACATTGGACAAACTCTCTCACATTATTATAGTTTTTGAACAATGCCGTCGTATTTTTGGACGCCATTATCTTACGTCGCATTGGCGCCATATTCAAATCTATGAAACGTAACGTTATATACTAAATTAAATAACGGAATTCACACCAAAATCCCACAGACACAACAAGCTACCAAAATTAGGCAATATTACATTATGAT
Source organism: Typopeltis vanoorti (assembly GCF_054136105.1). Lineage (NCBI taxonomy): Eukaryota > Metazoa > Arthropoda > Arachnida > Uropygi > Thelyphonidae > Typopeltis > Typopeltis vanoorti. The sequence goes on along the minus strand of NC_143553.1, from coordinate 71,236,931 downwards.
TTTAACCTATATTTTAATTTTTGCTCAAAATTGTACTTAGCTTTTGGGAGCTCTCTGAAAATACAACCATCCGTCTGGCCCTCTAGCGGGCACTATCAAATATACATGAATCAAATGACAGGGAGATTGCTTTCTCTACCCATCTAAGAATCTTGCATGAAATTAGAACCCTTTTACTTCAATACTAAATAATCTCTTTAACTCAAATACTTATTTACTCTTTGCTTACAAATTCAACTTATTAAACTTCTGGTTTACTCGCAAAGAGGTTAGCTAACTCTCTGTTAAGTTAATTTTACGGATCTTGTATCAACTCTTAACATGCCAATTGACTCTCTCTTATGAAACACTTCTAATTACAAATAAACCATCTCTTTACAGTCCATATACAATATATCTCCTAGAATATAAGAGAAAATATACAAAACTATATGACTTACAGGGGCTCTGTATCACACATTCAGTCAAGAGTCTTTTACTAAAGTCTTTATGGCTTTTCTTTCATCTCGAGTCATAGGCTTCCTTCAGGAGTATCTTGCTTCAGTGGTATCACTTGGATATTAGCAGGATTTTGGACTGCAATCTGTGGTACTCGAATAGCACATACAAGAGGTTTCAGCATACGGGCAAATTCTCCTCTGGATCCTTACTTCGGGAACTTCTGCTCCTAACTGCCGCTATCGGGCTCTTCTTGGTAGCAGCACTTCACCTTTGCTCTTTGGGCGCTTGGATCTCGGCTCTCCTCTTTGTAACTGGGACCTTGCATGGTTCTATGCTGCCACTGCTCTGATTCGGACTCTGCTTATAGTCTTAGCTATCTTCCACTCTGGTTCCAACTGCCTCTAGTTCCCTTTTCTGATGACTCTCTCTTGACATCTGGAAGCCCCTTATGCTCTGCTTAGTTTCCTTTTATTTTGCAATCTTGGGCCTTGCACTAAGGGTAGTAACCCCGAAAAATTCGGCATAACTCTTTCATCTTCTTTTTAGTCTAACCCACTCTCTGTTTTCTCCTCCATGCAATCTGTTTGATCGTATTTTGCCAGGCATGGAAACCTGTCTCTAAAACTAACGGACCTCTTTGATACTTAGCTTCTCCTTTCGGGCCGCGGAAACTTCTCTAACCCTAATAGCAGTCTTGGGTACTAACTTTAAAGGTGTTAGCACAGAGCTTGTAAGCAACTCTTATATACAAAACTAGTAAACAACTTCTGTTGCGCTCTTACACATAACTATATACAAAGTTCCCGATGGCAAAGCATTGCGTTTGTTTTTGACGTTAAAACAATAAATACATTCACTTCCCACAGGGTTAACTACATCAATATTTTGCAAAATATACATAGAAACAAACAAGGTTATTTACAGTTCTAATGGGACTTGGCTATGTAAAAAATCGATGTAAAGCACTTTGATATTTTTAAGCTACATCGAGTTTTTACAGTGGAACATTCTTACTCTCTTTCCATTCCCTTGGAACCTTGCCAGAGCTGAGACTTTGTTGAAACAACTTCATCAGAGGCACTGCAAGTTCGCTTGCACATTCTCATAGCACATGAGCAAATATCCATCCAGGTCCACTGCTGTATTCATATTGATGTTTTTCAATATACAGAGTACCTTTTGTTCATCTATCTCAATGCTCGCATCAGTCTCTGTAACTGTGAAGTTACCACCTGGGATACCCTTGCAAAGGGTATCCCAGGTGGTAACTTCACAGGTTCTGCTTCTGTCACTATGTAAAGTTATCCTTCCATAATCATTCTTTCTCTTACTTGTACATAGCAAAAGAACTCTTTTGGATTTACTTTGTCTTGCTTAGCTACTGTATTTACTTGAATATAACTCGCACGTTTTTCCTCAAAATTAAAGTTAAAAAATCTTGGTGTGAGATATGCAGAGATTTTTAGAAACTAAAGTTTTTTAGGAAAAAACTAAAGTGATGTTTATAATTAAATCCTCAGTACTCGTTATGTTTTTAATTGCTGACATAGAGCCTCTGCAGCTCAGTCGGTATAGACGAAGCTGTTTGGTCGGAAAGACCTGGGTTTGATTCCTGTCCAAGACGTTAGGAAACTTTATCCGATCTCTTTTGAGATCAGATAACTGAAGGTGAGTTACCTGGTCCCATACCGAAGTAGATGGTTTTTTTCACCCAGAAATTCAGATTTTTCATCCCTCAGAACAGGCAAACCAGTCCTGTGAACATGAATTTACAGTCATAAAATACATTTATTTAATCCCTCATTAAGTGGGCTCAACCTGTTCTAACGAATGGGGGCGAAAGGGGGAAAAACCCCATACGAATGAATAAATAAATTGCTCACATTATTTATAAAATGAATGCATTTAAATTTTAATTATCAATGTTATTTATGCGATTGGCCTCTCACCTTCATCACGTGATATATTTGAATCTTTGGTGACAGTGCCTATGTAATTAAATGAAAACAAATAGTTTCATTATTGCTTGTCCTTTTATCATTTCAGAATCATAAGATCACCATGATTTAAAGAAACTGAAAATGGGTATGACTTACCAAGAATCTCCTATTTGCTGTTGCTACTTCTGGTCTCGAGCAGTTTCCTCTTGTGCATTGTCAATCTACCCAAATAGCATCATCTTTGTTCCCATCCAGGACATTAGAGATGCCAGTTTTTAAAAAACTCTTAGCAATTATTTCTGGCAAAATTATGTCCCAAGCTTTGAAAATCCAGTTGCACCACATTTCTAACGATGATCTCTTAATCTTCCTTGCTCGAGTTAGGTTAGCAACTGCCTCCATCCACCCACTCTGTATAGAATTTTCATACATAGTCCTTCAAGTCCTTGACGATACTTCCAAGGGCTGTAAGACCACCAGGAATAATGGCCACATTGGTCTTCACATCCGAAATTTTTATTATTTCTGCCATAACAACATTCACTATCTGTTTCTTAAAGTTTTAAACTCTTTTCATGTGTGAGACATGTGCGAAACTTTTTAATTTCTTTTTTCGTAAAGTAAAATCAGGGGTGAGAGATATACACGAGGGTGAGTTATATCCGAGTAAATACAGTAATTTTCTCTCAAAATCTGATTTAGTCTTCCTTACCATACTAGTTACCCTTCTTGCTTGTGTCTTATACTGCTCATGGGCATGCTGATCATGTTGTTTATATTCCTTAAACAATGCTTTATTTTATTTTTTGCTGCTCCTATTTTATACTGCTAGTCATCCACTTAATCCTTCCTGGGTATGCATTCTTATACTGCCTCACTCAATCAGTCCTTGACCACTTCCCATGCACTAATAACATTCATTCCACGTAGTTTCTTGGAACAGTACCATGACACTGCTCCAAGTTGCCTCACTCCTCCTAAGTTTGTTATACACCAGCTTTGTAGTTCCCCATAAACCCTTTCTTGACTGAAATTTCCAAATGTTAAGCAACTTTCCAGGACAAGATTGCATGGTCACTTTCCCCAATCAGAGGTAGAGTTGCTACTGCAGTTATAGATAGATCTTCTGATGCTGTCACCAAATCCAACACTCTCCAATCCATGGTCCCTTCCATCATGTGCTCTTTCAGGTAATTATTCCTTAGTAACTGTATAATTTCCATTTTGCCATGTGCCCTTTCTTCCTTCAATCTATATCACCATAGTTGAAGTCTGCTATAATAATCCCCCATGTGTAGCAGCAACCAACAATATATATTTGTCCTGTTGGCCTCTATTTCACACCAGACAGCATCAAATGACCATTTCCATCAGACCTACAATCTTCCTTAACTTCTATTTTTGTTGGTTGAAGTTCTTCAGCTATCGTTAATAATACCCCTCCTTCTTCCCTATTTCTTCGTCTTCTGTAAAAATCCAGTATACAATTCTAGTCCTGAAATTACATCATTCTCCGATAACCAAGTCTCGCTGATGTCAATAATTTTTGGCCAAGTTGAGCTGACCAATACTAAAAACTCCTCTCCTTTATTTCTGATGCTTCAGGCATTTGTGTACATGCATTTCAACATCCCCTTTGGCCCACAGTTACCCTTACATAATGTCATTACCTGCCCATTCTGATTCGAAACCTGGGAAGCTCCACCCAACTCTTCATAATCATTCCTGCACTCATACTTATTACTTGCTTCCCTCTAATAGCTCTAGTTTCCTGGTTTTGCACTCATTTGCAATTATGTCCCTTCTCAGTTCCATCCTGTCATACTGAGGCAGCAGACTTACAATTTTTACTTTCTTACTCTTCATTTTTGCTTCTTCTAACAACTTTTTTATATCTTCTCTCATTGCATACTTTTAACTTTTCAAATCGTTTGTGCCTGCCAAAACAATTAATTCATTTGCTTCTTCTGCAAACTTACAACTTCACTAACATCCTTTATCTTCGCACCTGGAAAACATGCTTTTGTCACATTATCAGTTTATAATTCTGAATAAAAATTTAGAAATTCTGCTTTTATTTCACTACATATATTTACTTTTTTTTTTAATATTACTATTATTACTATTATTACGGGCAACTCCAGGGAGTCATTAGACTCATCGAGGGAGGCCCCAAATCATATTCATCACAACTATTTGACATTCATACAGTATCTATCATACCTCGCCTTAAACTCATTCACTGTCACAGCATCCACCACAGACTCAGGGAGCGCATTCCACTCATTCACTACTCTAAAAGTAAAGAACCCAGCTCTAACACCTTTACTAACCACACTTTTTCCCAGTTTCCATGGATGTCCCCTAGTCCTCCTACAACCAGCCCTGTTCTCAAAAATATCTTCTGAATTAATTTTATAGAAACCCTTCAGTAATTTGAATGTGTCAATCATATCTCCCCTCCTCCGCCTATCAACCAATTTTTGCAACCCACAAATCCTCAACCTGTTCTCATACGGTTCATTCCACAGACCTGCTATCATCTTGGTCACTCGCCTCTGGATCCTCTCCACCTCCTCCCCATCAAGAAGAAACCTAGGTGACCAAATCTGAGCACAGTAGTCTAGATGGGGTCTTATCAAGGCTCGATACAGAGGAACAACAACCTGCTTGTCTCTGCTTGTCAACATATTCTTCAGCAACCAAGTGATTTGATGAGCTGTTTTGGTCACTTTTGCAATGTGTCCCCTAAATTTCAATTCCTTATCTACCAACACTCCTAAATCTCGTGCATCATCAATTTCCTGGAGCACGGTTCCACCAATGCAGTAAACTGCTGCCAATCTTTTCACCCCAAAATGCATAACCTTACATTTTGCCACATTAAACTGACATCCATTCTCCTTAGCCCAGACCTCCAATCTATCCAAATCATCCTGCAAAATTTTGACGTCATCTGCATTCACTATTGCCCTACCCAACTTCGCATCATCTGCAAACAAATGAACTGTTCCTCTCAGATCATTTCCTATCATTATGAACAAATTAAACAGCAGTGGTCCAAGAACAGATCCTTGTGGCACACCACTAGTCACAGACCGTCTTGTGGACTCTACTCCCGAGTAAACCACTCTCTGATATCTCTCCGTCAACCACCCTCCTATCCATCTCACCAACCCTATGTCCATTCCCATATGCTGCAATTTACTGGATTAGAATTCCATGTGGAATCCTGTCAAAGGCCTTGGCAAGGTCCAGTAGAATCACCGTAAACCCATTACCCTTATCCAGTTCAGCCGTCACTGTGTTATAATACGTGAGCAAGTTACTGAGGCATGACCTACCCTTCACAAAACCATGCTGTCCCCGATACAGTATCCCATTTTCTTCTATCCAATCTTGTATTTTCCTCTTGACTATTTTCTCTAAGACCTTGACAATGATTCCTGATATGCTAATCGGTCGGTAATTCACAACAGCAGTCCTGGAACCACCTTTATGCAGTGGAACTATTTTCCCCTCTTTCCACCCGCTCGGGACTAACCCAGACCCGAGACTCAAATTAAACAAAATGGTCAAGGGTACTGACAATTCTTTAGCTGCTTCTCGTACAACACGAGCTGGTATACCATCCAATCCCACAGATGTATTGACATTGAGGTTATGCAATAGACTACTCACCTCCACTTCATTAACCACAATTCCCATATAATCTACTGGTTTATTCGTTTCTGCAATGTCACCACTTGGATGATATACTTTTGCAAAGTGCTCACTCAGTAACTCAACTATCTCAACTGATTCAGTTACCTCCCTACCATCGGCATTCTTTAAAATCAATCTGCCATGTACATTTTTCCTTTTACTTGCTACATATCTAAAAAACTGTTTAGGATTCTCTTTAGCCTGCATGGCCAATGTTCTTTCGTAATCCTTTTTTGCTTTTCTTACCACACTCGTCACCCTTCTGGCCTGCGCTTTATACCGTTCATGTGCCTGCCGGTCACCCTTCTCCTTAAATTCCCTCCATAGTTGTTTCTTTTTTTGCAGCTCAAGCTTAATGGTGTTATTCATCCATTTAACCCCTACTTGATTTATTATTCGGACTCTAGGTATATAGTCAGCCATTGCTTCATGCAAGCACTTCTTAACTACCTCCCATGCACTATCAACTTCTAGTCCTTGCAGTTGTACATGCCATGCCACTGAACCAATCAAACTCCTAAGCTTGTCATACTTTCCAGCCCGATAATTCCACAATCGCTAGCCACAATCTCACACCAAATGGCCTCAAATGTGCTCTTTTCTCTATCCTGCAATTCAACTTCTATTCTCCTTGGCTGGAGTTCATCAGCTATCATCAACAATACTCCTCCCCCCATTTTATTCTCTCTGTCATTCCTGAACACACTATACCCATCACATTCAATCCCACTAGTTATATCATCTACAGTCAGCCGTGTTTCACTAATACCTATAACCTGTGGTCTGGAAGTGCCAACCATGGCCAAAAACTCTTCCTTCTTGTTCCTAATACTCCTAGTATTAGTGTACATGAATTTAAGACCCCCATTAGCCCAACCCTACCTTGATGCCTTATATTAACTATCCCACTCAGATTTGTTGTCCTTATTTGCTCTGGCATATTATATTCATTCTTACATTCAACTGCCTCCATAAGGACTGTATCTCTACTCCCCCCCTCCTAACAAATCTAGTTTCCCTGAATTTGCACATCCACTACATTCAGCAACACTTTCTCAAGTCTTCTTACACCGTAACGATTCAAATGCAAGCCATCCATCTTATATAGATCCTTTCGCCCATCAAACTCACTCCACACATCCACAAATTCCACACCACTCGTCATACATAACCCACGCATAAAGTCATTTGCAATTATAGCCCTCCTTTTAAACATTTCACTGTCATACCGTGGCAAAAGACTAATCATTCTAACTCTCTCACTCTTTTCTTTTGCTACCTCAAACATTTCATTCAGGTCTTCTATCATTTCCATATTATCTCCTTTCAAATCATTCGTACCTGCCACAACAATCATTTCTTTCACCCTTTCCGTTTGCTCTCTAATAGACGCAGTTACGTCCTTTATGGTCGCACCAGGTTGGTACGATTTTGTCAAATCCTCTACTAACACACCTCGTACTAACGAGTCTCCATACAGCACTCTATCCTTCATTTTGTTCATGTTCACATTCATACGTCTATTTTTCCTGTCATACCTTTTATTATTGGTTGGTTCATTCGGTCTACTTTTGTTCATGCACTCTAGCTGCTGTTTTGCTCTTTCTATCGCACTATTCAACAACGCGATCTCACTCAATGCATCTATCTCATCTTTTTTGTTCTCTGAGAAACCATTTATACTATCATTCACACTTTCTACATTCACACTCTCACAATTTTCATGTACTACCTTGCCGTTTCTTGTCATATCCCTATTTCCTTCATTCTGAAGGTTGACAAAAATATCACACTCACGATCCGAAATACACTTCAATTCCTCATTCTCCCTGCATTTTCTACACACATTCAATCCTTTATTATCATCTAACCACACTCCGACTGCACTCCGCAAAGCGTACATTTCACAGCTAGTACACTGACTCATTTCTTTTATGCTACCGTTCTTTGATAACGATGGCGAATCTTCGTTACTGGCCGCCATTTTCCTTCGCACAGGTGCCATACTTATCTGTAACGTGTTTTGTCAAATTATACGTTATAACACACCAAGAATAGACGCACTAAAATACGCAAGGCAAACAAAACAAAACTACACAATATTAAGTAATTTGTATCGATAACTGAAAATGATACTTATCTTATCTGGAGCTTGCACGAACACTACGATATCTGAACATAGATTCTTCAGAAATTTATATGTATTGGGTCTTTTACATATATCACATTCTAAATGAGAAACATCTCTTCCTCTATCATCTCTTGATTTTTGGATGTGGATCTTATACCTTTCTATGCTATTTTATCTTCTAATCTTTTTCTGCTTAACTATTTGCAGTATGTTTCTTAATTTCTTTTTTTTTTTCTTTCCCCTTTTAATAATTTTGAGTTCTTTCCTAGATTTTTGCTGCAGTTTTGCTATCATTTTTATATTATCCCATTCTATTTCTGCATTTTATTTTTTTTATGCCTATGTATTGGTTAATTCTTTGCTCATATAACCTCTGTATATTTGTATCTTTTATGAATCTGGTTTTATAATGAAATGTTTACATTTTTTTTTTTTTTTTTACTTCATTAACTTGCAGCCATTTAGGTAGCAATTAATTTTCTTATTTAAAGAAGTGATCAGTGCCATCAGAGAATTTTACTGTTTTTTCATTTAAAATAATCTATAATTGATTTCCATCCTCTTTCAGACTAAGTAAATTTATGTATATCCTTGTTTATAGAAGGAATTCATTACTTAATATTATATACCACAAAAATCTGTTATTTTCATTTACCATTTTTGTTTATAGTATTGTCTCTATAGATTCCGGTATTATTATTAATTTTGTTTTTCCAATTCTTGCATTTCAATCTCCTGTCAATTTTGCAGTCATTTTTGTTTATCTTATTATGTATGTTTGTAATTGTTTGTAAATCCAATGCTGTTGTCTTCTCTTCTCTCTTCTGAAGCTTATAATCAAATTGTTAAGTAGCCTCTGTTTATTTTTAATCTAACTTCTGTTATTCTTTTGTTCCATTATTTGTAGTACTTTATCTGTTTTGAAATAATTAATAAAAACTGATCATAATGCCTTCCTATGTCCTTTGATCTCTACTGACTCCATTATATATTATTCCTTTTTAATTTTTTCCTTGTTTCATTGATAATCACAATTTTAAATCCTCTTATATTTAATATTATCTGATTCTATTTCTTTATAAGCTCTTGCATTTGCAGTTGTAGTGCTCATTATTTTTTTTTTTAATTTCCTTTTTTTTTTTTTCTTTCCAAGTCATTTTCCAAAGATTCCTTCCAAATGTTCTTCATTAGTGGCTTATTAAAAATAAGGTGAAGTTCTCCATTGTCAGGTTGCTAGCCTAGCAATGGGTTGTTCAGCAGTAGGGCTGTTACTAGCTTAAAGCCTCTGATCTATAGAAGAAATACAGTATGTGGTTGGCATTTCTTCCAACCTAAGATGTTTGATCTAAAATGTGGAAGAATGGAATGATAATTTTTGTTCAGTTGTTTATTTGCTGGATCCCATAGTGAATTTATTTCAGCAGTTATTTAATCTTCTTAATGAGTTTTGAAGACTTAATCCCACACAAGTGATTGCATAACCTATAGCACATCAGTGCCATGTGTGAGCATTTGGTCAAGAAGGAAGAAGAAACTTGCACTGTTTTAAGTCACTGAAGATTATATTGCTTAAGGAACACTGTGTAGGAAAGAAGGCAATTTTCAGAACATGAAAGTAGGTAGTTATGAAAGAGGAGGATGAGAAGTTGGTTCACTGGACATTGAATGGAGGTCGAGTGTTTATAGGTTTGAAGGAAAGTGCAGTAATGAAGTTAGCCAGTTTGGTGGAACAGTGCCTATGAAAATTCTTAGAGGCACAGAGCAGAAACAGTATGTCTATGAGATAGTGATGATTAGAGTGAGTCTGTGAGAGGGGTGTCACCAGTTAACTGAATCACCCTCTTCTGGACATCAAGCAAATTTAGAGGTTTCGGTGATGCACCAAAAATCTAATGTCTGGTTTGAGCAGAAAGTGCACAGTTATTTTGGATGCAGTAAAAGCTATGGATGTGATGTGATTACACACACCAGCTATCATACTTATTCTTGAATTCACACACACACACACAACATCCAATGGCAATCCATTTCAATCATGCATAACCCTGTGAGAGAAAAATCTAGCCCTCACCTCCTCCTTAGTGGCATTCATTCTCAGCTTCCAAGGTATTCTCATGTCCTTTCCCCACCCTCCATAAAATGAAAAATTCCATCAACTGAAATTATGTATGACCTCTTTCAGAAATTTGTAAGTTTCAATTCATATCACCCTTCTTTCTCCTGTTTGCTAGTGTCTGCAGTCTTCAAATTCTCAATCTGTCTTCATAATCAGTATTCCACAATCCTAACATTATTTTTAACACTCTCTCTCCTCTGTATACGTTCGTTGTGAACCATGGGACCAACTTTTTCATTGTGTCAACTGACTTCTCTAATGCCTTGAAGAATTTTTCCATTTCTCCCTTAGTAACACCTTTTGTGGGGTCATAGGCACAAATAAGTCTCATTGTCCAGTTCTGCATTCTGATATCTGCCCACATCACTCTACTTATATTGCCCACCATTCTAGAAGATTATCCTTTTGAATACCATAACTACCTCTTCTTTTTCCTGATTATTATTGCCTGAATAGAACATTTTGTATTTATTAGAAAGATCTTACCTGTTTTTGTCTTCTTTGTTTCAGTCACTCCTATGATGTCAATCTGGTACTTATCCAATTCTTCTGAAGTTCCATTTCTTTTCAGTTGATGTTTCTTATGTGATAGTACCAATTTTGAACTCTGCTGATGTTGAGTTGGAATGTGTTCTGAGATTTGTTTCAGTAGCTGACTTTGTGCTATTAGACCTGATTCCCTGACAAAAATAATGGGGGCCTTGTTTAACTGGCCGATGCCTCAGCCAGCATGAAATTCTGTCATGTTGTACCAACATTTTATATTGTTGTTTAACCAATAAAAATACAATTTGATCAACTTGAAAAAATCCTCATTCGTTCAGTATCCAGGTAGATATCCAATAAGGGTGTACTACAAAAACATAGTCAATGATTAACTGGTGAGTTTCTAGGTAGCAAAGATGTTGATCATTCATTAACTTTCTAAATTTAAATTGATAAAACTGAAGTGAGTGCAGTGGGGCTATTTATTGTCCCACTACACTCACTCATGGGATGGCTAGCCGTTATCTCCTTTCTTTGGGATTAATTGGATATATTCTTGTTTCTGTGCTGAAGGGGTAGATAGATGCCTGATGAATATGAAAGATTTAAGCAAGTTTTAAACATTAGGAGAGGATGGATAGATACCATCGGCCATAGATGACATATTGGTATCCAGACTATTCAGGATTCTTCTGATGTCTTTCTGATGCATGACTAGAGGAGGCGGGAAGTGAACAATTCTTGGTATTCATCATCATCAAATCCTGCCATGTATATTCTCAAGGGGGGGGGTGTACAGGATATGATAGTACTACATGAAAATTTTACATCATTACTAACTTCCTATCTACAATCTTCCTCCAATCAGTCTGTTATCTGTCAAGACTCCAACATTATCAGATCTTATATTTCTTTCTTTTAAGGCACTTTTTACTGTATCAATCCACCTATATCTTGGTCTTCTGTGGGTCTTTTCCCTGCCAACCTGACAGAGAACACTAGTTTTGCTAATCTTTCCTCGCCCATTCTGTTTAAGTGACCATACCACCTGAGATTAGCTCTGCTAACGCATCCCTCGATACCCACAATGTCAAGTTCTTTCCTAATATCCTCATTTTTAATATGATATAGCCATTGATGCCATCTGCTCACGGATATCTTTCTCGGGACTCTCATATCTGCGGTCTCTAGTCTTTGGTCAAGTGTTTTACTTCTGACCCAGCTCTCAGATCCATAAGTTAAAACTGGTTTGAACACTGTTTTGTACACAGCTAATTTAGTGTGTGGACTAATTACTCTCTTATTCCATATGAATTTATTCTGTTTCCATATTTAATTTTCCATCCTCACTAAAAATCAATCCTAAGTAGCTGAAATGTTTTACTTGTTCTATAGATTCTCCATTCACAATGCAGTTAATATTTTCAGTGCTTCTGCTATGTGCAGAAGCACTGAAATTTTGCAGTGCTATTTTCATTGTCTTGTTATTGCTGATCTTCATACCATATCTATTACAACAGTTATTCAATTTAGTCAGGGAATCTTGCAGACTTGTAGTTGATTTATTTAGAAGTATAACATCTTCCGCATAAAGCAAAGAGCTGACATTAGCATCTCCAATTTTGATATCAAGTTGAATACCACTTTCCTTCATAATGTGATCCATAATAGATAATGAATAACAGGGGGGGGATTATATACATCCTCGCCTGTATTTATCATTAAGCCATCTTGTACTTCCTTCAATTCTAACTGCTGACTTACAACTCAAATAAAGACTACGTATTGCTTGATATAATACTCCATTGACACCATATAACTAGCATTTTGAACAGCTTCTCTCCTTTCTTTTAGTGTCACACGGTGATCAGATCAGCATTCATTTTAGAAATTATGGACTTTACAACCGTGTTATAAATAACTCTTTTAATATCCCGATGTTTCGATCTTCATATTAAGATCATCATCTGGAGCATATACAAATATACAGGACAAGCTAAGTTACATTACATACAGTAAACTAGAGAAACAATGAATTGATCGCAAGTTATTCTTCTGGCATGACTTCTAGTGAAAAAAAAAAGTTTATACACTTACTTATTTATCATTTATCAAGCTAAATTCCATTTATGATAACATGAATAAACAGTCTTTCTTACAGATAGTTTTCTTTCAGTATCAATGATGCCCTATTTTTAGCATTACAATTGTTATTTTTGATTTAGGATCTTGGATTTTCTACAGTCCTGTTTATAGTTGCTCTTAGAGAGGAAGGTTCCATGGGTCGAATATATGCCTTCCGTATGTATTGGATTTTTAGACCATCATTATTGTTCAGATTGGGGTGGTTGGTAATAATCTCACAGGCTTCCTTAAATTTGCGTTCATACCATGTTTTGGTGTGATGTAGACAACTAGTGCTTTTCCAGTCAGTTCTGTGTAAGACGTTGAAGGGCGTGATCAGAAAGGCCAGCTTCACCATAATTATTATATTTAATATGTTCTTTATGTTCTTTTTGTCTGATAGGAATTGTGCATCCTGTTTCTCCTATACATGGTATGTTACAAGTGCAGTAAATACGGTATACTCCAGGGTAGGCCAGTAGAGGGAGTGGGTCTTTGGATGAGTTGTTGGCTTTTTAATGCTGGCCCACCCTGGAGTATACTGTATTTATTGCACCTGTAACATACTATATATAGGAGAAACAGGACACACAATTCCTATCAGACAAAAAGAACATAAACGATACATTAAATATAATAATTATGGTGAAGTTGGCCTTTCTGATCTTGCCCTTGAACACCTTACATAGAATTGACTGGAAAAGCACTAGTTGTCTACATCCCACCAAAACATGGTGTGATATAGACAACCACCTCAATCTGAACAACAACGATGGTCTAAAAATCCCAAACATATGGAAGGCATATATTCGACCCACAGAACCTTCCTCTCTAAGAGCAACTATAAACAGGACTGTAGAAAATCCAGGATTCTAAATCAAAAATAACAATTGTAACGCTAAAAATAAGACATCATTGTTACTGATATACTGAATAGAATTTAGCTTGATGTAGTTTATAAATAATTAATTTTTTTTTCTTTTCTTTTTTTTTTTTTTTTAATTCAAGGTCATGCCAGTAATGAAGATCGAAATGTCGGGATATTAAAGTAGTTATTTATAACACGGTTGTAAAGTCCATAATTTCTAAAATGAATAGCTTCTCTATTGGCAACTTCTCATATGCCTTTTCTAGATCTACAAAACTTAAATACAGATCTTTGTTATATTCCTATGATTTCTCAACTATTTGTTGTAAAGTGAAAATCTGATCCTGATAGCCTCTATTTAGCCTGAATCCAGTTTGTTCTTCACTAAGCTTTTCTTCCATAATCCTTCTTAACCTTTTCTCAAGTATACTTGCATAAATCTTACCAGGAACACTCAGTAAAGAAATACCTCTGTAATCCCCACATTCAGTTCTTGGTATTCAAAGTAGTCAAAAAATTCTTTGACTTGATTATCAGTGTAGGAAACGAACAATGCCAGGAGGTCCAGCCTGGTCTTTGAATGATGTTGCAACAATGGTATCATTTGGATGTAAGAGAAATGGAAAAATTGAGGGACAGAAGTTGTGCCCAACAGGCTTTGCAAGGGACTGGAGGGCTCAGCTGTTATTTGAGCAGGAGTCAAGTATATTTGCACTTGGCTCTTTCAGATTTGGATTGGCTCATGACTTTTCTTTTTTTTTTCTTTTTTTTTTTTTTTTTGCAGCTACTGCATTCTGCCTTGTACACTGAGTGTGATAATGGAGTTTGGTTTCAAATTCCATGTGATATGCAGAATTCTTTTCCTGAACTGCTTTGGCACAATACTTGGAAAAAACCAAGGTTTGAATAGTGGTCTGAGATTTTAAATTGAATGATTGAACAAACTTCATTCCACTAAGGATTTCAGTTATTTAGTTGGAGCAGACAGAGACAGCAAATGTATGTAATTAAATGGTGCAAGGAAAGTTTCAGCCACAGCAGATCATAGAGAGTTAATTCAATATTTTCATTTTCTGGCACTTAATGTCAGACTTCACAAATGCACAGGTTCCACCATTGTATGAAATCCTTCAGAGTGCAGTTAGGAAAGTTGAGGTTGACAATTAAGGTTAAGGCTCCTACAATGCTGCCATTCTGTTGAGAATAGTAGATCAGGTCTGGGTATCTGCAAGCTGTGGCACACATAATTTAACACATAGACTTCAACATTAGGAAAAAAATTTTCCTTGGGGCCACGTTGGTTTATTATGAAAATAGAATAAAAACTTTGAAAACAAAACAATTCTTTCTAAAGAAGATGTACTGTATGCTATGAAAAAACACATGCTGAGAAAGGATATGATATGCCATGAAAAGATGTAAACAGACAGCATAGAAATATAGCAAATGTAATGTGTACTTTTGTGTAGAATGCTTTTTCCTAAAACATACATCAATAAAAAAAATAATATAAAAACTTGAAAATTAGTAATATGAAAAGTAATGTGAAAACTTGTCAGGCTTTACTTATTTACTTACTGTCCTCTTCCATCGGGAAAAGGTTGAGTTCCATGTTTCCACAATAACCTTCAGGAGTCTCGGTTTCTTGCGTGGCTGTGAGCTGTCTATGTGTTTGTAATCCAGAGTTGATCTTTATTGTTATTATCCATTTAGTTCTTGATCTTTCTTTTTTCTTTTATTCTTGCATACAGAGCAAGGTTGGGTAGTTTTTTGATGGCATTCTCTTGACATGTCCGTACCACTAAAGTTGTTTTCTTTTGATCATTTTGATTAATGAGTCTTCATATTTTAGGTATTGTCTTACAGTTTCATTTGTTTTCTTTTCTGTCCACTTTGTTTTATTTATTTTTCTGAGACATTTCATCTCGAGAGCCTCCAGTTTTCGTATCTCTGTCTTTTTGAGTGTCCAAGTTTCTGAAGCATATAGCACAGTGGGTATTATAATTGCATTATATAATTTTATTTTTAGAGGTTTGGAGATTTTATTATTTTTCCAGATTTTATCTAGCTTATTAAATGATGACCATGCAGTCGATATTCTGTGTTTAATAGTGGTCATGGTATCTAAGTGTTCTGTTATTACTGTTCCTAAATAGTTGAATTGTTTTACCTGTTCAATTGTTGATCCATTCGAGGAGAAGTTTAGTTTTTCTTCGTTTTTTCCAGTTATCAAGATTTTTGTTTTGTCTATATTTATGGTCATGCTGTATTCTTTAGCCGTATTGTTTAGTTTGGTTATTAGGTTTAATAACCAAATTTTAATAACCATTTTTTCTTTTGTGTCTGCTATCATTACAATGTCATCTCTGTATTTTATGTTATTAAGATTATAACCATTTAGGTTGACCCCTTTTTCTCCTTCCAAGACTTGGTTAACCATATCCTCTAGGTAGATGTTAAAAAGGTATGGGGAGATGGGACATCCTTGGACTACTCCTTTACTCACATTTATTTTATCTGTTGTTATATTATTGAATTTAATTATTGCTTCTGTGAGACTATAATATTTTTCTAAGAAGTTTAGGGTATCTTCATCAATTTATTTCTGTTTTAATATTCTTAATAAGGTTACTTTGTTTATTGAGTCGAATGCTTGTTTAAAATCTATAAAACAGTAATAGATATTTTTGTTATGTTCCCTGTATAATTCTGCTAGTCTTTGTATTATGAAGATCTGATCCAATGTGGAACGATTCTTTCTGAAGCCTGCCTGTTCTTCACTAAGAATGATCTCATATGTGCTCTTTATTCTGTTCTGCAAGATTCTTGTAAATATTTTATTAGCATGGCTGAGTAATGTGATTGGTCTGTAGTTTTTACAATTTTTCTTATCACTTTTCTTGTAAATTGGTATGATAATTCCTGAGTTAAATAAAGAGCCAAAAAGGCTTCACTTTGGCGATGCAAAATTAAGTGGATATTGAATCCAACATTATTTCAAAGCTGAATATAGAAACTCTAAGAGTTTCATTATTGTGTGCTATGAAAAAACTTAAGCTGAGAAAGGAAGTGAATATGTCATGAAAAGATGTAAACAGACAGCATGAAAATGCAGCAAATGTAATGTGTACTTCTGTGTACCTAGCCTGAAAGTGGATATTGAAACTAAGAGTTTCTATATTCGGCTTTGAAATAATGTTGGATTCAATATCCACTTAATTTTGTATGATGATAATTCCTGTTCTCCAATCTTCCGGTATTTTTCCTGTTTTAATGATTTTGTTGAAAAGTGTGGTAAGGAATTTTAAAGTTGTTTGCTTTCCTTCTTTCCAAAGTTCAGATGGGATTTGGTCTCCCTGGATTCCACTATCTTTCTTTCAAATTCATCATGGCAGCGGAAAATGTTTTCAGATCTATCCCAGGAAATTGAGTGACCTTGAAAATCATCATGAGGATTGTTAGAGAAGAGAATATGGCTGGATAAGGCACTGGTATGTAATCTTTTATAGGAGATGTCTCTTTTATGTTCACTATACTTCCTAAAACCCAGTCTGAAATATCCTGGCATATATAAACTATGGTGTGACTGTAATGTTCCTTATTATGATCAGACTAATAAGTCTATTGAACTTCATATGGAAGAACATAAAAGAGACATCTCCTATAAAAGATCACATGCCAGTGCCTTATCCAGCCATATTCTCTCCTCTAACAATCCCCATGATGATTTTCAAGGTCACTCAATTTCCTGGGATAGATCTGAAAACATTTTCCGCTGCCATGATGAATTTGAAAGAAAGATAGTGGAATCCAGGGAGATCGTCCTTAATCCAGAACATTTAAACAACAATTTAAGCTATAACATCCCTGATAGCCATACTGCT
Source organism: Typopeltis vanoorti (assembly GCF_054136105.1). NCBI lineage: Eukaryota > Metazoa > Arthropoda > Arachnida > Uropygi > Thelyphonidae > Typopeltis > Typopeltis vanoorti. The sequence goes on along the minus strand of NC_143553.1, from coordinate 71,219,236 downwards.
GTTATTCAGTACTGGCGTTCTCAAGAGTCTGCTACCACGCATACAACAAACAATGGCACGTAAAATAGAATAACTCAAATGTTAATACAACATTTTTTATTTTCAATTATGTACTGCAATTTATCTGTGCTTCTCAGTTTGTTAGAATCTTCAGTTTTTTATTATTGTTTCCTCTTCTTAAAAGATACCTGATGAAGGCTGCAAAAAGCCAAAACTAGTTGTGTTTTTTTATCATCATCATCATCAAATTCCTGACATGTACCCTCAAGGGGGTGTACAGGATATGATAGTACTACATGAACAATTTACATCATTACTAACTTCCTATCTACAATTTTCCTCCAAATCAGTCGGTTACTTGTCAAGACTCCAACATTATCAGATCTTATATTTCTATCGTCTAAGGCACTTTGTACCATATCAATCCACCTATATCTTGGTCTTCCTCTGGGTCGTTTTCCTACCAACCTGGCAGAGAACACTTATTTTGCTGATCTTTCCTCGCCCATTCTGTTTAAGTGACCATACCACCTGAGATTAGCTCTGCTAATGCATTCCTGCATGCCGACAATGTCAAGTTCTTTCCTAATATCCTCGTTTTTAATATGATATTGCCATTGATGGTCGCTAGTCTTTGGTCAAGTGTTTTACTTCTGACCCAGCTCTCAGATCCATAAGTTAAAATTGGTTTGAACACCGTCTTGTATACAACTAATTTAGTGTTCCGACTAATTTCTCGCTTATTCTATATGAATTTATTCAATTGACTTCCTACCATACCAGCTTTGTTGATTCTGTTGTCTATTTCCATATTTAATTTACCATCTTCAGTAAAAATCGTGCCTAAGTAGCTGAAATGTTTTACTTGTTCCACAGGTTCCTCGTTCACAACACAATTGACATTTTCAACAATTCTACCTATTTTCATTGTCTTTGTCTTTTTAATGCTGACCTTCATACCATACCTATAACAACAGTTATTCAACTTAGTCAGGGACTCTTGCAAACTTGTAGCGGATTTATTTAGAAGTATAACATCATCCACATAAAGCAAAGAGCTGACATCCTTATCTCACACCAGATTTAACATTAAACCATCTTCCTGTACTTCCTTCAATTCTAACTGCCGACTTACAACTCAAATACAGACTAAGTATTGCTTGATATAATGCCCCATTGACACCATATAACTGTAGCGTATGGAATAGCTTCTCTCTTGGAACCTTGTCATAAGCCTTTTCCAGATCGACAAAACTTAAATATAGATCTTTGTTATATTCCCATGCTTTCTCAACTATTTGTCGTAAAGTGAAGATCTGATCCTGACAGCCTCTATTTGGCCTGAATCCAGCTTGTTTGTCACCAAGCTTTTCTTCCACAATTCTTCTCAACTGTTTCTCAAGTATGCTTGCATAGATCTTGCCAGGAACACTCAGTAGGGAAATACCTCTGTAATTCTCACATTCAGTTTTATTTCCCTATTTATATATGGGTACTATTAGAGCTCTACTCCAATCATCAGGAATTCGTCCCTCTGTCCAGGCTTTTTGAACTATGCAGTGCAGCCACTGTAAGACTTTTATACCACCATATTTCAGCATTTCTGGTCGAATATCATCTACCTCTGCTGCCCTTTCACATTTCAACCCTTTGATGGCTTTTTCTACTTCAAGTATGGATATGTATTCCTGCCTGCATGCCTGGTCAGTATTTTCTATCACTGTGCTATCACTGCTTGTTTCATTTAGCAATTTTTCGAAGTAATTACTCCATACTTCCAGGATATCTTTTTCTCCTGTTTTCCTGTCACCTTTATCATTTCTAACTCCTTTTACAGTATTCTTTCCTCCATTTCTAAGCTTCTTCAACAACCTCCAGAATATCTCCACCTTCTTGATATTTATTTTCTATATTCTTGCCAAAGTCCTCCCATGACTTTTGTTTAGCTAGTTTTACACAGTGTTTAGCTTTCTTACGTTTGTCTCTATTTTCTAAGAGCACAAGCTGACTTATTTGCCAGGAACTTTTGACATGCTTTCTTCTTTTCCTTCACTGCCTCTTTAACTTCCTGAGTCCACCATGGAGTTCTGATTTTTCTATCCTTGGACAACCTCACCACATACCGCTCTGGCTGAATCAGTCAGTGTTTTCTTCAAGGCTTGCCACTGAATCTCCAAGTTTGGTTCCTGTTCTCATACTCTTTTATTTTTTCTTCAATAATCTTTGTGTATTTTAGTCTACAGTTCACATCTGAGTGCTGCTCGACTTTTATTCGCTTTAAAACTTTCTTACGTGTTATTCTTTTCAATACGAAATTCACTTTTATCCTGCTCATGACTAAATAGTGATCACTTCCAATTTCAAATCCTCTGTACACTCTGGTGTCCTGCACCAGGGAGAAAACATCACTATCAACAATAACATAGTCACAACTTGCAGGTACGAATGATTTGAAAGGAGATAAAATGGAAATGATAGAAGACCTGAATGAATTGTTTGAGGTAGCAAAAGAAAAGAGTGAGAGAGTTAGAATGATTAGTCTTTTGCTACGGTATGACAGTGAAATGTTTAAAAGGAGGGCTATAATTGCAAATGACTTTATCCGTGGGTTATGTATGACGAGTGGTGTGGAATTTGTGGATGTGTGGAGTGAGTTTGATGGGCGAAAGGATCTATATAAGATGGATGGCTTGCATTTGAATGGTTACGGTGTAAGAAGACTTGAGAAAGTGTTGCTGAATGTAGTGGATGTGCAAATTCAGGGAAACTAGATTTGTTAGGGGGGGGGGAGTAGAGATACAGTCCTTATGGAGGCAGTTGAATGTAAGAATGAATATAATATGCCAGAGCAAATAAGGACAACAAATCAGAGTGGGATAGTTAATATAAGGCATCAAGGTAGGGTTGGGGCTAATGGGGGTCTTAAATTCATGTACACTAATACTAGGAGTATTAGGAACAAGAAGGAAGAGTTTTTGGCCATGGTTGGCACTTCCAGACCACAGGTTATAGGTATTAGTGAAACATGGCTGACTGTAGATGATATAACTATTGGGATTGAATGTGATGGGTATAGTGTGTTCAGGAATGACAGAGAGGATAAAATGGGGGGAGGAGTATTGTTGATGATAGCTGATGAGCTCCAGCCAAGGAGAATAGAAGTTGAATTGCAGGATAGAGAAAAGAGCACATTTGAGGCCATTTGGTGTGAGATTGTGGCTAGCAGAACTAAATATACAATTGGGTGCTGCTATAGACCAGGTGATGGAAAAGATGGTGGTGACAGTATGCACAAACAAATAGAAGAAATGGGTGGAAGGAGGGTGATTATTATGGGAGATTTCAACTATGGTCGCATTGATTGGAGTGAGGAGAGGACACACGGGAGGAAGGAACTGAATTTTATGCGGTTATTAAGGGATAATTATCTGCGACAGCATGTAATGGAAAATACTAGGGGTCAGAGAGTGCTTGACCTAGTAATTACATCTGAGGATTTGGCTGTAACAAATATGACCACATTGCCACCAATCGGTGAGAGTGATCATACGGTCTTAACTTGGGAGGTGGCTAAAGGTGTAGAATTTTCAATTAAGACAGGGTTCATGTGGAATTATCGGGCTGGAAAGTATGACAAGCTTAGGAGTTTGATTGGTTCAGTGCCATGGCATGCACAACTGCAAGGACTAGAAGTTGATAGTGCATGGGAGGTAGTTAAGAATTGCTTGCATGAAGCAATGGCTGACTGTATACTTAGAGTCCGAATAATAAATCAAGTAGGGGTTAAATGGATGAATAACACCATTAAGCTTGATTTGCAAAAAAAGAAACAACTATGGAGGGAATTTAAGGAGAAGGGTGACCGGCCGGCACATGAACGGTATAAAGCACAGGCCAGAAGGGTGACGAGTGTGGTAAGAAAAGCAAAAAAGGATTACGAAAGAACATTGGCCATGCAGGCTAAAGAGAATCCTAAACAGTTTTTTAGATATGTAGCAAGTAAAAGGAAAAATGTACATGGCAGATTGATTTTAAAGAATGCCGATGGTAGGGAGGTAACTGAATCAGTTGAGATAGTTGAGTTACTGAGTGAGCACTTTGCAAAAGTATATCATCCAGGTGGTGACATTGCAGAAACGAATAAACCAGTAGATTATACGGGAATTGTGGTTAATGAAGTGGAGGTGAGTAGTCTATTGCATAACCTCAATGTCAATACATCTGTGGGATTGGATGGTATACCAGCTCGTGTTATACGAGAAGCAGCTAAAGAATTGTCAGTACCCTTGACCATTTTGTTTAATTTGAGTCTCGGGTCTGGGTTAGTCCCGAGCGGGTGGAAAGAGGGGAAAATAGTTCCACTGCATAAAGGTGGTTCCAAGACTGCTGTAGTAAATTACCGACCGATTAGCATATCAGGAATCATTGTCAAGGTCTTAGAGAAAATAGTCAAGAGGAAAATACAAGATTGGATAGAAGAAAATGGGATACTGTATCGGGGACAGCATGGTTTTGTGAAGGGTAGGTCATGCCTCAGTAACTTGCTCACATATTATAACACAGTGACGGCTGAACTGGATAAGGGTAATGGGTTTACGGTGATTCTACTGGACCTTGCCAAGGTCTTTGACAGGATTCCACATGGAATTCTAATCAGTAAATTGCAGCATATGGGAATGGACATAGGGTTGGTGAGATGGATAGGAGGGTGGTTGACGGAGAGATATCAGAGAGTGGTTTACTCGGGAGTAGAGTCCACAAGACGGCCTGTGACTAGTGGTGTGCCACAAGGATCTGTTCTTGGACCACTGCTGTTTAATTTGTTCATAAATGATATAGGAAATGATCTGAGAGGAACAGTTCATTTGTTTGCGGATGATGCGAAGTTGGGTAGGGCAATAGTGAATGCAGATGACGTCAAAATTTTGCAGGATGATTTGGATAGATTGGAGGTCTGGGCTAAGGAGAATGGATGTCAGTTTAATGTGGCAAAATGTAAGGTTATGCATTTTGGGGTGAAAAGATTGGCGGCAGTTTACTGCATTGGTGGAACCGTGCTCCAGGAAATTGATGAGGCACGAGATTTAGGAGTGTTGGTAGATAAGGAATTGAAATTTAGGGGACACATTGCAAAAGTGACCAAAATAGCTCATCAAATCACTTGGTTGCTGAAGAATACGATGACAAGCAGAGACAAGCAGGTTATTGTTCCTCTGTATCGAGTCTTGATAAGACCCCATCTAGACTACTGTGCTCAGATTTGGTCACCTAGGTTTCTTCTTGATGGGGAGGAGGTGAAGAGGATCCAGAGGCGAGTGACCAAGATGATAGCAGGTCTGTGGAATGAACCGTATGAGAACAGGTTGAGGATTTGTGGGTTGCAAAAATTGGTTGATAGGCGGAGAAGGGGAGATATGATTGAGACATTCAAATTACTGAAGGGTTTCTATAAAATTAATTCAGAAGATATTTTTGAGAACAGGGCTGGTTGTGGGAGGACTAGGGGACATCCATGGAAACTGGGCAAAAGTGTGGTTAGTAAAGGTGTTAGAGCTGGGTTCTTTACTTTTAGAGTAGTGAATGAGTGGAATGCGCTCCCTGAGTCTGTGGTGGATGCTGTGACAGTGAATGAGTTTAAGGCGAGGTATGATAGATACTGTATGAATGTCAAATAGTTGTGATGAATATGATTTGGGGCCTCCCTCGATGAGTCCAATGACTCCCTGGAGTTGCCCGTAGTAATAGTAATAGTCAATGAGACTTTTCTTATTCCTTGCCTCTTCTCTTCATGTGAAATTGTGCACATTTTGTGTTGGAACATGGTGTTAGTAATAACCAGTCCATGTCCTGAGCAGAAATCCAACAAATATTTGCCATTATTATTAGTTTTGATCTTTTCTCCAAATTTTCCTAAGATATTTTTGTATGTCTGACAATCATTTCCTACTCTGCTATTCAGATGCCCAACAAGGACCAACTTTTCCTTTTTCATTGTGTCAGTTGCTTTTTCTAAAGCATCAAAAAATTTCTCCGCTTCTACCTTAGTAGAACATTCTGTGGGAACATAGGCACAAATAAGTCTCATTATCCAGTTCCCCATTCTGATATTTGTCCACATCACTCTCCTGGATATTGCTTACCATTCAAGATTAGCCTCATATTTTGTGTTCAGTACTATAGCTATACCTTCTTTTCCTTGATTGCCATTTCCTGAATATAACATTTTGTATTTATTGTTCAGAAAGATCTCGCCAGTTTTTGTCTTTTTTATTAAAACACTTAAGGAATTGAACAACGTAGTTAAGGATATAAATTGATTTATACTTTAATAAATATTTTCCGATATTTCGGCAATGTCACATTGCCATCTTCTAAAGGAACTTACAAAAAAAGCACGTGCACGTAGCCACTACAAACACAGTAACTGGGAAAGAAGAGATGAAGCTATTGTTCTCCTAAAAGTCCTAATGGTGCCCTCTAGCGGGCTAAATAGGTGTTCTTGGCCGTCTGGTTGAAGGTCTGCTGATGTAAGCCTCCCAAATTTGGGGCAGTCGCATACAACCACATTTGTTGAGATTTGGAGAATTTCTTAGGGCTGAGGCTGATTCCATAAATAGTCTTTCGTATTTGTATTTGCTACGGTGTATTACTGTAGCTTTCTTCCACCGTATTCTGTGGCGTGTATCCAGAGCATGGTCTGCAAGACCAGAATGGCTGTACTTGTGAAACCGGATGTAGTCCTTGTGTTCAGAAATTCTGATATTCGCTGTCCTGCTTGTTTGGCCAAAGTAAGACAGATTACAACTGCAAGGGACCTGGTATACACCAGGTAGGTCTAGGGGAAGTGGTTGGTCTTTAGTGGATAAGGGATGCCAATTTTCTGTAAGGTCTTTTGTCTTTTTTGTTTCACTCACTCCTATTATGTCGATCTGGTACTTATCTAATTCATCAGCTAGCGCCATTTCTTTGCCCAGGCTTCTTATGTTGATAGTACCGATCTTTAACTCTGGTGATGTTGAGTTGGGGTGTGCTTTCAGATTTGTTCCAGTAGCTGACTTTTCGCTCTTCGCCCTGGTTCTCTGGCGAAAACAACGGGGGCTTTGTTTAACCGGGCGATGCCCCAGCCGCCATGAAATTTTGTCATGTTGTACCATCATTTTCTATATTGGTTTAAGCCAATACGAATACAATTTGGTTGGATAAATCCCAAATTGCCAGCCCATCCTCGTTTGTTTAGTATCCAGGTAGATACCCAACAGGGTGCACCACGAGAAGGTGAGTATTGGACATTAGGTCAGAAGCCCTGGTCAGTTCTCTGCATTCCTTTAAAGGCTATGTAGAGGTCTCCTCTCAGTTATACAGCTTTGGTCCTTAAGTACCTCTTAACTTTTAATTAATTCTCGATTTTTAATCATTAAATATCTTTCTAAATGTATCCAAGTAACCGAGTCAGTGCTCATGAATACATTCATAGCCTAAATGATGAGGCATCTCTAAATGATATAAAAAGAAACTTTAAAAAAACATTGAAGAAAATAGGACTTGAGAGTCAACAGGTTAGTATTCCTAAAACGTTGTAAATTTCATGCAGTCTTTCCTAATTTGATCTCATTTAAAGAAAATATAAATACAGTACGCACCAAAAGAATATCGTAAAGCCAAGTTAGACCTACTCAGTGAAAGAATTTTGAATACAGAAAGTAGTCTAGCGTTTTTGTTCAACGAAAAAAAATCTTTAATTGTAAAACTTGAACAGTTTCTGGATAATGATAGCTTATATGAGTTTATTTCTAATAGTGAAACACAAGCAACACAGATACAAAATAATAATAAGATTACTCTTATCAGAAAATTTGAGAATCTTTAGAGAGTGCAAAATACATATGATATTACAAAAGCCTGCATCAATCCAGACAAAGTGATAATAAACAAATCCTCTCATATTGTTACAGATGCCGAAAAAGATATTCTCAGCAAAGGCCTTAATTTCATTTCCTTCACCAAGATTTATTTATTCCCAAAGAATTTCTTCTTACTAAAATGGAAAAAGCTACTTCACTTCTTCCTACTCATTTGGCTAAACTTCTTCGTATTGAATGCATTTTTATTATTAATAATGCAAAACCTCCAACAGATAACATTTCTTCGAACGACAAGCTATTAGAAATCTAAAAAAGAACAGAAATATAATAATTGTGCTAGCAGATAAAGGAAATGCCACTGTTATCCTCAATTCTGAAGAATACTATAGCAAGATGCTTCAACTACTTGAAAATTTGCCCAATTGTGGAAGGTATTGATTCTCCAACCTACAAGCTTTCAAAACATCTTGGAAAATACCTCATGTCTCTCTCTAATAGGTCTTCATCGTTCATCAACAACACCATAGACTTTGTGTCACATATAAAAGATATATCCATCAACGAGAATAATGATATAGCCAGTTTTGATATTATTTACAAACGTACCAACTGAAGAAGTATTAATATTACTAAAGGATAAATTATCCAAAAAATTTTTTGCTTTATTAAAGCATTACGTTCAATCTGGCAACTTCTGATATCAAGACACTATCTATAAACAGAATCAGGGCTTGGCAATGGGAAACCCTTTATCCCTTATTCTGGCTAATATTTACCTTGAAGACTTCGAAACAAGAGCTATATCATCTTCTTCGTTTAAATCAAAAGTTTGGAAGCTTTATGTAGATGGCGTTTTTATTATATGGAGTCATGGCAAAAACTCTCTCATGGATTTTCTTTATCTCGATAACCAACATCCAAATATAAAATTCACAGTCAAACTAGAACATGAAAACTCCCTACCATTCCTGGATATAAAACTCTCATGCTGCTCTGGAAAATTTAGAATCTCTATGTACAGAAAACCAACGCATACTAATAGATATCTTCACAATCTTTCTCATCATTTTCCACCACAAAAACTCAGAACTATTTCCACCTTGGGACACAGAGCATGCTCTCTTTTAAACGATCCAGATGAACTTCAAAAAGAAATTGATCACCTCTCGCATGTCTTTGAACAAAATGGTTATTATAAAAAACCATTAAGAAATTTCTTATAGATCCTCCTAGGCACCTCAATACAGAAACTACCAATTTTAAAGGTAGCATCTCAATCCCATACATCAGTTCGGTCTCTCAAAAATTGGTAAAAGTCCTTAAGAAGTACAACATCAGGACGTTATTCACTACACTTCCGAAAATCTGATCTTTTATAAGCCATCCTAAGCATCACAATCTGAAATATCCTGGCGTATATAAACTATGGGTGTGACTAATGTTCCTTATTATGGTCAGACTAATAAGTCTATTGAACTTCCTATGGAAGAACGTAAAAGAGACATTGCCTATAAAATATCACGTGCCAGTGCCTTATCCAGCCATATTCTCTTCTCTAACAATCCTCATGATGATTTTTAAGGTCACTCAATTTCCTGGGATAGATCTGAAAACATTTTCTGTTGCCATGGTGAATTTGAAAGAAAGATAGTGGAATCCAGGGAGATCATCCTTAATCCTGAACATTTAAACAACAATTTAAGCTATAACATCCCTGATAGCCATACTGCTGTTATTCAGTACTGGCGTTCTCGAGAGTCTGCTACCACGCATACAACAAACCATGGCACGTAAAATAGAATACCTCGAATGTTAATACAACGTTTTTTATTTTCAATTATGTGCTGCAATTTATCTGTGCTTCTCAGTTTCTTGGAATTTCAGTCTTTATTATTGTTTCCTTTTCTTAAAAGATACCTAATGAAGGCTGTAAAAAGCCAAAACATAGTTGTGTTTTTTATCATTAAAGCTTTTAATTAATTCTCGGTTTTTTAGTCATTAAATATCTTTCTATATATATATATATATATATATATATATATATGTTAAAGATACCAAGTAATTTTATACCCAAGGTAAAAATACTTCCTATATATATATATATATATATATATATATATATTTGCAGCGGATTTACTCAACTATATGACATAATTAAATAAATTTAATGACTAGAAGCTGAGAGATACCAAAATGAAAAAATACTATATTATTTGAATAAATAGTATTTTTGTCAACTAGTTTCATCTTAAAAACATTCTTAGAAGACTTCTTCTTAATGTCAAAAGAGAACAACAAAAATATACATTATTGTACATGAATTTGTCAATAGGGACAGATGGAATATCAGTACATTTGCTAAAGAAAATTTTCATAATGGGTACATTTGCTAAAGAAAATGTACCCATTACCGAATTGGCTAGGCCTTTCACATGTTTGTATAACTTGAGTCTCAGCTCAGGAATGAAATGAATGTATGATAGTTCCATTGTACAAGGGTGATGCAAAAACTGATGTGTCTAACTACTGACCTATCAGTATGGTGTAGTAGTAAAGATTTTAGAGAAGTTGGTAAGAACTTGTATACAGAAATGGGTAGACAAACATGCTATACTCTGCAAGGAACAGCATACGTTTACTAAAGGAAAGTCATGTTTTAGCAATTTGCTCATATTTTATAACAGTGTTATGGCTGAGTTGGATAAAGAGAATGGATACACTGATGGATTTTTCTAAGGCATTTGATAGGATACCACACAAAAAGCTGTTGCATAAACTGGAGAATATGGAATTCTGGAACGTGTTAGATGAAGAAATGAGGGAATTGGAAGAAAATGAGATGGTGATTGTCGGAGGAGACTTGAACGGGCACATAGGAAGACAGAATAGAGACTGTGAAAGGGTGCATGGTGGCCATGGAGTGGGAATGATGAACCAGGAAGGAGAGAGGGTTGTGGACTTTGCAGTAGCGTTTGATCTGGCAATTGTGAACTCGTTTTTCTTCAAGAGGGAAGAACATTTGATAACATTTAGAAGTGGTAACAACAGCTCACAAATTAACTACATTTTGACTAGAAGAAAACATCTTAAGGTTGTGACAAATTGTAAGGTAATTCCAACAGATCAAGTAGCACAACAACACAGACTGCTGTGCGCAGACTTTAAATTAAGATTGAAGATAAGAACTTCTGGTTGCCATGGGATGAAGACAATTAAGTGGTTTCGCTTAAAAGAAGAGAGTGTGAGGAATCGTTTTAGGGAGAGAGTGTTAGAGAGGATTTCGGATGGACTGGAAAGTGTACAAGATTGGTGGAAACAATTCAAAAGTAATCCTGAGCTGTGCAATCGAGGTACTTGGTGAGACATCTGGAAAGATTAGAGAGCAGAAGGAGGGTTGGTGGTGGAATAATGATGTACAAGTGGCAGTGACAGCTAAGAGGAAGGCAAAGCAGAAGTGGGATGAGTCAAGAGTGGAAGAGGACAGAGAGGTGTACAAAGAGAGAAAGCAAGAAGCCAAGAGAGTTGTGGCACAGGCGAAGGCCATGGCATATCAAGATCTGTATGATCAATTAGAAACAAAGGAAGGATAGAGAAAAATTTACCAACTAGCGAAATGTAGAAATAAAGCAGCTAAGGACATCTTACATGTGAGGCAGATCAAAGATGCTGAAGGAAGAGTATTATGGAGGGATGCGGACATAAGAAACAGATGGAAAATATACTTTGAGGGACTTCTGAATGAGGAAAATGCAAGGACTCACAGAGGAGATGGGCAGCCTTCTGAGGGGATGGTGCAGAACATCAGTAGAATGGAAATGACAGAGGCCATGAAGAGGATGAGGAATGGAAAAGCGGTGGGCCCCGACAGAATTCCAGTGGAGGCATGGAAGGCACTGGGGGAAGAGGGAATTGACCTGCTGTGGGACCTGTTCATGAAAGTTTGCAAACAGGAAAATATACCCGAGGAATGGAGGGAGAATACTCTTGTTCCCATCTACAAGGGTAAAGGGGATCCACAAGACTGTAAAAATTACAGAGGAATAAAGTTGATGTCCCACACAATGAAGATCCTAGAAAGGGTTCTTGATGGTAGATTGAGGGAGGAGGTGGAAATTGCCAAGGAACAATTTGGCTTCATGCCTGGTAGATCAACAACAGATGCTATCTTTGGGTTACGACAGATGATGGAAAAATATCGAGAGAAACAAAGGGAGCTACATCTGGTATTTATTGATCTGGAGAAAGCATACGATAGAGTGCCAAGGCAAGAAGTCTGGAGGTGTCTGAGGGAGAAGAAGGTGCCTGAGAAATATGTCAGGTTGGTGCAGGAAATGTACAGAAATGTGAAGACAAGTGTTCGGACCTGTTTGGGACAGACAGAAAGTTTTCAAGTAACAGTTGGCTTGCATCAAGGGTCAGCATTAAGTCCGTTTCTGTTTAATATTGTGATGGAGGTAGTAACAGAAGAGGTGAGAGAAGATGCACCTTGGACAATGTTGTATGCAGATGGCATCTTGCTGTGTGTAGATTCAAGAGAAGAAGCGGAAACTAAACTGGAAAGATGGAGAAAAGTACTGGAAGAGAGAGGTATGAGACTGAGCAGAAGTAAGACAGAGTATATGTGTTGCGCAGTGGGCGGTGGCCTGGAGACAGACCTGGAGCTGGAAGGAAATGTCATCAGGAAGGTGAGAGACTTTAGATACTTAGGTTCGACAGTGGAAGAAGATGGAGGAGGTGAGAAGGAAGTGGGATGCAGGATACAAGCAGGTTGGAGGAACTGGAGGGAGATGGCTGGAGTGTTATGTGATAAGAGGGTGCCGATCAATCTGAAAGGCAAAATTTATAGGACAGTAGTGAGGCCAGCTATGACATATGCTATAGAAACTGTGGCCCTGAGGAAAAATAACATTAGCCGGATGGAAGTAGCAGAGATGAGAATGCTTAGGTGGATGTGCGGTGTGACCAGAAAGGATCATCTGAGAAATGACTATGTCAGGGGAACAGTGAAAGTTACGAACATAGGAGCGAAAATACAGGAGGCAAGGTTGAGATGGTTTGGTCATGTGATGAGGAGGGAGGACGAATATGTGGGAAGAAGGGTCATGCAGATGGATGTGCAAGGAAGGCGGAAGCGTGGGCGGCCAAAGAAGAGATGGAGGGAGCTGGTAGAAGAGGACTTGAAGATGAAGAACTTGGATGTGGTGACAGCCCAAGACAGGAAGGTGTGGAGGAGACTCATAACAAACAGTGACCCCACTTAAGTGGGAGAAGCTGCTGAAGAAGAAGAAGTTATGGCTGAGTTGGATAAAGAGAATGGATACACTGATGGATTTTTCTAAGGCATTTGATAGGATACCACACAAAAAGCTGTTGCATAAACTGGAGAATATGGAATTGGAATATAAACTCTTGACTTGGATCAGGAGATGGTTGACAGACAGATATCAAAAAGTGGTATGCAGTGGGTGCGAATCTGCCAGATTTAAGGTGGTGTATCTCAGGGTTCATTCTTGGACTATTATTGTTCAATCTATACATTGACATCAGACAGGATCTAACATCAGATGTACAATTGTTTGCTGATGATGTGAAGATAGGCAGGGCAATCATGGATGCTACTGTATTCAGCAATTATAAAATGATTTGAATGGACCGGAAATTTGGACAAATGAAAATAACTGTCAGTTTAATGGTAGTAAGTGTAAAGTTAACTTTGGCATGATTAGAGTTCCAGCAGCATATTATATTAGTGGGGTTATGCTACACGAAATTGAAGAGGCAAGGGATCTTGGCATATTGATGGATAGGAATTTGAAGTTCAAAGGTCACATAACAAAAGTTGCAAATACAACTCGGATAATTGCAATGTGTGTGCACACGCGTACACACACACATACAGTGTTTCAGAATACCCATTACCAACGTCTATGGTATGTGGGAGGGGGGAGGGTCAGGGTCCTCTACCACCTTCACAAGGGTTTCCTACATGACTCTTCCTGTGGCCTGAGACACTGGGTGACGTCTGCTAATCCATCGCCCACCAAACATTTGGTGGAGGTAGTGTCAGACATCACGCGAAAAGTGTGGTAGCACACTGTCGTGTTGCCTAATGTGCAGTGGCACATTTTCCAACAACTGTGGCAGTGTCTCCTGCACAAATGCCAAGTACATGGGACCCTTCAGGCTGGGGTGGGTGGAAGAAGATACAGTCTGATCAACTCGTCACCAACGATGCCTGTCCACATGTTGATGGTGGACTTGTTCTGACTGTGAGGGTTGTCCTTGGACTAAATGTGGCTCTTTTGGTAGTTCTGCAAGCCTTCCCTAGTGAATACAGCGTCATCGGTGAAGAGCATTAGTTCTGGAAATCCAGGCTCTTCTACACAACGTTGACTGAACTACCCTACAAAACCTAACCCTTCATGCAAAATTGGTTGGGCTCAGTATGTGAACCTTCTGATACCAGAAAGGGTGAAGCTGATTGGCATGCAGAGCATGCCAGGTGCTGGAGTGAGGAACACTCATGGCATATACATTGTCACAGGTATTCAGAGAAGGGGTTTCTACAACCTGACAAAGCATCTCGTCAAAGTCCGGGTATGACAAGTCCTTGGAGCTCCACATTCATGGCTGTTGGCATTGAAGTAACCTGTTTCTGTAACCTTTGATTCATGTTGGCAAACAGGATGTGCGATGGAGTTGGACAGTGTGGGAAGTGCTGTGTGTACAACTGATGTGCAGCCCTTCCCATTACATTGAGCTTCACTGTATGTTGGCATAGTCAGCATTTGTGTAATTTGCCATTGTGCATTAATGTGGTGTGTGTTAATGCAACACTGCATTATCATCACTAGGGAGAGGAGTTTTATGATTTCAGCATTGAACTCAACTTGAGGGGTGATCCAATCTTGATTGTGAGGGACTATATTGAAATGTTCATTTTGTTTGCTGATCACCCATTTGTTGTGGTTGAGTTCATGATAACATTACGTAAATGTCCTTTCCCTAATTACCACAAATCACCCCTTGATGTTAATGGCCTGATCCATATCAGTGACTGAACTCATATCAGCACAGACCTGGAAACATTTTCAACCTGTACCATTGCAATGGTACATTTGGGGACATTAGCAATATACATAGTAAGCTAGTCACACCAATTTGGTCAACCATTAACACTACTGGCCTGATAACTGGTTCAAAGAAACATACAACAGGCTAGAGTCCTGTTATCTATTTGGCTAGAGATTACTGATAAATAAATTATAACAAAATCAGTATTGATGGTAACCATTAAATGAAATAAGAGCTGAAATTGAGGGTTTTCTGGAGAACTTGAAAGAAACGTTATGTAGGTAGAATGTATGCTATCCATATTCTTAAGATTTTTATGCATGCCACCATTATTGTTTAGATTAGTATGATTGATCAGAATTTCTTAAATTTGCATTCATAAGATTTTGTATGATGTCATGAACAGGTTCCTTTCCATTCGGGTGTAGGGTGTTAAGAGCATGATCAGAGAGGCTTGATTTACCAGAATTGTTCAAGTTGATGTGCTGCTTGTGTTATTTTTTACAGATTGGTCTCTGAAAGCACTACTCATCAACTTGTGAACTAAAACCGAACTAACACGATTAAGATGAAAACTCTTAAAATAGATCTGTTTTTGAGGGTGATCATGACTCCAAGTTTTGTGAAGGGTGGTGGTAAGAGTTTGCATGTATGCATTGGACAGTATGTGTTGCCTTGCAGAAGACAAGGATAAATTTCCCAAAGGAAGATATGTGCAAGTACATTCATAAAAAGGCGAGTTTCGGTTTTCAATTTCAGTAGTAAATTGTATGCATTTGTGTTGTTTGTTCAGGTGGCTGAGGAATGTGTTTAGAGTTCGGTGGCTGAATAGCCATATAATAAACATTGCCAATGTATTTAAGCCAAAGTGTGTGTTTTAAAGTCAAGCAATCTAGAGCATGTTGCTCAAAAACTTCCATATAAAAGTTAGTGATAGGAGGGGATAGTGGTGAGCCAATGGCTCTACCTTATTTTTGTAGGTTGAAGCTATTTTGTACGTGAATTAATCAGAATGTAGTACACGGGCAAAATGTCGGGTGGAAATTTATTCTGTAAAAGAATTGTCATTGATTGTGACCTTTGTGAAAAGGGCAAAACATCAAAATTGACTAATAAACCATCTTTGTTGAGTGTTCTTTTTTTTTTTTTTTTTTTTTTTTTTTTTTTTTTGTTATTTAATGGAGTGTTGCAATTTTTTTAAAATTTTTATTTACACACATATACATAGGAGGGGAAATGACCAACTCCTTTGGTGTTGATGCTAATTTCTGGGCTAGGTGACAATTAGGGCTATACATACCTTCAACTAGTGGCCAAAGCAGAACATTGTGTTGGTATACTTTAGGAAAACCATTAATTCTAGGAAAGCTTGCGTAATGTCATAATAGCTTGTTGATGTTATCTGATGGCCAAGAAGTGACTGACTCAAATAATTTAACTGTTTTCATCTTAATCGTGTTAGTTGGATTTTAGTTCACAAGTTGATAAGTAGTGCTTTCAGAGACCAATATGTTTAAAATGGCTGTAGCATTCGTTACTTTGTCAGCTTTTGTGATAACAATATCCTTATTAGCTCTTAATGACTTGACAGCTGCTAGTTATGTTTTGGTGAGATTGCAACATATTGCTTTGGTATTATTCAATCCTGGGCTGTATTTTCTTATATATATATAAGCTTTTGGACCATGTTATTAAACAAAGTAGTAAACTAATGTCAAAATATGGAGAATTTAGATTATCTTTACTTTGTGCATGCTCTGCATCATATGTATCGATTGCAGAAGAAAATCTGCTGTGGTAAATTTGAAAAGACACAGTTTTAAAAAAGAACTAGAACTGTTGAACAGGGAAACAAAATATCATGTTTGTGTTCTAAATAGGAACATTTAGAGCAATTAATGTTTTACAGCACATAAGGCAATTCATAAAATTTTAAGCATTTAAAATTCATTATGTTTAAGTTTCTTATGTCTTAAATAAATGCTTTATTTTGTGTACTAGTTTATATTGATTTTTATAGCTTAATTCTATTCAAAAGCACCAGGTCATAAACAAAAATGCAGTTTTACATTTTTATTTTCTATTTTTCAGAAACTCTCCTTTAAAATTTCCATTTGGTATATAGAAGTAGTAGTATCCAAGCAGATAATAAAGCAGTTCAACCTGGAAAAGACACCATGGAAGATAGGTGGAATGAGAATATAACAGATGAGGATAGTGAAGAAGAAACTTCATCAGAAGAGCAGTCTGAAAGGTCTACAACAGAGCAGCCAGTTGGAAACAAGAATTGTATGGAAAAACAGGAAATGTGTTTAAATAGAAAGATAAAGTTACTGAATTCCAAAGTGGGATATTATTCCTTCCATTCAAATACATCATCTCCTCAAATCAGCTCACAAGAATCTGACACATCTCCCAAAATTTCTAGGGATCATAAATTTTTTAAAGTTATGCTTTCTCACTTGAATCACAATATGAATGCAGTTTCAACTCCTACACAGAAGAGAGGAGTTCAAGATAATTCATTGAGTTTCACTGTGCCATCCACTTCAAAGCATGTGAGAACATCTTATCCTTTTGATGACCGCTGTAATATAAAACGGCAGAAATTGAATAGTGTTGCTTACAAAATAACTACTCCAACTTCAGACTGTATATCTACCTCTGATCAAAATCAGCGCTCTTCTCACCAGAAAACTCATACTTGGTCAGGTGATTCATTAAAAAATGGAAACAGACCTGCATATTTAACTCCACAAGCAACTACAACTGGAAGATTCAATAATCATACTTCTCTTCCAAGATATAATGTTACTAGCCTTAGGACCATTGAACCTGGTGTTGGACTTGTTGATACCCACTGCCATATAGATTTTCTTTTTCGGAAACAAAATTTCAAAGGCAGTTACTCAGAGTACAGAACTTTACATATAGACACATATCCGCAGTGTTATGAAGGGTGTATTGCAGTTTTTTGTGATCCAGAAACATTTGGAAAGGTAATATTTTAAGTTTGGATTTAGTCAAATATTTCCTGAGAAGTAGTCCTTCTATTTAAACAATGTTAAATAATATGAATACTTATAATTACATAATATCAAAATTAAAATAGCCATATTTTAATAGATCAAACATTTTTGCTACATTCTAAAGTGAATGGCATCTTTTCGTTTTATCATATTTATCTGTCCACATGAAACAGTTCAAGCAGATTAAGCAGTATAGATTATTATTATGCTCTTGCAGGGAGTAGTCCAGTCAAGAGAGTTAGTCACTCATACTTAAATACTTTTTGTACCTCTCTTTGAACACAATCACTGATAATGCACTCACATTATTTCATGGTAGCCCATTCCACACATACTCATTACTTGTCATGAAAAAGAATGTGGACATTGCTTTCTAGCCAGATTCCATGTGGTGATGTAAATTCTGATGAGTTTGATAAAACTTAACATTTAAGATGAGGAAAAATTGTAAGTCAGTTTTAATTTTCATTAAAATTGGGACCATGGTGACTGCTATTTTATGTGAAAACGAAAATACATTTCATTGAGATACTAACTAGTAACTTCACTCTGGAGTTAAGCATACAATGAAATTTCCTTAGAGTGCTGGTGATTTTAACCACTTTGAGGATATCAGTCAAATCCACTGAATCTTATTGTGGATGTAATTGTTTTTATATTTTTCTGCTAAACCTGCCTTTTGTTCATTAGCATTAAAGTAACATAGCTTAATACTGCAAATATACTTGAAGTGCAATATTGTATGTGCATCTTAAGTGCTATAGTTCATGACACATTTTTCAGATTCCTATCAGAGTTTTTGTTGAAACTCCTGGTACTTTCAGCTGACATCTACTTAACCTGCATAACTGTTTCCCCCTTTTAGTGCCTTTCAAGAGCATCATTAGTACTTGCAAAATATTGCAGATGTCTAGTTTATTGAATGGCTACTGTGAAAGTAGTTTTCCAGTCTTACCTTGTCATCCATTGCATCAGTTATGTCGAGAATACCAAAAAATTATCCTTTTTAGATTTGCAAACATGAAATTAAAATAATAAACTAAGAATAAATAAGCAAATTGAATTTTTTTTTTTTTTTCATTAGTAATTTTGACTGTTGCTAACATTAACATCATGTGGACAACACTTTATTACGCTAGTATTAATATTCAAAATTCAGATACACAAACTCATATATTATTTGATTAGACCTTTCTATCTTTTATTAGATTCTGTTTAGAGGGAGAATTACACAGAGATAACTACTCTGTGCATTGCTGTTATTATTTAGCATTTGTGTGCGCGTGTGTGTTGTAAAGAGTTAGCCATGCCCGTGTGTAAAGGGAAAGACATTTTTTAATACAAGCAGTGTATAATTAAATACCAGGAGTTAAGCGAATATATCTAAAATAGAGTAGGAGTGAGATGGATGAACAGTGAAATCAAATCTTACAAAAGCAGTTGTTATGGAGGAGGTAAAAGACAATTTGTAGTGGACAGATGCATAAAGAATATAAACTGTGGGCCAGAAATATAACAAGCATGGTTAAAAAAGGAAAGAAAAATATGAGAGGAGATTGGCCAGTCAAGTCAAAGCTAATTCAAGGGAATTTTTCTGCTATGTGGCATGCAAGAGGAAAAATAATTATGGCAGGCTGACACTGGTACATAGTTATGGTAGCAAAGTAACCACAGCAAATGATATAGTGGAATTATTTAATGAACACTAACAGTGTATATCATAGTGGTGTGAGTGCCGTGCAACATGCAGAAGGGAGGTGTATCAAGTGTTGCTTGGGTTAATGTTAATAAGGCTGTGGTAATGGATGACATATCGCCATGTATTTTTAAAGAATGTGCCAAAGAGTTAGCCATGCCCTTGACCTTGTTATTTAATGAAAGTCTTGCAGTGGGGAAGATTCCTAAAGAGTGGAAAGAAAGTAAAACAGTAATTCTCTACAAGCATGATTGTTTTAGGACAGAAGTTTCCAATTATAGACTTTTCTATATATCTTCAGTTGTGGTCAAAGTATTGAAGAAACTGGTTAGAAATAGAATACAGGATTGGGTTGATGGACATAAGATTCTCTACGATGGTCAGCATGGGTTTGTAAAGGGCAGGTTTTGTTTTAGCAATCAGCTTACGTTTTATGATGTCGGATAAGGAAGATTCATATATATAGTGATTTTCTTGGACTTTGCAAAGGCATTTGTTAGATTTCCACATAGATTGTGTATAAGCTGCAGAAGATGGGATTAGATAATAGTATTCAATCCATCTAACCAATATGACTTTCTGAAAGTTACCAGCAAGTTTTGTGCATGATGGAGCACTGTCTCAGAAAAGGAAAGGGACAAGTGGTGTGTTCCAGGGTCCTGTTCTTAGGCCTCTAATGTTTAACTTATTTGTTAATGATATTTCATGGGATTGTCTGGCGATCTTCCAATGTTTACCAACGATTCAAAGTTAGGTAGAATTATCAGGAGTATTGCATGCTAATTCTCTTCAGGAAGATTTGAATATATTTTTAGCTCAGACAGATGAGTGGGGTTATAGTTTTATTATTAATAAATGCAAGATGTTACACTTTGGGGTATGGAGATATAAAAACTGCATACTGTATTGGCGGAGCTGCACTTTAAGAAGTGGATGAGATTCAGGATCTTGGGTTGAAGGTAGGCAGTGGACTAAAGTTCCAGGAGCACATTGCAAGTGTTGCAAAGACCACACATCATATTGCTGCTCTGATAAAAAGTACATTGACTTGTAGAGATGAGGAGCTGGTGGTCCCTCTTTATAAGGTGTTGGTCTGACCACACATGGACTATTGTGCTCATATTTGGTAGTCTAGTTTTCATTGTGATATGGAAACACTAGAAAGGGTCCAAAGATGAATGACCAAAATGATATCAGGACTCTGGAGTGTTGGTTATGAACAGTGTTTGAGGGCGTGTGGATTGTAGAGATGATGGATAGGAGTAAGAGAGGAGATGTGATAGAGATCTTCAGGTTAGTTAAGGGATTTTATCAGATTAATACAGAAGGAATTATAAAAACAAGTGGAAGTTAAGATGGGAAGAATGATAGGCTATCCCTGGAAGTTGTATAAAGAAGTGATAAATTTTTTACACGAAGAGTTGTTGGTGAGTGGAATGCATTGGAGTGCATTGTGAATACAGGGAGTGTAATTAGTTTCAGAGATTATCAGTTATTATGATAGATATGTTGCTGGTTGAGTGAGCCTCCGATGATGAGTATGTTGACTCCATGTAAGTTACCTAAATAATAATAATAGTAAATAAAATATGATTTTTTTTAATCATGTCTCATAGACTAATATATGCTAATGTATAAGTGGTTAACATTTTTTGCTCCAACATTTTTAGTTACACTTGGCATAAATTAGTCATAACTCTAGCAAAAGCTTAACTTGACCAAGTCTAGAACATGCAGCTATGAGATATACAGGCCAATTGTCCAGCAAAAATACTGTTTGTGTGGCAGTAGATGTTGTATTGTGACAGATTAACCTCCCAACTGGCTAGAGTGGATGAAATACTCAGGCCACCTTAGCATTTTTCATGAATTAAAAACATAGTTGTGCCTTAAGACTATTACATTTTTTTTATATATAATCTTTGTCAAGTAGCTTTATTTTATCCTCCTACATGTTTCGCCAATTTTTTCTATTGGCATCCTCAGGGAATACAAACTAGTAAGCTAAAATGAAGGTTACAGACTAGGTTATAACTGATGGTTCTAATTCATACAAAAAATTGGTAATAGTCTTATGAATAATTGTCAAGAAAAAATTCAACATAATGAATAGTTGTGCCTTTTATTGTGTAATTACGCTCCTCTGTCTCCCATTAATTCCTTAACTGCAATTGTAGAACCATTAGTGGATTAACTGTGATGGAGTGACCTGTGTCACTTGACTTAAGGTATATTGTTTTACTTTGAATTTCCTTCATTTTCTTTTGATATTTGAACTTTTCACTGCACAGTTTATTTATTGTCTGTTTTCAAAGATAAAAATGAATTTCATGTGTCTTAAAATAAATAATCTCTTCTGAAATGTCACAAGAGATCACTTTAGAATTTGTGAACTTATGAAGTTATATAGTAAAGTGTAATGGAACAAGATACTTCATTATTATTATTATCTGGCCTCCATGGAGTCAGAGACTCGTCCTGGGGGGGGGGTGATGCAGGATGCACACATATGATCACAACAAAGCTTATCCAACCATACCTTAAACTTCAGTGTGTCCAAGTTCACAACACACTCAGGTGATACATTCCACTGACCAACAACTTTCCATTTAAAGAACCTGTTTCTCACTCCTCTGCTCACACCCTTGTTATACAGTTTCTAGGGATGGCCTCTTGTTCCCCCCCCCCCCCCCCCCATTATATGAAAAATTTCTTCCATGTTAACCTGATAACAACCCCTGGCAAACTTTTATTATTATTATTACATGACACCTCCAGGGAGTTTAAAGACTACTCTACAACTGTCTCCACCAACTACAACGAACTACAACAATGCTATCTAATGTGTATCACCACCACTAGTATTTCCACAGATAATCACAAACATCCATGTCCACAGTGGGATTTGAACCCCCAGCTTTTTTGCTGGAGAGCAGATATGCTAACCACTCAGCCAGCATGGTTAGCCAAGTGGTTCGCTTTAGTTGGTGGATTTGAATGGTGGAGATGGAGAGTTGTAGAGTAGGTGCCCTCCCTCAATGAGTCGTTGGACTCCCTGGAGGTGTCAGATAATAATATGTCACAATAGAATCATAACCTCTTTATTTCTCCACATCAAGGTCCTCTGCATCATTGCCATTATCCGATGTGATGACTTCACAATTGTGCTGATCCACCACCACTTTCATATCTCTCATCTCCTTTACCTCCCTTAAAGTTCCCCCCCCCCCACCAAGTGTATACTTTGCATTCAATCATTGCTTATGATTGAATGAATTATAAGGACCTTGCAGGGTGGCCTTACAGAACAACTTGAATAGTCATTCTGTAACGCTAAAACATCTGCTCGACTCTGCATTACTCTCTCCAGTTTTGAACATCTGCAAACAGATTTTACAACTGCAGATAAATCCATCCCAATATTGAGTAAAATGAGAAAAACAAGGTAAGGAGAAAATTATGTATGGAGACTCTGTGATCAGAAGCATACTTAATGAAAGTATAACAAAATTATGTTTCCCTAGCACAAAACTTAATATTTAGTCATTCCATCTGGATGCAAAAGTGTAAGGCAAAAGAACTAATTGTCTTGGTTGTCACTAATGATCTGAGAAGTATCTATGAGAGAGGATGTAAAAGAGTTGTTTGATGAAGCAAAAATAAAGAGGGAGAAGGTGAAGATTGTGAGTCTCCTTCCAATTCCATGGTAGAGACAAATTGAGGAGGAGGGCATTGATAGCAAATGAATCGATATGCAGTTTGTACAGAAGGAATGATGTAGGATTTGTGGACGTATGTTCTGAGTTTGATGGAAAGAAGGATTTGTATAATGCACCTAAATAGTTTTTTGATGTTAGGTGTCTAGAGAGCTTTGTTCACCAAGCATGCTGAAGCACAAATTCAGGAAAAGCAATTAGAGTGGATGCA
Organism: Typopeltis vanoorti; assembly: GCF_054136105.1. Taxonomy (NCBI): domain Eukaryota; kingdom Metazoa; phylum Arthropoda; class Arachnida; order Uropygi; family Thelyphonidae; genus Typopeltis; species Typopeltis vanoorti. Next base: position 71,195,648 of record NC_143553.1, on the reverse strand, counting down.
GATGAATGTGTGTGAGCATCCATGAGGCGAGTGAGTGTGAGAAATACCAACAGGTGTGGAATCTAGTCTCTCAAGCAGAAATATTGATTAGGGTAGTCATTTCAGAAAGTAAAGGTGGTTTGGGACACTAAAGGGATGCCATAATTTCTATCTATCAATGTCAGAAGTATCAGGAACAAAAGGGAGGATATTTTGGCAAGAGTAAGTGCAACCTCACCAAATGTTATGGACATTAGTGTGACTTGTAACTGTTGGTTGTTGCTATAGGCCAGGAGGTTCCAGAGATGATCTGGAAGATATGCATCAGCAAATTAGTATAATGAGTGCAGGTCAACTGATTGTTATAGGAGACTTTAACCATGGAGATATAGATTGGAAGGGAGAGAGAGAGATCACATGGTAAGAAGGAAATGGAATTTATGCACCTACTGAGAGATAATTACAAGAAAACCTTGCTTAACGCGAATTTGATAGACGTGATAATCAGTTAGTGCGATTGAGTGAAATGATATTAAATAAGAGCAAAGAATTTGCTACTGCTTCTTTAAGCATGCAGATCATCTGAAATAGAAGCCATTTAATGATCGAGATGGAGCATCTTCTATCACTCTGGATTGAGGATTATAACCAAAAAAGAATACCTCTTAGTACAGGGAATATTCAGGCAAAAGCGCTCAATATTTTTACCTCATTGAAAGAGACCAAATTTCAAGAGGAATGTGAAAGCTTTACTGCGAGTTTAGGATGATTTGACTGTTTTAAAAATTGAACTAAACTATATAACATAAGAATAACTGGGGAATCTGCTACTGCTGATAAAGATTCTGTGGCCAAGTTTCCTGAAGAACTGCAAAGCATAATTCAGGAGGGTGATTATGACAATCAGCAAATATTTAATGTTGACGAAATTGGTCTCTTTTGGAAGCGTATGCCAACAAAAACTTTCCTAGCTAAAAACTGAAGCATCTGAACCAGGATACAATGTATCTGAAGATCGTCTTATGCTTTTATTAGGAGGCAATGCAGAAGGCGACTTTAAACTCAAGCCTATGTTAGTTTATCGTGCGCAAAATTCAAGATCTAACATTATTGAAGAAATCTTCACAATTCGAAAAGAACTGGGATTTAATGAACTGGATAGTGAGGATGTGAGAAACTTGCTTGCTTCCCATTCAGAACATTTAAGCAAGAATGATCTCCTTCAACTAGAAAAACAGTGTGCATATGAAGATAAGGAGTGCAAAGTTACGGCTAAGAAGCTAACTGCAAAAGAACTAATTTTTTTCTCAAATTTATGCTAACTGATGGATGAATTATAATTATTCCTATTGTTTATTGTATTCGCTTAATGCGACTTTGCTTAGCACACATTAATTGATAGATTAATTAATCGTGTTACGCGAGGTTTTCCTGTAATTTATGCAGCACGTGATGGAACAGACTCAGTGTACAAGAGTATTGGACCTGGTCACAGGATCAGAAGACCCATCCGTAACCAAGGCAGTCACATTGCCTCTGATTGGGGAAAGTGACCATGCTGTCTTGACTTGGGAGATTGTAAAACAAGGAGTATATGTGGAACTACAAGGCAGTTGATTGTGATAAGCTTAGGAGGAAGCCTGAAGCTTTGCCATGCCATAAAATCATGCACAAGAAGAATGTTAGTAGTGCATGGTAGATAAGGGGCATCTTATTTGTCTGCCATGAAAGCAATATTAAATTGTTTACCTAAGGTCAGGAGGTTAATTAGGTAGGATTAGATGGATGAGTAATGTGATTAAGCACAACTATATACAGACTGTGTATGATGTGCCTATTTGTATGTGTGATTAAACTGTCAATCCAGTATTTTTCAATTTATAGAAATAATGGCTGCTGGAACCATTTGAGCTTTATTTTCTATTAAATATCTTCCTGAAGATGCTATCAGCCACGAAAACAGCAAAACGTGTCGGAGTAACCTTCATTTAATAAATAAAGGATCTACGAATCAAACCTGGTTAATCATTCATAGTTCATATAAAGTACTCTCGTTAATTATTTAAAAAATGTACTTGCCCGACACCCCATCCATTTTTTAATGATATGGCTCAATAAATTAGGAGTTAAATAAGATTAATGGTGCTGTATTGTTTTGATACAGCACCACTGTAAAAACAAATAACATTCTTGAAAATATAATTTGTTACATTATTTTTTGTTTTTCTGTTAGTAGAATGGCCCTTATTTTTCTATATTTTCTTAAGGTTAAAAAATTATTTTGTTTAGAAAGATATACAGTAGGGTCCATTTTTATGTGGTAGATACGTTCCACAGAAAAGCGCACAAAAAAGACCTAACTTACGTTGAAAAATTAGGGATCGTTCCATAATTTTCTAAAACTGCATAAAACTGAATCAGTGAATTAAAATAAACCTAAATCGCATAAAACGTTTATAAAAATTCAGGAAATAAGGATGCCTAAGTTTGTTTTAAAGCTTTATTCATTTAATTTTATTGAAAAGTAACAATTTTTTTTATATTTTGTCATCAGAGTTATTGTCGCTATTAGACAATATTCGGCAACGTTTGCGAACTGCTGCAAAATCACTTTCATCACCAGAAGAGATAGTCAGTACATCAGATCTGTATGGTAAAGGCAGTGGTTCTCCATAAACAGAATTAGCTTCACCCTCGTTCTGTGCTGATTTTTTTTCTTCTGACAATGTAATCAGTGATTAAACTTTGCGATGATGATTTTACTAATTTTTTATACAGCTCGCAATATCCAGACATACAGTTCTTCAGCTCACGTTGGAATTTAAAGACTTGTTCAGAATTTGTGTCATTAACTAGAAAATGATTTTTCATTTGCACAGTTCAAGACCTTCTCGAATTATATTTGCAGTGAGGGAGACAGGGTTTTCTTCTGCTTCACTATCGTTTTTTGGATCTTTGACGATATCTAAAGTTAATCGATATCCAATAATATCATCATTACTTAAGGCATTATCCACAAGCAGTTCATTTCATTCTGGCTAAATGTATCAAACCTTCTCCACCAATTTCCTGTGCCAAAGTAATGATTTCAGCTGATAATGTAGATGTTTTGCATGGTTGCACTGTTTGCAACACATCCAGGCCAAGCTGCTTTCCACCAGGCATTTAGAGTTTGTGGTCTTATTTCAACGATAGCAGATGCAACATGATTTAAGCAGTCCAAAATAGAAAATTTTTTCCGAACGTCAGTTACTGTTAATGATTCATTTTCTAGTTAATCCAATATAAATTGAAAAGTGTGCTTAATGTAATATTTTTTAAAAGTAACAATTATGCCTTGATCTAATGGCTGAATAATTCTTGTTGTATTGGGTGGAAAAAACACTACCTGCACATTTGGATGGTCTAAATGCAGATGACTTGGTGCATTGTCAACAATTAATAAAACTTTAAAAGCGAGAGCTTTTTGCTTCATATACCACTTCAGGTACAAAGCAATTATGGAACCATTCAGTAAATACAGCAGTTGTTACCTAGGCCTTTGTATTAGCCATCCAATGTACTAGTAGCTGTTTTCGGTCTTTGCCTTTTAGAGAACATGGTCTTAGAGATCGATTTACTAGGAGGAGGTTTCAACATTTGATTTCCTGGTGCATTGTTACAAAGTAACAACGTTAGTCGATCTTTGCTTGCTTTAAACCCACTTGTTTTTTTTTCACAGACTTTGCGATGTAAGTTCGACTAGGCATTTTCTTCCAAAACAATCCTGTTTCGTCAGCGTTAAACACTTGATTGGGACAACATCCCCCATCTGCGATAATTCTGGCTAACTTCTCCTGAAATTTTTTGGCTGCTTCATCTGTTGCTGCAACCTCCTCGCCTGTAATCTTCACATTATGAAGTGCATTCCTTTTTAAAAACCCAGTTAACCATCCTTTGCTAGCTGAAAATTCTTTATCAGCCTGGGAAGTGGAAGTAGATGGCTCCAGTTGCTTCATCTATTCATAAAACCGAAGAGCTTTTTGTTGAATTAAATAACCACTTATAGGAATTCTTCAAGTTAATTCTTCAATCCAAATTACGAGCCCTCGTTCCGTTTTTTCTAATAAAGCATTTCTTAACAGCAAAAAATCTTGCAGAGACAAGTTTCAACATGAGAAGTGGAAAGAGTTCTGGTGTAACACTTCAACAGGGATCTTCCATGAATTAGTGGACTCAACGCAGATACCTTCAGATTTTGACTTGCCTCGGAAAACTTGGTCCGCCCTTAACCAAATCTGCACCAACCATGGCAGATGTGCAGATCACCTTTACAAATGGAGCATGATTGCCTCACCCAGGTGCGACTGCCGATCACCCCACCAGACAATTAATCATATTACAGCAGAATGTTAGAATGTGTCCAATGTGCATACAGTGGAAACCTGTCAGACTTCATCCATGCTACCCCCAAGTGCAGTTGACTGGATAATCAACCCAGACATTCAGTTGTAGCCTATTCTTGAGTGTCTCTTTTATGACTGTATTATGTCTATTACTATATCCATATATATATATCAAGGATTAATGTAACTTTTCATGTGTGAGCCATGTGCTAAATAAATAAATAATAAAGCATCTCTTGAGTGCAATGATTATTTGGCACTTAGTTTTGTGCCAGAAATGACAGATTTTCTTATTGCGACTTCATTCTTTTTAATTGCACTTGTAGTAGATTCGCCTAAATTAAAATGTTTACCAATCGCCATAGATCACTCTCCTTTTGCTAAGCAATCTAAAATTGCAATTTTCATTTCCAAAGAAATTGCTTTTCTTTGGTGCTTTTTTTTTTCCATTGGGTCAAATAAATCTTTAAAATAAAAATTAGCAAAATTAGACTTTTGATAATGAAAAGACAAAACTTACATGCAAAATTAAACTTTTGGGTATTGTTATTTTTGAGTTGGGTATTGTTATTTATGTTATACTAATGCCATAGGCACATAAATCGATGGTTACTTAGAAAAAAAATTCAGACATCTTCAGTTTTGATAATAGGTTTAATGTCATTTTCCTTCATAATTTTTACATATTAAATAACGTTAAAAAAACTATTATGCAACGTAAAGTTTCCTGATCCCAGATGATGTACTTCATTTTTTCTCCTTCCCTCCTCTTCCATTAAAGAATATTATGTTGGTCATAGACAAGAACCAGTACAGAAATTTTTTGTAAATGTTCATTGAAAGAAGAATATTACTTTGAGATGGTATCACGTCTAATTACCTGATTGGCCAAGTGGATAATGTGGCTCTCTATCCACTTAGCTTTTGTTGCCATTCCCAGTCTGGCATTAATGATTGTGAATGATTTTAGTTGGTAAATGAATTTCATCACTTGGTTTGGCACCATCACCACTCTGCTTATTGGAGGCCTAAAGTGCATGACTAGTTCCATGTTCGGTTTTTAGAGTTGGGTTCTCAATTTATCTGATCCTTAGGTTTAAAATTTGGAATTCATTTAAAAAAAAAGATTCACTTAAAACATGGACACAGAAAAGATAGATTAAGTTATACAATTTTTTTTTTTTTTTTTTTTTTTTTTTTTTTTTGTATCTTATTTATATAATTTATTTTATAGAAACATGTATGGGAAGATATTTTAAATGAGAAAGGTGTATGGGGTGCTTTTGGTTGTCACCCACACATGGCTGAGGATTATACTTCTCAGAAAGAGAAAGATCTTGAAACTGCTCTTAACAATCCTAATGTTATTGCTTTAGGAGAAATTGGATTAGATTATTCATCCAGGTAAGCTATTTCATTGGATATTTTTTGTTCTATGCATGTATTTGTGTAAATAAAAACTTTATGGTTAAAACAAAGATATTCAAATATATGCTTTTTTTTTTTTTTCTCGAAAATCTATCTGAAGTGCCATCTATAAAATGATTTGATAGTAGTAGCGGATAATATGATAATTGTTGCACGTATCCTACAAATAAGAAAAGCAAAAGCGGATTATGAAAGAACATTGGCCATGCAGGTAAAGACAATCCCAAATAGTTTTTTCAATATGTTGCAAGTAAAAGAAAAAATGTTCATGGCAGAATGATTTTCAAAAATGCTGAGGGTAGGGAGGTAACCGAATCAGTCGATATAGTGGAATTACTTAGCGAGCACTTTGCAAGAGTATATCATCCAGGTGGTGACATTACAGGAATATAACAACTAACAGCCTATACTGGAATTGTAGTGAATGAAGTGGAGGTAAATAGTCTATTACAGAACCTCAATAGCAATACATCTGTGGGATTGGATGGTATACCAGCTCGTGTTGTACGAGAAGCGGCTAAAGAATTGTCAGTGCCCTTGACCATTTTGTTTAATTTGATCCTCCGGTCTGTGTCAGTCCCGGGGGGGGGTGGAAAGAGGGGAAAATAGTTCTGCTGCATAAAGGTGGTTCCAAGGCTGCTGTTGAAAATTACTGGCCGATCAGCATAACAGGAATCGTTATCAAGGTTTTGCAGAAAATAGTCAAGAGGAAAATATAAGATTGGATAGATGAAAATGGGACACTGTATCGGGGACAGCATGGTTTTGTGAAAGGTAGGTCATGCCTCAGTAACTTGCTCATGTATTATAACACAGTGACGGCTGAATTGGATAAGGGTAATGGGTTTACAGTGAGTCTACTGGACCTTGCTAAGGCCTTTGACTGGATACCACATGGAACTCTAATCAGTAAAATGCAGCATATGGGGATGGATATAGGGTTGGTGAGATGGATAGGAGGGTGGTTTATTCAGGAGTAGAGTGCACAAGACGGCCTGTGACTAGTGGTGTGCCACAAGGATCTGTTCTTGGACCACTGCTGTTTAATTTGTTCATTAACGATATAGGAAAGGATCTGAGAGGAACAGTTCATTTGTTCACGGATGATGCAAAGTTGGGTAGGGCAATAGTGAATGCAAATGATGTCAAAATTTTGCAGGATGATTTGGATAGATTGGAGGTCTGGGCTAAGGAGAATGGATGTCAATTTAATGTGGCAAAATGTAAGGTCATACATTTTGGGGTGAAAAGATTAGTAGCAGCTTACTACATTGGTGTAACTGTACTCCAGGAAATTGATGAGGCCAGAGATTTGGGAGTGGTGGTGGATAAGGAGTTGAAGTTTAGGGGGCACATTGCAAAAGTGGCCAAATCAGCTCATCAAATCACTTGGTTGCTGAAGAATACTTTGACGAGCAGAGACAAGCATGTTATTGTACTGAGCCTTGATAAGACCCCATCTCGACTACTGTGCCCAGATTTGGTCACCTAGGTTTCTTATTGATGGTGAGGAGGTTGAGAGGATCCAGAGGTGAGTGACCAAGATGATAGTAGGTCTGTGGAATGAACCTTATGAGAACAGGTTGAGGATTTGTGGGTTGCAGAAATTGGTTGATAGGCAGAGGAGGGGAGATATGATTGGAGACATTCAAATTACTGAAGGGTTTCTATAGGATTAATTCAGAGGATATTTTTGAGAACAGGGCTGGTTGTGGGAAGACTAGGGGACATCCATAGAAGCTGGGCAAGAATATGGTTAGTAAGGGTGTTAGGGCTGGGTTCTTTACTTTTAGAGTGGTGAATGAGTGGAATAAGCTGCCAGAGTCTGTAGTAGGTGCTGTGACAGTGAATTAGTTTAAGACAAGGTATGATAGATACTGTGTGAATGTCGAATAGCTGTGATGGACATGATTTGGGGCCTCCCTCGATGAGTCTAAGGACTCCCTGGAGTTTCCCGTAATAATAAGTCTTTTATTTTAGTAAATATTAGTAAGTTTCTTAATTATTTTTGGATATATCTTATTTTAATTAACTTTTTTTTTTATCTTGATCCCACATGAAAGATCATAAGACATATAAAACTACAGTGGCAAGTGATTAAAGAGAAAAATATAGCCTGTGGATATGTGTCTTAAAGAGTGTGTTAAATTGTGAATGAAACTATGTTGTGTAATTTATTTTTTTCATTCACATTTAACATTGCTTATTATATATTAATCATGATTTGTATAAAAATTATTTATTGTTCCTTAATTAAGGATTACTATTTAAATATTTATTCTAAACTTAACCTACTATCAATTTATTAAATAATAATATGTGTAGAAATTTATGATAACTAAAATATATATATAAAGTAACGAAAAGTGTTATTATAAATAATTGTATGCGTAATGAAAAAGCTGATTATGTAGCTCAAATATTCTGTTTATTCTTATTTGTAAAAATTTAACGTTATGTAATCACTTATGTAATAGTAGAGCGTTGTATTACATTAGCGAAATGTTTGCGTTCATTGGTTGTCATGGAGACGCATGAAATAAACAAGCACGAGTCAAAGAGTGCGTGACCTTGGAACAAAAAGGAGAAAGAAGGTGAATAAGAACTTGAATGGGAGAGAAAAGGGGAGATTTTTGCGGAGCCTGAAGGAATGTAGGAAAAAAGCAAAGAAGTGAAAGAAAATTATAAATTCTTTAGGGCAGAAATTCATGAGAATAGTGTTTAGAAGTGAGCAAAACCGTAGTGAATCATATACTCAGCTGCAAGTGAAATCAGCTGTTGTTGAGGAAAATTGATGTCGTAAATAAATAAATAAAGAACTGGACATTCAATGGGAAATTCTGATTAGTTCCAGTTAGTCTAGGATTACGTCTTAATTCTATGTTGCCCTGAGAAGAATTATAATGAATTTAACTAGTTGGAGAAAAGTAAACAAGGAAAAATATCAGTACCTTATTGCTGTTGTTTAGAGTAGTGAAGCACGATTAACAATAGTTCAGTTAAAGCATTGGAGAATTTTATTTAATGTGTTCCGCTAGCTTAAATAAGTTAATTCATAAGTGTGCTCACAATAAATTGATGTGTTGAAGATTGTATCTGGAAGAGTAGTCATACATGTTTGTTTATTCTAACATTAACTATAACGTATCTTCGAAGTTCAAAGTCCGAAATAAGATTGCTTGGAATATTGTCTATCTTGATTAGTGCCTGCTGTGAATATAAACATTAAGTACAATTGATAGATATGTGCAGACTGATCAAATGAGAAGTTTTGTTTTATTAACTTGAGTTAAAAAAGCTTGTAATCTTGAAGCTGTGAATTGTATGTTAAAGTTTAGAAGATTGAATTGGAATGAGAGACTTAGCAAGATGTATTAAGTTATTTGTATTGTTTCATTTAAAAGTAGAATTCTTGTATTTGTTATATATCATATATTAAATGTTTTATTTTGTTAATCTAAATATTGTGTTTGCCTGAATTCCCTTTTATTGCACCGTTCATAAAAAATTCGAATCTTGCGGGTGCCCCAAGTAGAATAGTAAATAATTCGGCCTAAGTAAGAAGACTGCTAACTTAATTAAGAATTGATCCTACTGTTTTATATAGACTAATCTAAAATAGGGTAGCGCAGTATAATTATAAATTTCCCTACTTTTGGATCGGTGATCAATTTGCAATTAGTTGTTTTATTAATAAGAGTGACTTGAAACAAGATGGCAGATTAGAACACAACATGAAAATAGAACGTCACGACAAGTGGGAGGTTGTACTGTGGGAAAAATGCTATAGGGGTATTTGTTCCAAAGAATAGAGGTGGATGAAATGAAAGAAGCTGATGAGAAGTAGTTCAGTGTGTTTGAAGCTGGACAGTGTATGCCAGGGGCTGCTCTAGTTCTGGTTAGAAGAAAATGGAGGGATGATAGCAGCCAATTCAGAGGAGCAATGTCCATGAAAGGACCTATAAAACAGGCACAGCACTGAAGCAGAGCACCTGTGATGAAGTGACTGGAGTCTGAGGGAAGGATCATTTGTTAACCAGATTGCCCTCTTCTGAATATTCACAAGAATTCTTACAGAGGTCTTGGGTGCTCTGTTCCCACATTTGAGTACCCCAGATGTGGGAACAGTACTCCAAAATTAGTCATATCTGAGAGTTGAGAGGAAGAGGTGTAATATTTAGAATGGAAAAGAACACCAAGGTTCTTAGAGGCTAAGGAGGCTATGTAAGTAATATGTTTGTAACAGGATAAACTGGATGTGACAGTCAACCCAAGAAAAGAAAGTTGATCTTGAAAGGAAACTGGAACATTATCAAAAATGAGATAGGGCGAGGTAGGATTTTTCTTGCAGGTAATAAGGCAGATTTAAGATTTTATAGCATTGAAATTTACTAAGTTGTCTTCACCTCATTTCAGGATGTTTGAGGAAGTCAACGTTCAAGTTACCTGGTTATGAAAGCTCTTTAGGCAATGAACATTAGGGTAACCTTGGGGTTTATCGAATGAGAAAGAGGAATGAAAAGTACTGTCATCAGCAAAACTGCGAATAGGATTTGAAGTCGGAGAAAGGAAGTAATTGCTGTAAAGGAGGAAGAGTGTGGGGATGTTGAAATGCATGTACTGAATGTCAGAAGTATCAGAAATAAGGAGGAGGAGTTATTAGCATTGGTCAGCTTGATTTGGCCGAAAAACAGAGGGAATAGGACAGGAGGTGAGGTATTGCTTATGATAGTTGAAGAACTACAACCAACAAAACTAGAAATTAAAGATTTTAGTTATGAGTGAGACAGTTCATTTCAGCGAGGCTGTCTGCTGTGTGGTATTGGCCATAGGATAAAATGTTGTTGACTGCTTCTATAGACCAAGTATCCACGTGAAGATGTAGATTCAATGTGTGGGCAGATTAGTACAAGGAATGCGGACCAAACAATTATTATGGGAGACTACAACTATGGGGACGTCGATTAGAGGAAGTAAAGGACACATGGCAGGATGGAAGTGAAATTTATATAGTTGCTAACAGATAATTACCTGAAACAACATGTTATAAAGGGACCAAGGGTTTGAGAGTGCTGGATCTATACATCCATAACTGAGATAGACATTCTGCCTCCAGTTGGGGAAGAGTGATCATGCAGTCTTGTTCTGAGAAGTTGCCTAAATATGTGGAATTCTTTGTCAAGAAAAGGTTTATGTTGAACTATAAAGTTGGTAATTATGACAGCCTTAGGAGGCATCTTGGTGCCAGTGCCATGGCTTGAGAAGCTACAGGGAAAGAATGCCAGTAGTTGTCAGAGATTGACAGAAGCAGTATCAGACTGCATACTCAAGGTCAGAAGGATAAACCAAGTTGGGATTAAGTGGATGAATAGAGGTATAAAGCAAAAGCTGCAAGAAAAGAAAACAGTGTGGAGGGAATGTAATTATAGAAAATGGTAAATGGTGATCAGCATACTCATGAGCAGTACAAAGGGCGCGCAAGAAGGTTGACTAGTATAGTAAGAAAGGCAAAATCAGATTATGAGAGAAAATTAGCTAAACAGGCCAAAGTAAATCAAAAGAGTGTTTTCATTATGTAGCAAGTAAGAAGAAAATGGATTGAAGAAGAATTGGATAAAGGGAATGACTAAACCACGAGACTGCTGGACTTTGCGAAGGCATTTGACAGCGTACCACATGGAAAAACTTGCAAAAGTTGGAGCAACTTGGAATGGATATAATGCTTGTTATGTGGATCGGGGGTTGGCTGACAGACACCAGAAAGTAGTAATATGGGGAAGCGGAATCTAGGAGAATGAGGGGGGACTAATGGAGTATCTCAGGGTTCTGTATTAGGGCCGTTACTCTTTAATTTGTATATGAATGATATAGGGAAAGAGTTAAGAGATGATATTCAGTTGCTTGCTGATGATGCAAAACTGGGGTTGGCAATAGTTTCTGAAGGTCATGTAGATATCCTGCAGGATGATTTCAATCATCCTGCAGGATATCTTAATTTATTAATTGGCATTGTGGCTAAAGGATAATAATTGTCAATTTAATGTTGCAAAATGTAAGGTTATTCACTTCAGATTGAAAAGGTTGCATACTGTGTATCACAATGATGATACTGGATTGCAGAAATTGATGAAACTAGGGACTTGGAGATAATGATGGAGAGTTGAAATTTAGAAGGCATATTGCAAAAGATGGTAAAATAGCCCAAGGGATTGCTTAGATGTTGAAAAACACACTAACAACTAAAGATAGGGAACACTTTACTTATCTACTGTGGACGATGAATTACTGATTGTATTCTACATATTTCTAAACAATCTTTAAGCCACTCTTAGGAAAGGCATTCATACAGACATGCAAAAATATGAATATTGTAAGCAAAAATTTACTGGAACAACATTCCTAACTAATTAAGGGATTATTAACATTTCTGCATGCCTGTTGTCTAATGCCAAGACTAGTGTGTTAGCTTAAAAGCCATGATTTTGCTTGGTACCTAAATCCATTCTGTACTCGATTTTTTTGGAATGCAATCTATCAGAGCATTCGAGTGAAGATGCTAATAAACTACACTTTGGAAGTTGCTGCTTCACTGTCTAGAAGTAAATTACATCCATATAACTTACGTACTACCGAATTCTGTGTGCTGCTTTCTTTAAAACAAAAGTACCATATATCTATTTCAAAAGTGGATAAAGGAAAAGCTGAGTGATAATGTATAACTGATTATGAGAGAAAGATAGACTGCCTTTTACAACATACCTCCATCTATCAAGAAATTAGTTATAACCTACAAAAACACAGATTAAACAATTAAGCTCCTTGATAAAGTTGTTAGCTGGGATCAAAATACTTTGTATAAGTTACGCACACATTTTGGAAGGACTCCTTGTTTATATGGTCTACCAAAAATTCATAAAGAAGGTTGTCCAGTAAGACCCAATATGAATTGTATTGACTCTCCCATCTATAAAATTGCTGAATTTCTTTCATGCTTATTAACTGCTCATATTTGGACAATCCAGATCATTTATTAAGAATTCCACGCATTTTCTCAAAAAAAAAAATCAAAACTATTCAAATACAAGAGTCAGATATGTTAGTAAGCTGTGACATTCTTTTTTCTGTTTACCAACATTCTCTTATCTGACAGTATTAGTTTGCTATATGATGATTTCCCTCCCAATGTGGGGATTTTTGAATTTGTTATACAGTCAGGGTATTTCAGTTGGAAAAACAAGATCTATAAATTGTGATTGTGTCTGAAATTACCAGTGGTGGTAGTGGTGGGCGGTAGATGGTGTTGGTGTAGTTGCGTTTCGTTGAGTTGGTGGATTGAGTGGTGGAGACAGAGAGTTGTGGAGTAGATGTCCTCCCTTGATGAGTCTATGGGCTCCATGGAGATGTCATGTAATAATAATAAATAGGTTGAAGGCACTGTCATGGTGGGGGGATTAGCACTTTGTCTCCACCTTTGGCAAACTATTTTTTGAACTTAGTTTAATCCTTTATCCAAGTGTGAGCAAACAAAGTTTGCGCCTGAAAATATCTTCAGGACTGAGGTAAGGTAGTACAACACCGGGAAACTCGCAGCAAAGGTGGATCAAGATCTCAACTTTTTGTCTCAGTATCTCCCATAATGCAGAGCACATCTCCTTACAGATATGTATACTGCTATGCATTAAGGGAGAGGGGTTACTACTCATACCGGTTTTGACCTTTATTGAGGTCTCATGAGTGGGAGCCAGGCCCAGAGTGGAGATACTAAGGAGAGGTCATCCTTACCTACAGGAGTTGACAAAAGGTGTGCCACCTTATTGTTGAAAGTATATTTTTCACTTGGTTAGACTATAATAAATTTAGCTTAATCCTTTATCCAAGTGTGAGCAAACAAAGTTTGAGCCTGAAAATATCTTCAGGCCAAATATATTTCTATAGAAAATATTTCTGGTCGAATATCATCTACTCCTGCTGCTTTTCCACATTTCAAGCCTTTGATGGCTTCAAGTATGGATATGTATTCCTGACTGTATGCCCTGCTGAGTTTTTTTACCACTGTGCTATCACTGCTTGTTTCATTGAGCAATTTTTCAAAGTAATTACTCCATACTTCAAGGATATATTTTTCTCCTGTTTTAATGTCACCTTTATCATCTCTAACTTCTTTTACAACATTCTTTCCTCCATTTCTAAGCTTCTTCAACAACCTCCAAAATATTTTGCCACCTTCTTGATATTTGTTTTCTGTGTTCTTGGCAAAGTACTCCCATGACATTTGTTTAGTTAGTTTTACACAGTGTTTAGCTTTCTTACATTTTTCTCTGTACTCTCTAAGAGCACAAGCTGACTTATTTGCTAGGAACTTATGATATGCTTTCTTCTTTCCTTCACTGTCTCTTTAACTTCCTGTGTCCACCATGGAGTTCTGTTTTTTCTATCCTTGCAGACAACCTCCCCACATGCCTCTCTGGCTGAAACAAACAGGGATTTCTTCAAGGTTTGGTTCCTGTTCTCACACTCTTTCATTTTTTCTTCAAATAATCTTTGTGTATTTTAGTTAACAGTTTACATCTGAGAGCTGCTCAACTTTTATTCGCTTTAAAACTTTCTTACGTGTTATTCTTTTCAATACGAAATTTAATTTTATCCTGCTCAAGACTAAATAGTGATCGCTTCCAATTTCAAATCCTCTGTGCGCTCTGGTGTCCTGCACCAGGGAGAAAACATCACTATCAACAATAACATAGTCAATGAGACTTTTCTTATTCCTAGCCTCTTCTCTCCATGTGAATTTGTGCACATTTTTATGTTGGAACATGGTGTTAGTAATAACCAGTCCATGTCCTGAACAGAAATCCAACAAATATTTGCCATTATTATTAGTTTTGCTCTTTTCTCCAAATTTTCCCAAGATATTTTTGTATGTCTGACAATCATTTCCTACTCTGCTATTTAGATCCCCAACAAGGACCAACTTTTCCTTTTTCATTGTGTCAGTTGCTTTTTCTAAAGCCTCAAAAAATTCCTCCAATTCTACCTTAGTAGAACCTTCTGTGGGACCATAGGCACAAATAAGTCTCATTGTCCAGTTCCCAATTCTGATATATGCCCACATCACTCTACTTGAGACTGCCTGCCATTCAAGAAGATTAGCCTCATATTTAGTGTTGAATACTGTGGCTACTCCTTCTTTTCCTTGATTGTCAATGCCTGAATATAACATTTTGTATTTATTGCTCAGAAAGATCTCACCAGCTTTTGTCTTTTTTGTTTCGGTCACCCCTATTATGTTGATCTGGTACTTATCTAATTCATCAGCTAGCTCCATTTCTTTGCCATTCAGGCTTATTATGTTGATAGTACCGATCTTTAACTCTGGTGATGTTGAGTTGGGGTGGGTTTTCAGATTTTTTCAAATTTGAAAGTTTGCAAAAAGTGAAAGATTTTAGTTGAATCCAAAAGAATTTATGTGGGGGACCAAACTTTTTGAGAGATATACTCCTGATAGGTTACTATAAAGCAAAATTGGCATCATTCTGTTATTTTTATCACTTCAGCTTTTTGAAAATGAAGAAAATAACACATGCTTTTTTTGACCTCCTGAGTTGTGTAAACTAAGCAGATTACATGTTGAGAGTTTTTTTGCATATCACCAGAATTATGTAAAAACAGTTTTTTTTTTTTTTTTTTTTTTTTTTTTTTTTTTTTTTTTTAACTTTTATATCAGTAATTTAACACTCAACTATGTGGACAAAGTAATTTCATATGGCTAGGGTTTGCAAAGAACAGATGCACTGTACTTTGAGGTGCTTATAAAACTATTCAGTTTTAACTAGCTAGGTAATAAAAATAACTAGTACTTAAATTATATTTAAGTGGTGAGTAATCATTCATAATTTTTAATAGTTACCATCATAAATACAGTATACATAATCATTGTTATACCATGTTTTAATTTTAAATATCTAATTTTAAAACCAGATGAAGGGAGGGGCATATATACCTCAATGATCATATTTTATTACTTTAGTAATTATTACATGACATCTCCAAGGAATCCAAAGACTCATCGAGGGAGGGCACCTACTCTACAACTCTCTGTCTCCACTACTCAATCCACTAACTACAGCAAACTGCATCATCCACACCAGCACCATCTAGTGTCCACCACCACTAATATTTTTACTGACAATCACAAACATCCATTCCCTCAGCAAGAGTCAAACCTGCAGCCTTTTTTTGCTGGAGAGTGGATATGCTAACCACTCGGCCAACCAGACTGCTGGCCTGGTTGGCCAAGTGTTAGATTAAAGATTAAATAGTAAGTTGGCTGAGTGGCCAATTTGCCATTTCTCTTAATTGAAGAAGTGAACTATAAAAGAAATTAAATTACAAATCAGAATTCTTCATGAGGCACTCGACACTTTATGTACCTTACTTAAATGTTATTTGTTTGCATTTTAAGCATTCAGATTTTTTTTACTCTTCCATTTGTAAGTCACATGACACACCATTCATGATACTAAAAAAAGTTTATTTAAATTAAGGGGATATTAAATCCTACATTGTTTCAAAACCGAATAAGAAACTCAGAGTTTCATGCCGAATATAGTAAACTATAAAAGTATCGGCAGATACTAGCTTAAGCCAAAGCATGTAGTACAAACTAGGGCAACTCGTAGCAAAGGTGAGTAAAGTTCTGATCACTATTCTTAGTATTTCCCATCATGTAAAAACCCATCTCCTAGGAGATGTGTGATGTTATACATTATGGTGGAAGGTCACTACCCACACGGCTTTCGACCTTTATTGAGGTCTCATCAGTGGGTAGGTAGACCAAATTAATACTGAGGGTATAGCGAAAAGAACTTATATACTCTGCTATACGAGTTGTCAAGCAGGTGCACCCATTAAATTACTTAAATAAAGAGCCAATAGGCTTCATTTCGGCGATGTAACATTATTTAAATTAAGGGGATATTAAATCCTACGGGTCAAAGCAGTATAACTGAGAGGAGACCTCCACATAGCCTTTAAAGGAATGCGGAGAACCGACCAGAGCTTCTGACCTAATGTCCAATCCTCACCTTCTCATGGTACACCCTGTTGGGTATCTACCTGGATACTGAACGAACAAGAATGGGCTGGCAATTTCGGATTTAGCTGATCAAATTATATTCTTATTGGCTTAAACCAATATAGAAAATGATGGTACAACATGACAAAATTTCATGGGGGCTGCGGCGATGCCCGGTTAAACAAGGTCCCCATTGTTTTCGCCAGGGAACCAGGGCGAACAGCGAAAAGTCAGCTATTGGAACAAATCTGAAAGCACACCCCAACTCAACATCACCAGAGGTAAAGATCAGTACTATCAACATAAGAAGCCTGAATGGCAAAGAAATGGACCTAGCTGAGGAATTTGATAAATACCAGATCGACATAATAGGGGTGACCGAAACAAGAAGACAAAAGCTGGTGAAATCTTTCTGAACAATAAATACAGAATGTTATATTCAGGAAATGACAAATCAAGGAAATGAAGGAGTAGCCATAGTATTCAACACAAAATACGAGGCTGATCTTCTTGAATGGCAGGCAGTCTCAAGTAGAGCGTTGTGGGCAAATATCAGAATGGGGAATTGGACAATGAGACTTATTTGTGCCTATGGTCCCACAGAAGGTACTAATTAGGTAGAATGCAGGAATTTTTTAATGCTTTAGAAAAAGCAACTGACACAATGAAAAAGGTAAAGTTGGTCCTTGTTGGGGATCTAAATAGCAGAGTAGGAAATGATTGTCAGAAATTGTAGGAAAAGAGCAAAGCCAATAATAATTGCAAATACCTGTTGGATTTCTGCTCATGTCACGGACTGGTTATTACTAACACCATGTTCCAACATATAAATGTACACAAATTCACATGGAGAGAAGAGACAAGAAATAAGAAAAATCTCATTGACTATGTTTTTGTTGATAGTGATGTTTTCTCTTTGGTGCAGGACACCAGAGTGTACAGATGTACATATGATTTGAAATTGGAAGCAATCACTATTTAGTCTTGAGCAGGATAAAATTAAATTTCCTATTGAAAAGAATAACATGTAAGAAAGTTTTAAAGCGAATAAAAGTTGAGCAGCTCTCAGATGTGAACTGTAGACTAAAACACACAAAGATTATTGAAGAAAAAATGAAAGAGTATGAGAACAGGAACCAAACCTTGGAGATTCAGTGGCAAGCCTTGAAGAAAACCCTAATTGTTTCAGCCAGAAAGGTATGTGCGGAGGTTGTCTGCAAGGATAGAAAAATCGGAACTCCATGGTGGACACAGGAAGTTAAAGAGGCAGTGAAGGAAACGAAGAAAGCATATCAAAAGTTCCTGGCAAATAAATCAGCTTGTGCTCTTAGAGAATACAGAGACAAATGCAAGAAAGCTAAACAAAAGTCATGGGAGGACTTTGACAAGAACATACAAAATAAATATCAAGATGGTGGTAAGATATTCTGAAGGTTGTTGAAGAAGCTTAGAAATGGAGGAAAGAGTGCTGTAAAAGGAGTTAGGGTAATGATAAAGGTTACATGAAAACAGGAGAAAAATATATCCTTGAAGTATGGAGTAATTACTTTGAAAAATTGCTAAATGAAACAAGCAGAGATAACACAGTGGTAAAAAAACACACAACAGGCACAGTCAGGAATACTTTCATACTTGAAGTAGAAAAAGCCATCAAAGGCTTGGAATGTGGAAAGGCAGCAGGAGTAGATGATATTTGACCAGAAATTCTGAAATATGATGGTATTCTGAACTATGCAGTACAGCCACTTACAGTGGCTGTACTGCATAGTTCAGAAAGCCTGGACAGAGGGACGAATTCCTGATAATTGGAGTAGAGCTCTAATAGTACCCTTATATAAAAAGGGAAATAAAACTGAATGTGAGAATTACAGAGGTATTTCCCTACTGAGTGTTCTTGGTAAGATCTATGCAAGCATACTTGAGAAACGGTTGAGAAGAATTGTGGAAGAAAAGCTTGGTGCAGAACAAGCTGGATTCAGGCCAAATAGAGGCTGTCAGAATCAGATCTTTACTTTACGACAAATAGTTGAGAAAGCATGGGAATATAACAAAGATGTGTATTTTAATTTTGTCGATCTGGAAAAGGCATATGACAAGGTGCCAAGAGAGAAGCTATTCAATACGCTACAGTTATATGGTGTCAATGGGGCATTATATCAAGCAATACTTAGTCTGTATTTGAGTTGTAAGTCTACAGTTAGAATTGAAGGAAGTACAGGAAGATGGTTTAATGTTAAATCCTCCGTGAGACAAGGATGTACATTATCCCCTCTGTTATTCATTATCTATATGGATCACATTATGAAGGAAAGTGGTATTAAACATGATATCAGAATTGGAGATGTTAATGTCAGCTCTTTGCTTTATGCCGGTGGTGTTATAATTCTAAATAAATCCGCTACAAGTTTGCAAGAGCCCCTGACTGAATTGAATAACCATTGTAATGGATATGGTATGAAGGTGAGCATTAAAAAGACAAAGGCAACGAAAATAGGTAGAATTGTTGAAAATGTCAACTGTGTTGTGAACAGGGAACCTGTTGAACAAGGAAAACATTTCAGCTACTTAGGCACGATTTTTAGTGAAGATCGTAAATTAAATATGGAAATAGTTAACAGAATCAACAAAGCTGGTATGATAGGAAGTCACTTGAATAAATTCATATGGAATAAGAGAGAAATTAGTCAGAACACTAAATTAGCTGTATACAAGATAGTGTTCAAACCAGTTTTAACTTATGGATCTGAGAGCTGGGTCAGAAGTAAAACACTTGACCAAAGACTAGAGACTGCAGATATGAGAGTTCTGAGAAAGATTAGAAGCGTGAACAGATGGCATAAATGGCAATATCATATTAAAAATGAGGATATTGGGGAAGAACTTGACATTGTCGGCATCCAGGAATGCATTAGCAGAGCTAATCTCAAGTGGTATGGTCACTTAAACAGAATGGGCGAGGAAAGATTAGCAAAATAAGTGTTCTCTGCCACTTTGGTAGGAAAACGACCCAAAGGAAGACCAAGATATAGGTGGATTGATACGGTACAAAGTGCCTTAGATGATAGAAATATAAGATCTGATAATGTTGGAGTCTTGACAAGTAACAGACTGATTTGGAGGAAAATTGTAGATAGGAAGTTAGTAATGATGTAATTTTTTTCATGTAGTACTATCATATCCTGTACACCCCTTGAGGGTACATGTCAGGAATTTGATGATGATGATTGTTTCAAAACCAAATAAGAAACTCAAAGATCGGAATCAAAGAGATTCATGGTGAAACTCTTTGATACTAGCGTAATCCAAAGCACGTAGTTTCAGCAGATGCTAGCGTAAGCCAAAGACTTTGTGCTTTGGCTTACTCTAGTATCCACCAATACTTTTATAGTTTACTATATTTGGCATGGAACTCTTTAATTCTGATCTTTGAGTTTCTTATTCAGTAGTGAAACAATTTGGGATATAATATCTCCTTAATTTAAATAATGTTACATCGTCAAAATGAAGCCTATTGGTTCTTTATTTAAGTAATTTAATGGGTGCACCTGTTTGACAACTCGTATAGCAAAGTATATAAGTTCTTTTCGCTATACCCTCAGTATTAATTTGGTCTACCTACTCACTGATGAGACTTCAATAGAGGTCAAGACCGGTCTGGGTAGTGACGTTCCACCATAATGTATAACATTATACATCTCCTAGGAGATGTGTTTTTACATTATGAAAAATACTAATTGCTATAAGAATAGTGAACAGAACTTTACCCACCTTTGCTATGCGTTGCCCTAGTTTGTACTACGTGCTTTGGCTTACACTAGTATCTGCCGATACTTTTATAGTTTACTATATTTGGCATGAAACTCTTCGAGTTTCTTATTCGGTTTTGAAAATTCGGTTTTTCTTAGTCACTTATCAAGAGTATCCTACTCTCATAGAAATTTCAAAGTTTTATTTGGTTTCCATATAAATTGTTTGGGCTTCAGCCTTCACTGTTTTTAATTTTTTTAAACTTGGAGGTAATTTTTTTCATTGACGAAATGCTTCAGTCAAGGTGATTTGGGGACATACACATTTCACTACATTTATAAGTGAAATACTCAAAAAACTGGATTTGTGGATTCAGCCTAAGACTTAAAAGAGAGTACAATATGTGGAAAAAGGGCACTTGGAAAACCTAAAGCAGATGCTATCATCTTTAAAAAAAAAAAAAAAAGTTTGTCTGAAAATGCAAATAAGAAATCAAAAAGTACATACCTTGAGCATTAAAATAGTAGTAAAAATAAATAAAAAAATTGCAAAATTCTTTGAATCAACTGAATAAAACGGCTGTCTATAATTATAATAATGCTAGGAAAGAATCTAAAAAATATTTCTTCCATCCAAAGACTAGGTTGACAAAATAACTTGCTTTTATCAAAGTACAAAATCTTTCAGCTTCAATTTAATTTTTGATTTGATTTCACATAGAATGACCCTATAGTGAATGTGAAAGTAGTTCTTTCTTATGTGTTTTTTTTTTTAATCATATTTTTGTTTATGATACTTTTTTTTCTGTTTTGTATATTACTATATTAATTACAGAGCAAGGATGTACACTGTAGGGGTTACAGATTCATGATAATGTCTACAGGGAGTATAGCTTGGATTAGGTTCACTGTTTTTTAGTGTATGGAAAAATATTTGAGTTATTTATTGCTTGGCCATGATATGACTAAAGGCAGACTACCAACTACTTTCACTGTAGCAACACCACACTTACGATAGCAACTTATCCAACATACTACATCAGAGCCACTAATGTCAGTGCTGTTCTATAAGAAATTCAGTGTAGCAGATGATCACTTGTTTTTGATCTCCCATAGTTTTGCTGGAGAGAGAGAGAGAGTGAGTTGACTGTAGTTTCATAATTTGAGTTCTGATGCCAGAGTTAATAGTTTAATAACATGCTCTTAGGATAATAGGCATTCTCGTTCCTTTTAGGTTAATTGCTATACATTATCCTACAGATGACTAGCCAGTTTTTGTATATATCCAAAGGAGTAGGAGGAGGAAAGTGTCTTAAACTTATGGATGATTTCCCCTGCCCTTTCCCAAGTGCTCCCTACTGTAGTTAACATTGGACAGACAGTCTCATTTTTTTAGGAGTCAATGTATTTGAGAATAAGAACAATATCAAACATTGTTTTACTACAAAGACAAGTTTCTATGGATCAAATCTTACAAAGCACTGTTCATGTTTATTCTTAGAAAAATTATTTTTGATAAAAGCTAAGAGTTTTGGTTATCAGTGGCTCTTCAACAGAGAACTGCAAAATAGTTGTTTAGTTGCTTTTCCCCCTTTCAGTACATGAATCCCACCTACAAAAGGTTGTGAATTTATAGTATGTTAGTATACTAATAGTGGACTAAGAGTTAGATAATGTGGGAACTTTGCTGTATCAACCATTCAAGTTATTTCAGAGGTTTAGGATGATGTTAACCAATGTTAACATCATCCTGCTTATTAAACTCATCTGCAACTAATGTTTTAATATTATTTCATATTGAAAGTTTATTTTTCACTTGGTTAGAGTATAATAAATTTAGTTTAATCCTTTATCCAAGTGTGAGCAAAGTTTGCACCTGAAAGTATCTTCAGGACTGGGGTAAGGTGGTACAACACCAGGGCAACTCCTTGCAAAGGTGGAGCAAGCTACCAACACTCCTATCTCAGTAGCTCCCATAATGCAAAACACATCTCCTTGTGGATATGTCTAATGTTATGCATTAAGGGAAGGGCCACAACCCAGACTAGTTTCGACCTTTATTGAGTTCTCTACAGTGGGAGCCTTACCCCAGTCCTGAAGATACTTTCAGGTGCAAACTTTGTTTGTTCACACTTGGATAAAGGATTAAACTAAATTTATTATAATATTATTTCATGTTTTCTGTCTCAATATATTTTAAAATTCAAAGTTTACATGCTTCATAAGAAAATAAAGTGTCTTTGTTCCTCACAATTGGTATTCCTTTTTTTATATATATGTATAGAAACTTCTGCAACAAAGAAATTCAAAAGTTTGTGCTTAGGCAACAACTTAAGATTGCACTGCAACGTAAACTTCCTCTTGTAATTCACTGTCGAGATGCTCATGAGGACTGCTTAAATATTCTCGAAGAAGTAAGTATCCCATGATTTCTTCTTTTTTTTTTCTCTCTCTCTCTCTTTTTTTTTTTTTTTTTTTTTTTTTTTTTTTTTTTTTTTTTCCCAGGTGTGTTTCACAGAAGTACTGTAGTTTATTTTGTCATTCCTTGATCCTGGTTAAACAAATTTGGGATCCTATCAAAATTTTTCAGGCCATCTCCTTTTCAGTGAGACCATTTGCAGGACAAAACATTTCAAAATGATATAGTTGACTCACTACAGCAAACTTGTAAGGGCCAAAGGAATTATTGGTTACAGTGGACAGTTTACTATTTGGTTGGGATTTTTTTGGTGGTTTATTATAAATGTACTTGCTGACTTTAGTGGGTAAATGAATTTCAGTTCAGATCAATTTTACAACAGTGCTATTATGATGGCCAATAATCATTTCCTTATTTGTTATATTTCAACTTTATTTATTTTTATCATTCTATTTTATTTATTTGTTTCAAGCATTAATTTTTGCCCTTTTTTTTTAATCTCTGGAAATTGATAACAATTTATTCTCATATCAAAGTATAGAAAGTGGTCTATCTCTTGAGTAGCAGATAAGAAATAAAGCCCTGACAGAGGAGAGTAGCTGAAGATAGCACATGCTACTTGTATTTAGCAGCTAACATTCCAGATTAAGATTCATGATGGCCCATCCAAATTTTCAATGATTTTTTTTTTTTTTTTAATTTACTTCAATTTACAAAATTCTAACCAGATTTGTCTTTGGAAAAAGCTTTTACAGATTTCAGATTTGAGTGTAACCCAATTGGAGGTGTCACAATAATAATAATCCAAATATAATCCTAAATTATTTTAGTTGAAGTAAGAAATAACTTCAGGTAGAACAAAATAAGCAATTTAATTACTTATTTTGTTCTAATGCTATCAAGTAAGAAATTTTGTTCTAGCACTGTGAAAAGATCTAATACTATCACTTTTGCATATATGTTTACTGAATGAATCTATATATTAATTATTGTTGATAGTATTATCAACAGTAATTATATACAGATTCATTCAGTCAATATATATATGTACAAGTGCAAATTAGCAGTAAGTTTCACTGTATTTGCATTTTGTTTAGACTGTGTAAAGAGATGTTGCTGGCTCAAAAATAATAGTCAAATAATCTCATAACGAGAAAACAGAGATTAAGAATGATATCCCAGTAGGTGATCAGTCTGCATTCCATAGAATTCAAGTGCAGCTACAACACTGCAAGTTTTCTGTGGTAGACAAAAGCACTGTAGGTAAATTATGATTAATATTAATCCATTTACTGAATTATCAACCTGAAGTTGTTCTCAAACTTCCATTTCCTTTTTAACAAGAAGGATAACATAAATGAAGAAATAAGTAGTTCTGTCTTCTTCCATTAGCAGAGAACATAATCGCTAATAGAAGCACTCACTGTCCTTCTGGTATGAAGAGTGATGTTTTTTATATGGCATAACACAGGCATAAATATTAATATTGTTAAATTAAAATTCTTGGGTGAGATCCACTTAAAAAAAGTTTCTTCTATTCCAATTACCAGAAATAAGAAAACAGCAAGCTTTCCTTAATTAAACTTGATATGCTTTCAAGAAGTACATTTGCACTGGAGATGAAATGGAATTTTTTCAAGCCACTTCAGGCCTCTATTAGTAGGACAGTTGGTCTCACCCCAAGTGATAAAATTCACCTCTCACCTAAAGACAATTACAAACAATGCCCACAGTGGGGTATGAACCCACTTCATGTTAGTTGGAAAGCAAATATGTTAACCATTTCACTGCCAGCTTTATTATGATTATTATTACATAAAAATAATTTATGGAATAATAAATTAACTCATGTTTGAACAACTATTGTATGGAAGCAGTTAAAATGTATCAGACAAATACAATGCATTGTATTTGTTACATTTTAACTATAATATCATTTCAGTTAAAATATAAGCAAGAGGTCTATAATAAGATGATAATATGGAAAGAATGTCATGAGAACAAGAGCAAGAGGAGTTATAACATATATAATGCAACGGCCAGAAAAGTTAACAAGCATTGTACAGAAACGTAAATTGGAATCTCATCTTCCTTTTACCTCGCGGTGTCGAGGGTTTATTAATCATTGGACCTCAAACCGTTCACAGGATAAGGTGGTCAGCCCTATGCCCCGGTGTATCCTATGTTCTGTAGTGTTGAGTTCTCAAGGCCGGTTTGCCTACTTTGTAAGATGAAAAACCCCAGGATAAACTGGGGAAAAAACCCTACTATCCACACCCAAGACTGGCTAACTTGGCTATGGCTGAGGGAGATACTTCAACTCCTCACGTCACCGACGGGAATCGAATCTAGGACACTCCTTCCCCAGGCATGTGGTTGCAAAGCGCACATCCTAGTGGCTGTGCGCTTCGCAATGCTAACCGTGCGGACGTAAATTGGAATATGAAAAGAAATTGACTATGCAAGTTAAAGGCAACCAAAAAAGGTATTTTATTGCTATGCTGCAAGGAAATGAATGTGGAAGAGTAACTTTAGTGAATGTAGGAAGTATCCTTGTGTCAGAAGCAGATGAGATAGTTCAAATAATGAGTGCTCACTTCACCAAGATCTATCAATCTGGTGTATGACTTAGTGCGTAATGCTACCACTACGCTAGATGAAGAGATAGAGGTGGATGAGGTTCAAGACTGTTCATAACCTGGATATTAGGGCCAGATATCAACATGTATATTAAAGGAATGTTAAGCTGAACTGCTTGGTCCTTGACATGTTTATATAAAATTAAGTCTCAGCTGAGGAAAGATCCTACTGGAATGGAAAAAATATGTGACAGTTCTGTTGTACAACGATGGTGTAAAAACTGATGTCTTACCTACCAACCTATCACTATCTCTGGAGTGCTGAAGATTTTAGAGAATTTGGTAAGAACTCGTATACAGGAAGGGGAAGCTATACTTTATGAAAAACAGCCCAGGTTTACTAAAGGGAGATCATGTTTTAGTTAAGAGTATGCTTATATTTTATAATAATGTCATAGTTGAGTTGGATAAAGGGAATGGATACATTCTGATATTGTTGGAATTTGCTAAGTTATTTGATATGATACTATTTGAAGGGCTGCTACATAAACTGGAGAATATATTGGATTGGATATAAACTATTGACTTGAATAAGTCAATAATTGACAAACTGATATATAGTGAGTGTGAATCACCAGAGATCAAGAACTGATCCCTGGTGTACTCCAGGGATCAGTTCTTGGACCATTGTTGTTCAGTTTATACATTGAGGTACATCTCAATGATATTGAGATGTACCTAACAGACAATATTAAATTGTTTGCTGATGATGTAAAGCTAGGCAGGACAATCAGGGATGCTACTGATATACAGTGCTAACAGAATTATATGAATAAATTGAATTGGTGAGCAATTGATAATGGTTGTCAATTCATTGTCAGATGTAAGGTTATGTTCTTTGGCATGATAAGATTTCCATTGGCATTTATATTGGTGGGATTATATTAATAGAAACTGATTAAGCTTGGTATCTTATTGCTGTGCTGCAAGGAAATGAATGTGGAAGAGTAATTTTAAATGAATGTAGGAGGTATCCTTGTGTCAGAAGCAGATGAGATAGTTCAAATAATAAGTGCTCACTTCACCAAGATCTATCAACTTGGTGTATGTAACATAATGCTACCACTACACTAGATGAAGAGATAGAGGTGCGTGAGGATGAGTGTCAAGAGCTTTTGCATAACCTGGATATGAATTAAGCAATAGGGCCAGATATCAACATGTATACTAAAGAAATGTGGATATGAAATTGAAGTTCAAAGGTCGCATTGCAAAAATTGTAATGCAACTTTGAGGATAATTGTAATGTCGAAATGAACATTGACTTGTAAGGATAAGGAAGTCATTTTACATCTTTACAAGATCTTGATATGACTGCACCTTTACTGCTGTGTAGTACAGAGATTTAGTCTCGTGGGTTCTGAGGGGATGAAGAATCTGAAGAAAAGGTGCAAAGAAGAGTAACAGAGATGATATTGGGATTATGGAATATAGATTATGAGAACAGATTGAGAGGATGTGGCTGTAGACACGAGTAAATAGAAGAAAGAGAGGTGATATGATAGAGGTCTATGAACTTTTGAAAGGGTTTTATAGGTTATCATGTGATGAAATTTTTAATTACATTTTACATTAGATTAATTTAATCAAATTTTTCATTTTCAGGGTGACATTGGTGGATAGTCATGTCAGTAGAGTGACTGTCACAAAGGATATAGTGGAATTATTGAATGAGCACTTCATTAGCGTACACTGATTAGAAAGAAGTCAACAGATACCATAGTGCGAGGAGCAAACGGCCATGGTGCCCACTTTAATAATAGGTAGGATTTTGCTGCGATGACTGCAGCAATCCTATGGGACATACTTTCCACAAGTGTACGATAGCAATCAGTGGGAAGTTTGGACCATTCTTCGTGTAGGCATGTGATCAGGTCCTGGATTGTTGTGAGGCGGACATCTCTTGACCTTACTAGAGTTGAGATCAGGGCAATATGGAGGCCAGAGTGATGTGTAGTGATGTTCATGTCCACAAACCATGCATTTACAGCAGTAGCAGCCTTATGGTGCCGTGCATTGTCTTGCTGAAAGAGACAATGGGCAGTTACATAAAAATGCCATAAAGTAGGAAGCATTGCATTGTCTAGAATTTTCAGATATCTCTCGGAGGTAGCTAAGTCTGTGGGAAAAACAGGACTGTCACCTTCGAATTTCATTGTTGAAGTTATGCACTCAGTAAGAGACATTCATTGGATATCCTACACTAGTCCATCTGCTTGATAGAGGCTCTTGTGTGATTTGTTGCTCCATACCCCAGCTTTCCAAGCTTTCATGTTCCACTGTACATGCTCTTTGCACTACTGGAGATGACAATGCATATCGGTTCAAGTAATGTGGGACTTGCATATTGCAATCCTACTATGGAAACCCATGTTGTGAGCCTCAGTTCTAAATGTTTTTGTGCAGATTTGTGTTTTAGTCAATGCCCAGAACGCTGCATCTGTGTCAGCTGAAGAATGGCGGTTTTTACATATTATCCTTCATATTACCCTATAGTCACGTTCGGTGAGTGTGGGTTTCACTTGTAGTCGACTCCTTGTCTCAGTATGGTATCACTGATTATTGACTTTCAACAATTTGCCGAACAGCTAGACCTACAACATGGCATCCTATCACAATGCCTCCTTCAAACTCTGTCAGTCCCTTCTGACAACCATTTCACCTGGACACAGTTGCACTGACTTAGGAGCATCATGTTCCCACCCAATTCATGCCAACTACAAACATGTGACTTATCACAGAATGATGCACTTTGCCAATGGGGTGTCCATTGACTTTTCCAAGCAGTGTATGTCATATGGTGTAAATGATGCTGTGCATTATGTAGAAGGGAGGCAAGTATTAGGAGAATTGGAAGTGAAAGAATCTGAGGTGTTGATAAGTAAGATGTTAATAAGCCTGTGGGAATGGATGACATATCACTACATTCATTTTAAGAAATGTGTACAATAGTTAAGCTCTGCCCTTGACATGGTTGTTTAATGAAAAGTTCCCAGGGAGTGGAAAGAAGGCAGAATAGTACCATTCCATAAGCATTGTTCTAGGATAGAAGTTTCCAATTATAGACTAGTCTGTATATACAGTTAGTCAAGATGTTGGAGGAATTAGTTAGGAATAGAATACAAGATTAGGTTGATACATAGGATAAGGGGCAATCATACACAGTGATATTCTTGGACTTTGCAAAAGCGTTTGATAAATTACCTCATGGTTGTGTACAAGCTGCAGAGGATGGGAATGGATAGTATTGGTTAGATGGATTGGAGATTGGCTCTGAACAATGCCAGCAAGTTGTGTATGATGGAGCAGTGTCTCAAAAAAAGGAGGATAACCAGTGGTATTCCCCAGGGGTTCTGTCTTGGGCCCTTGCAGTTTAACTTGTTTGTGAATGATGTATCTTGTGGATTGACTGGGGATCTTCATTTGTTTGCTGATGATGCAAAGTTGGTTAGCACTGCTGATGTTAATTCCATTTCAGGAAGATGTGAATAGACTTTTGACTTGGATAGATGAATGGGGGCTGTAGTTTAACATTAATAAGTGCAAGGGGCTACACTTAGGGATACAGAGATATGACTTTGCACTATATAGATGGCAGTGCACTGCAGGACATGGATAAGATTCGAGATCTAGGAGTAAGGATTGACAGTAGACCGAAGGAAGGTTAGAGGGCATTCTGCAAGCATAGCAAAGACTGCACTTCATATCATAGTGCTGCTATGATAAAAAGTGCTCTAACATGTAGGGATAAGGAAGTGGTTCTACCACTGTATGAAGCACTGGTGAAACCACACTGGACTATGATATTGTGCTTGAATTTGGTCACCTGGTTTTCAATATGATGTGGAAAAATTGGAGAGAGTCTAGAGACAATATCAGAACTTTGGAATGCTGGCTATGGAGAGGGGTTGAAGAAATGTGGATTGCAGAGTTTGGTGGGTAGGAAGAAAAGACATGATATAATAGAGACATTTAAGTTAGTGAGAGGATGTTATCGGATTAATTCAGATGGGATTATAAAAAGAGCAGAAGGTGAGAGCGGAAAAACCAGAGGCCATCCCTGAAAGTTATGTAAGAGTATGATGTACAGGGATATGAGGAGCAGATTTTTTTACTTGGTGAATTGTGGGTGAATGGAATGCATTATCAGAATATGTTGTTAATGTAGGGAGTGTTAAGGATTTTAATATTCAGTATGATAAATATATTGTCACTTGAATGAACCTCTCACAATGAGTCGGCTGACTCCATGGAGAGTGTAGTAGTAATGATGATAATAATAATTATTATTATTACTACTTATTAGTATTACTACTCATACTGCTGAATACCCAGGTGGTTAGCCTTATTTAAGTTAACCACCTTGAGTTGGTCTTCTCTGCCTGGGATTGCTCTCCAGTCATCCATTCAGTTGACCATAGACCACAGTGATCTAAGAGGACAGAACCTTTTAAAAAACAGAATTTTGTCTCCCCTGGCGAATATTACATAATATGGTCTACACCACCTAGCCAAAAATTTAGTTTCTCCTAGAATGTTCCTATCTAAAAATGCAAAATTTGTCAGATTGAACAATAAAATATCCATATTATGGTATTGTAAAGTATTTGTATGTCATTTTGCTATTTTCCACAAATGATGTTTTTTCCTGACTTTCAATAAATGATATTTTAACTTATTGTAAAAGTCAAAATTCTCTTCTGATTGCTGACAAATGGGGATATGAAAAGAACTTATTCTGTTGTAAGTAATGGAATGCCTAACACGTTACATAATTTATTCCAAATATGCAGGACAAGAGGGTAACTGTGGATTGCATGTTCTACTCTTTCTAAAATTTGTGACAAATGTCACAAATTGGATCTCCAATGCTAAAATGTTAATACCTCCATTTAATGGCATTTACTAGAATACAAAGCCTTAGAATATAGCCTAGAACATATAGCCTTGGAATTTTAGTAAGTTATTAAACAGTGTTATTGTTAGTGCCCAACTGACAGAAGATGTTAACCATGCTACCGGCCAGGACATACATATGTCCAAGTTACTATGGATGCGAAGTGCATATTAAAATTGTAATACTATTTATATTACATTGAAATATATGATGGATATGAAGCGTATGAGGATGCCTATTTGATCCATAATGGCCGGTAAGGTGGTTAAAGATGTCCTTATACCAAGTTTTGTTGTTATTAATGGAAAGAATATCAATGCCAGAATGCAGTCTCTTAGAGTTATGAGTTATTAATGCAGTCTCTTAAAACAAAAAATTTTAAGCACAGAATGTTCTAGTATTCAGGAACAGTGTCAGCTTTTGGACTATTATAATCATTTATTCCAAATAGCAGCAGATGAAAACCTCTGTAGTACAGAGAAGGTCTGCAATATTTTATGGATTTTTGAAGCCGTATTGCTTAAATAGCAGAATTGCAGAATATCCATGCTTCTTTGATAGTTGAAGAAATTCCTTTTTAACTTCTTAGGGCTGGACCAAAAAAATTGCACAGGTTTACTATATAATTATGTACAACTGAGAAGGGAAAATTATGGTTTTAAGTACTATGGCTTTAAAAGAAAAGGAAAGTAGTCCAATTTTCCAGTCTTCTAAGGTTTTAATGTTTTTGTATAGTTCTTGAACTGGTAATACTGGTAGATGGAGAAGGGAATTCCAAGTACACTAAGAGTTTTCCCTTTGGACTAACTCCTAAGACAGATCTCTTCTGAGATCCCACTTTCCAAAAACTTTTAATTTTGTTTTGTAAGCATTGACAGTTAATCCACTGATTTTGCTGAATTTTTCCAAAATACAAAAAAAAGATGTACAGTAATACCCCACGTTACACTGCTTAATTTCATGACGATATGCTGATGCTTTTCAATTATTACTTATACCCATTTATATAACACTGCATTTGCTCACACGACACTTTCAGCAACATGACGCCGCTGTGAATCAACCTATGTACAGTATTCGGGAAGTCGGTTTATTTATAATGTTGTTATTCGCTACATCTCTCTGTGTTTTGGTGTTTCACAGTGAATTATACGCTATAACTATTATGCACTTGGCCTAGTGGTTAGCATATCTGCTCTCCAGCCAAAAGGCTGCGAGTTCAAATCCTGCTTTAGGGTTGGATGTTGTGATTGTCTGTAAAAATACTAGTGGTGGTGGGCAGTAGATGGCATTGGTGTAGTTGCGGTTCATTGGTGAATTGAGTGGTGGACACTGAGTTGTAGAGTAGGTACCATTCTTCGATGAGTCTTTGGACTCCCTGGAAGGTAATAATAATAATTATTATTATTTTATTCTATTGTTTTTAATAATGGCAGATAAAATTCAAAGTAAGGGTGCTGTTACTCCAGTGAAAAGAAGATGTGTAATCCTCTTACATTAGATACCGAGATTAAAATGATTAAATTTAGTGAAGATGGTGTATTGAACATACTGAGAGACACTGCAGACTAAACTTACCTCACAGTACTGTTTTTACAGTTGTTAAAGATAAATTAATACTACAGTTATCTGTAAGCATGATAATCTTATTTCCGAAATAGAAAAACTTTTAATAGTGTAGATTGATGACCAAACTGGTCGGCATAGTTAAGCCATGCAGAATAACTTTTTTGTTTGAGAAAATTATTCTAAATTTTTCATTTGTGTGTCTGACATAATTAAATACTTTATTCGTGTCATTTATATACGTGTGACCACTTAAACACGTTATTAAATTCAATCGGGATATTCTTGCAATTAAATGCAAGAATATCCTGATCTCACACACACACATTATATAACCTAATGTATGATATGATCGGGACATTCTTTCACAACATGTGAATTGTCAGCTTCCTGAAGGAAAAAAAAAAAAAAAGATTTGAGAACCAATGCAAAGGGTCATGGACTAATAGGGCAACCTTTCTTGACTCCTTTTTGAATTTTGACTGGGTCTGATAGGAACTCATTAACTAGGAGGCATGTAGTTTTCCTGGCATAGGTTCCTTTAATGCCAAACATTGTCAAATGCTTCAGTAAGATCCACTGAGAATAATGCCATTGACTGCTTTTTTGCATTAACTAGTCCGAGTAGATCACGTCGCAGAAACATTGTATGCTTGGCCTTTCAATACATCTATGTGCTTTTAGTTGTGTTTTCTTATTCCTACTTTGAGTCCATTATTGATGATGCAGAAAAATATCTTATAGTCAATATTAGATAGAGAAAGAGGCCACCAACTGTTGATAAAGATGATCTCTATGAAGTTTTTGTAATGGGAATTGTTACACAGAGAGAGAGAGAGAGAGAGTATAACTAGAATTGGAAAGAATAAAAATCCCAGGCCTTGCCGTAAAGCTCTATCCCTAGACCATGTTCTGGGGATTTTCTTGTCTGGCATTCTTTATAGGTTGTGGTAACTTCAGCTGCTGTTATGGGTACGTCGAGCCTGTCTTGGATGTGAACAGGCAAGGCATTAATGTTCCAAGAATTATAGTTTTCCATTGTACTGTTGTCTTCAAACAGATTTTTATAGTGTTTTTGAAAGGATTTAAGGATACTTTGTGTGATGGACATGTCTTCACCATCCATGCAGATTTGGGTGATGGTCCTCTCTTCATGGCATTTGGTTAACTATGTATTGAAGAATGTAGCTGAAGGGCTATCTGCTAAGTGTTGCTGTATTCGTTTCTTCCACTTATTTCTGCTTTTCTGTTTATCATTTTATTATTATTATTAATAATTCATCTTTTCTTTTTTGATGATCTTGTCTGGACATTAAGTTCTTTCAGATGTTTTACTCGCGTTACAGTTTCCTCTTTAATTTTTCCTGGCATAACAGCATTTGTTTGCATTGAATTTTGTATCTGTTAAGTTGTTATACTAGATTTGCTATTATTAATTTTAACTAATGTTGTTCCATTCATATTTGATAAGGAAAGTGGCACCTGCTGGTCTGAAAGTTTTGGGCTAATTTCTAACTGAAGTTGTCTTGCACTTTTTGTGATTTTACTGAGTTTATGTGATAAACTCAGTAAACCTACCACTGAGTAGAGCTGCTTTACTCTTGAGGAAGCAAGCTACCATCAGTGAGAGCCAGATCGAAAATAGGTACCAAAGTTGCATTAGTTATGCATTTCCTATATACAAGTAGTGACAAGGTGTATCCCCATATTATTATAATACTTCTGGATTAGAGAGAGGTAGAAAGTTTTTTCACTTGGTGATGATTTATAACCTAACCAAGAAATTATATTCTTGTTTAATTCTTTGTCCATGTGTAAACTAACAAAGTTTGCATGTGAGGTATCTTCACAACCAGGCTACTTGTGTATAGATGCTAATGACTATAAACAAGTAGCCTGGTTGTGAAGGTTCTTCACAGGTGCAACCAAGTTGGAAGATACTTCACATTGCAGAAGTTATGTATTTCCTATATACAAGTAGTGACAAGGTGTATATAAAGTATTCTCTTTAGTAGACTGAAGATACAGGAAACATTCCTTATTCCTCTCCAATGTATATGGTCCAATTGGTTCTATCAGTGCTCCAACTCTTTGGGTGAAAGTTCTACAAGGACATGTAGTAATGCTATGTTTAGAACTTTTGCATTTTTGATAGGGTTTAAGATACTGATTAGTGACATGTCCTATCTCCATCCAGTTAAAATATTTATTAGCCTTGGGCAGTTGCTGCTGATGTGATCATATGCACTGCAATGCAGGTATTGTCTGCACCTCAGGATAGTTCACCATTGTTTGAGTTGTATCAGTATTGACAAAATTTGGTATGGGTATCTTCATGTCCATTGTGAAGCCAACTTCACTAGAAAATCACTTGAGATACCCTTTTTTATGTTATTGATATTACTCCATTTTGAGAATATCTGGATGAAGATTACATTTGTGTTTTCTTATATTCTGTTGGAAATCTTTCAATTTTTACTTTTCTAATCTGGCTTCTTACTATTACAGGAATTATCATGCTACCTTGGAATGTGAAACCCTGTAATAGTTTATTCTGTAGCTGTAGCTACTATAAAATTTTTGTGGCTGTGATATGGCCAAAGGTAATCGTAATGCAGATATTAACTGCACTACCAGTAATGCTATTAATATATATACACATATACTTAAAACAATCCTATGCTAGTGTATTGGGGGGGGGGGGGGGAAGCAGTGGTAGTGGGGAACCACCATTAGCACCAACAAAATAAAATAAAATCAAAATATCAAATTAAAAACCACAGGGAAAAAAACCTAAGTACTTGCCAAAATTCCAAGGTATCATTAGTGGGAGCCAGATCATTGAGGTTCTGTTAAAGGGGCACCTCTCCAAAAATTGAATGATCTACAAGATCACTCTAAATCTCACTGAGGGACCTGAAAAGACCACTTCTAACTGAAGTGGTCTTTTCAGGTTAATTTAGGCCTGAAAAACTCAGCAGTGGCTCCACCCACTGTACAAGCAAAAACCTATCTCCGAGATGGAACTGCTCTACTTATCAGGAAGTCAGCCCCTGTTTAAGTGCAAGGGGGGGGGGTCTCCAAAAACTAAATGATTTACAGGCTCACTCTGAGTCTTGCTGAGTGATCTGAAAGGATCACTACTAAGATCATCACTCCTGACCCAAATTACTCCAGGGCAGGAAACTCATTGGTGATGACTACTCAGTGATAGGCACAACCTACCACTGAGTAGAGCCGCTTTACTCTTGAGGAAGCAAGCTACCATCATTGAGAGCCAGACCGAAAAGGGGTACCACAGTTGCATTAGTTATGCATTTCCTATATACAAGTAGTGACAAGGTGTATCCCCATATTATTATAATACTTCTGGATTAGAGAGAGTTAGAAAGTTTTTTCACTTGGTGATGATTTATAACCTAACCAAGAAATTATATTCTTGTTTAATTCTTTGTCCATGTGTAAACTAACAAAGTTTGCATGTGAGGTATCTTCACAACCAGGCTACTCGTGTATAGAGACTAATGACTATATACAAGTAGCCCGGTTGTGAAAGTTCTTCACAGGTTGCAACCAAGTTGGAAGATACTTCACATTAATTGTCTTACTATTCCACTCCAGAGTATTTTCTTTCATGCTTATACGGTGATTAGAATACATCATGAAAAAATTATGGAGACGACTACCGTGTTAGAGCAAAACTTTAGTTTAATATAAACCAAAATGAACACTCGATGTTTCGACCTTCATAACAAGGTCATCATCTGGAGTATACACATATATATAAAGAAACAAGCTGCACTAAAATCTACATGGTTTGCCAAAGTTACTGACCAACTGTTCCAACAATTATTGGCCTGACCTCTGGTGAGAAAAAAAAACATTTACTACATCAAAACTAGAGTCCTATTATTATTATCTATTAGGTTGCAAAATTAAATTGGGCTGGAGATCATGTTTATATACATAACATACACATGCACACACTAGTGGCCAAAATTGTGGAAACCTTTTGGAAAAAATGTATTTTTGAGATTTGATGGCTCATAATACCTCTTTTTTTTGGTGTAATACCATAAAATTATATATCAACGGAAAAATAATTCAATCAAGTAATGCAACAAAGTTTGTTCAATTATCTGTATTCTATGAAAAGTTATAGCCAAATAACCAGAAAAAAGAAGCACAACTTGCTTAGGTTGATATGAAGTAGCTTTCCTTCATTTGAATGTAGCCAATGAGCATGAGTATTTAGAGAGCCAATCAGTTATCTTGTTTTGGCAATGAGCCAATAAGGTCACAGTAGGATTCAGCTATTGATATCATTTTGTTTATTGGAGCTGAGAGGAGGACATTTGTCAGGGTGTTATGTGATTGCTATCAAGTTGGTTGGTTTTTTTTGTGTTCTTTCATTTAGTGAGCTTGTAAAACGTAATAAAATTAAAGAAATGGTGCAAAGAGTTGACTGGTCACCCAGAAAGCAATGTAAAATAGTACTATTAAGTGAACAAGGCTACAGTTATGAAGAAATTAGAAGAAAAATTGGTGGAAACTTAACCAAAGATGGCATTTCTTAATTTTTGAAGCAGTATAAGGAGACTCAGTCATTACAAAATCAGACTGGTAAAGGCAGGAAAAGGGGCACAACAGCAAGTGATGATAGAATAATTGAGAGACTGTGCCTACGTGACAGAAGAAAATCATCTGGGTGTATACAAGATGAAATGGTGCAATACACTGTGAAGTTGAGTGCAAGGACTGTTCGGTGCAGACTGCAGGAATTTGGTCTAAATGCTAGAATTCCATGAATAAAGCCATTTTTATCTCTCAAACAAAGGTTGAAAAGATTCAACTGGGCTAAAACCCATGTTAAATGGACAACGGAACAATGGGACAGTGTTATTTGGAGTGATGAGACCAAAATCTCCCTGTTTGGTAGTGATGACATAAAATACATAAGGAGAAGAATCGGAGAAGATTTGCATCTTGATTGCATTACACCTACCTTGAAACACCCACTTAATGTTATGATCTGGGGTTGTATGACATCAAAAAGTGTGGACAGAATTTGCGTGATTAATGGGAATATAAATGAAACACTTGAGCCCAAACTGAAGCCTTCCGCATGTGATCATTTCCCAGATAATGAAGCATTTATATCTCAACATGATTCAGCTCCATGTCTTGTTGCTGCTGTGTGCAAAAAAAGTGGTTTCAAGATAATCATATTCCACTGCTGGAATGGCCTAAGAATAACCCAGACTTTTTAACCCAATCGAAAATCTATGGAGCTGACTAAAGAAACTTGTTAGTCAGATGCTACCCACCAATAAAACACAATTAATAGAAGCAATAATTCAATCTTGCTTTCACATTATAACAGCTGCAGAACTAAAAAACTTGGTTCACTCCATGGGAAGGCGTTGTTTGTTTCTGACCCAACACAGAGACAATGAAAACCTAAGGATAAGGACATGCTTATACTTCCAAGGACAGGGCTAAGGGAGTAATGTATATATATTCACTCAAAGGCATATCAACTTGACTGAGATTGTTAATATTAAATAAGCTAAGGAAATCTGTGTTTATAACCAATATTGTTCCTGTAAAATAAGCAAAGGAAAACTGTGTTTCAGAATCAAAATTGTTGTTATTAAATGTGCTTAAGCGATCTGTGTTTCTGAACCATGTTAGAATAGTTCAGAGTTAGGGTGACCAATCAGCCGCAGCAAAGAATATGATGTAGTCAACGAGAGAGGGCGCTTGGAAGGCAAATATAAGGTGGCGCACGAGACTCAAACGCTCTCTTGTTTTCTGTTCCTGCGTTCCCATCCAAATCCTGGATAGCTGAGGAAGCTCGTTGCCGGTGCCCAGCAACAATCATCCGGTTGCTGTTGTACCGAGTCGAATGAAGTCAGAATTTCAGTAAAGAGCCGTTGGTGAACCACGGCAATGTATAGTCAGCGAAGGGCAACCTCCAAAGAAAGTGTAAGTTAAGTTGCATAGGCCATAGAAACACGTGGCTAAGAAATACGGAAGTCTTGCCATATTGGAAGTGAAAGCGTGGGGGAAGTCACGGAAACCCAAAGAACAAAGATAAGATGGTAATGTACAACCTTTTCATACATATTATAGAATTGTAGACATAAAAAGGAATAGGAGCCAAGGATTTGAGAAGCTCCACACATTAACTTATCCATAGTGCCTTAATGACTCTTTGGACTAATTGTCTGTGTCAAGTAAGCTTGTGCCGAGAAAGTAACCTAACCTTTGAACTGTTTGTCAGGAAGAAGCTATTTGCTGTAGTGTTAGATATTAGCCTGAATTTTACTTTAATTGTGGAGGATAGAGATTTTGCAGAATTAGAATTTGTTTTCCATGTTAAAATATAAGTTAGAATGAGTTTGATATGCCATGTACAAAGTTTATATCTAATTGTGCTTAGGAAGTGAGCATTGAGTAACCCTGTACGGATAAGTCGAGTCTGAGTTTAATAATATGACAGAGATATAGGATTTGTATTACTTAAGCAAAGAGATTGTGATTTTGGATATCTTAATCTAAAGAGGGGGGAGTTCAGACTCTCAATTTAATTCAAAGAAGGTAACTTAGCATTGAAAGAGACACACGACACAGAGTCAAAATATTACCCAACTAAGTATTAACTCACATTGTGAGAATTTTTGTATATATCTCATTTTTAGTATGTGTTTCACTTTTCTTCTTTGTAGTGTAACTGCTGTTCTAGTAAAAAATCCTTCATAAAAGTTATTGCACTACATTCTTGATTAAATTATCTTTTCATTGATATATAATTTTATGGTATTACTCAAAAAAAAAAAAAAAAAGTGGTGTTATGAGCCACCAAACCTCAGAAATACACTTTTTCCTAAACATTTCCACAATTTTGGCCACTAGTGTATATATCAAACAAACAAAAAAAAAACTATGTGATTATGCATATACATTTCAACCAATTGGTATGGAATAGTTTCCAATACAAGCTGAAAATTGCTTAGAGTCCTAAAGTTTGCTGGAAACTAAGTAGGCTGAATATGTGCCATCCAAATTCTTGGAATTTCTATGCCACCATTATTGTTAAGATTAGGGTGGTTAATTAGAATTTCACAGGCTTCTTTAAATTTTCTTTCATAGCAGATTTTTGTATGATGTAAAGAGCAGGTACTTTTCCAATCAATTTGGTGTAGGGTGTTGAGAGCATGATCTGAGACGCCTGCT
This sequence comes from Typopeltis vanoorti, assembly GCF_054136105.1. Lineage (NCBI taxonomy): Eukaryota > Metazoa > Arthropoda > Arachnida > Uropygi > Thelyphonidae > Typopeltis > Typopeltis vanoorti. Next base: position 71,156,276 of record NC_143553.1, on the reverse strand, counting down.
TCATCAAGGTTGTTATATTTAATGTGTCTTTTGTGTTCTTTTTTAAGTATAAGAATTGTACATCCAGTTTCACCAATATGAGGTAAGTTACAGGTGCAGTAGATGCAATAAATTCCAGGATGTGCCTATATTTTAATTTTATAGGTGGTTTAAAAGTTGCATTAAGATTATAATGGTGTAGGATTCTATTGATTTTTTCTGATAACCCTTTAATGTATGGGATGACCACTCCAGAGTATTTTAATAATAAGGAGATGCACCTCTTCAGTATTGTATATGGGAAATATGACTTGTGCATTACTTTGACCCTAGTATCTCTTCTGGATTTGGCTCCCACTGATGAGACCTCAATAAAGGCTGAAACCAGTATAGTAGGCCCTTGGAGGAGCAATTGATACCAATTCCTCCAAGGGCCACTTTGAGACATTATACATGTCTGAAAGAATGTGTACTTTACATTATGGCAGTGCTTCCCAAACTTATGGATGTAAAAAGCCCCCTTGGAAAAATTAAAATATTTCATGGCCCCATCGGAAAAAAAAATCGTAATACAGACATATATTATTGTAATATTAATTGTATTTATATTCAATACAAAACATACAGCGAATATCACAAAAATCAAATGCAAATATTACATTTATAGCATCTTACATACACATTTGACATACTACACTTACTATGAAAACATTTTAAATTTGTTTTCATTATTTCATAGCCCCCTCAACAAAACTAATGGCCCCCAAGAGGGCTGCGGCCCACAGTTTGTGAAGCGCTGCATTATGGGATACTAACGCAATTAATGTAAAGACATAAACCTCTATATACAAGTAACCTATTCGTGAAAATATGTCACATGCAAACTTTGTTTGCTTATACTTAGATAAAGGATTAAATAAAGATATAATTTCTTGCAAGTTTAATGTAAATTATAACCAAGTGAAAAATCTTTCTACTATATTCCAAGTTTCTAATACATGAAAAATTTCAAGCAATTGAAGCAAGAGCTTTACCCATATATAAAAAGGGAAATAAAACAATGTGAGAATTACAGAGGTATTTAGTCTTTATTTGAGTTGTAAGTCAGCAGTTAGAATTGAAGGAAGTACAGGAAGATGGTTTAATGTTAAATCTGGTGTGAGACAAGGATGTACATTATCCCCTCTGTTATTCATTATCTATATGGATCACGTTATGAAGGAAAGTGGTATTAAACATGATATCAAAATTGGAGATGTTAATGTCAGCTCTTTGCTTTATGCGGATGATGTTATACTTCTAAATAAATCCGCTACAAGTCTGCAAGATTCTCTGACTAAATTGAATAGCTGTTGTAATAGATATGGTATGAAGGTCAGCAATAAAAAGACAAAGACAATGAAAATAGACAGAATCATTGAAAATGTCAACTGTGTTGTGAATGGAGAACTTGTGGAACAAGTAAAACATTTCAGCTACTTAGGCAAGATTTTTACTGAAGATGGTAAATTAAATATAGAAATAGACAACAGAATCAGCAAAGCTAGTATGGTGGGAAGTCAATTGAATAAATTCATATGGAATAAGAGAGAAATTAGTCGGAACACTAAATTAGCTGTATACAAGACAGTGTTCAAACTAGTTTTAACTTATGGATCTGAGAGCTGGGTCAGAAGTAAAACACTTGACCAAAGACTAGAGACCGCAGATATGAGAGTCCTGAGAAAGATTATATCCGTGATGGCATCAATGGAAATATCATATTAAAAACGAGGATATTAGGAAAGAATTTGACATTGTCGGCATGCAGGAATGCATTAGCAGAGCTAATCTCAGGTGGTATGGTCACTTAAACAGAATGGGTGAAGAAATATTAGCAAAACAAGTGTTCTCTGTCAGGTTGGCAGCAAAACGACCCAGAGGAAGACCAAGATATAGGTGGATTGATATGGTACAAAGTGCCTTAGAAGATAGAAATATAAGATCTGATAATGTTGGAGTCTTGACAAGTACCAGACTGATTTGGAGGAAAATTGTAGATAGGAAGTTAGTAATGATGTAATTTTTTTCATGTAGTACTATCATATCCTGTACACCCCTTAAGGGTACATGGCAGGAATTTGATGATGATTATGATGCTTATGGCATATAGCTAAGAAATCATATAATAAAAATTCCCATTAAGTTTTGTTGATCTTTTAAACCATGAAAGTTACAGGAAAGAAAAGTCAAAAATCCTAAATCCGTATAATGTATTTACACTTACATAGACATATCTGATAATAATTTACTAATTATATGAAGAGCCAAAGGCTTCAATTCGGTGACATGAAATTATTTAAGTTAAGGGATATTACATCCCATATTGTTTCGTAGCCAAATAAGAAACTCAGAGTTTCATGCCGAATATAGAAACTATATAAAGTTCGCGAGTCCAAGTGTAAGCAAATACCTGGATAGTGCAACACATAACCCATTTGGTAGTGCAACTCATAGCAAGGATGGAGCAAGCTCTGATTACTGTTCTTGGTATTTACTCATAATGTGAAACCCAGCTCCTAGGAGCTGTATTACTGTTCCACATTATGAGAGAAGGTCACTACCCAGACCGGTTTCAACCTTTATTGAGGTCTCATCAGTAATAATAATTGTTCGATTGCCACATTATGTATTATAAATTAAAGATGCCAAGAAATTATATTCTTGGTTTAATCATTTATCCAAGTGAAAGCAAACAAAATTTTCAAATGAAGTAATTTTAGGACTGGGCAACTTGTATATAGAAGCTAATGCCTTCACATGACTTGACATGTAACTAATGACACATTACTTGCTTTAGTATCCCATAATGCAAAGGCACATATCCTTACAGTGTATAATGCTATGCATTATGGGGAAGGGTCGCTACCCAGACCGGTTTCAACCTTTATTGAGATCTCATCAGTGGTAGCCAGACCCAGAAATAAGGATGAAGTAATGCACAAGTCATATTTCCATATACAAGTAGCCAAAAGGTGTCACATCTTATTATTAAAATACTCTGGATTAGAATCCTTTCTTTTAGTGTTACACGGTGATCAGCATTCCTTTAAAAATTTTATGGAATTTACAACCGTGTTAAAAAAACGTTTTTATTATCCCGACGTTTCGATCTTCATATCAAGATCATCATCTGGAGCATACATGAATATACAAGGCAAGCTGAGTTACATTATTAATTGTAAGCTAGAGAAACAATGATTTCTCTAGCTTACAAAAAAAAATTATTTATAAATTACATCAAGCTAAATTCTATTTATGATGACAGGATTAAACATTCTTTCTTACAGATGGTTTTCTTTCAGAAACAATGATGTCCTATTTTTAGTATTACAATTATCATTTAAGATACTGGATTTTCTACAGTCCTATTTATAGTTGTTCTTAGTGAGGAAGGGTTTTGTGAGTCGAATATATGCCTTCCATATGTTTGATGTTTGGGATTTTAAGACGATCATTATTGTTCAGATTGGGGGGTGGTTGATAATGATCTCACAGGCTTCTTTAAATTTCTGTTCATACCATGTTTTAGTGCAATGTAGACAACTAGTGCTTTTCCAGTAAATTCTGTGTAAGGTATTCAGGGAATGATCCGAAAGGCCAGCTTCAACCATAATTATTATATTTAATGTCATTTATGTTATTTTTGTCCGATATGAATTGTGCGTCTTTCCCCTATATATGGTATGTTACAGGTGCAATAAATATGGTATACTCCAGGGTGGGGCAGCAGAGGGAGTGGGTCTTGAAACGAGTTGAGTAAGCTTTTTAATTTGGCAGGGAGGTTTTAAAGGTGACTTTGAGGTTGTATTTTTGTAGTACTCGGTTTATTTTGTCTGATGTTCCTTTAATGTAAGGAATGGTTATAGTTTTACTGTAGTCTGGTTTTCTCTTTGTTTTTTAATGAGGTTTTGTAGAGAATTTTGTTAATAGTATTTTGGCTGTGTCCATTTTTTTGGAAAGTATTGCTGAATAATTTTAAATTCGTTTTTCAGTGCCTGTTCACTGGAACAGATCGAATGAGCCCTGTGTTTTAGAGTGTTGATGACACCTAGTTTTTGGTGGTGGTAGGAGTTTGTGTATATATTTTTCCAGTATGTGCCGGTTTTCGGTAGGTAGGTATACCCACAAAAAAGAAGGCACAGCCATGGGCTCGCCATTATTCCCCCCCCCCCATTGCTAACTTTTACATGGAACATTTTGAGCAACGTGCTTTAAGTTCTTCCCCTCAAACCCAAAGTCTGGCTTAGTCTGGCAAAGTCTGGTTGACGATTCCTTTGATATGTAGACACGTTCCTTAGCCACCTAAACAAACAACACAAACACATAGAGTTCACAATAGAGATTGAAAAACATAACACACTTCCGTTTCTAGATACACTTGTCACACATCTTCCCTCTGGCAATCTTTCCTTCACTGTCTACCGGAAACCGACATATATGGGACAACATATACGCACAAACTCCTACCACCATCCAACACAAAAACTAGGTGTCATCAACACTCTAAAACACAGGGCTCATTCGATCTGTTCCAGTGAACAGGCACTGAAAGATGAATTTAAAATTATCAGCAATACTTTCCAAAAAAAACAGATACAGCCAAAACACTATTAACAAAATTCTCTACAAAACCTCAAAAAAAAAAAAAAACAAAGACAAACCAGACTACAGTAAAACTATAACCATTCCCTACATTAAAGGAACATTGGACAAAATAAACAGTGTACTCAAAAATACAACCTCAAAGCCACCTTTAAATCTCCTGCAAAATTAAAAAGCTTACTGAACTCATCCAAAGACCCACTCTCTCCACTAGCCCACCCTGGAGTATACTGTATTTATTGTACTTGCAACGTACCATATATAGGAGAAACAGGACGCACAATTCCTATCAGACAAAAAGAACATAAACGACACATTAAATATAATAATTATTGTGAAGCTGGCCTTTCGGATCATGCTCTGTGAATACCTTACACAGAATTTACTGGAAAAGCACTAGCTGTTTACATCGCACTAAAACATGTTATGAACGGAAATTTAAGGAAGCCTGTGAGATCGTTATCACCCACCCCAATCTGAACAATAATGATGGTCTTAAAATCCCAAACATATGGGAAGGCATATATTCGACCCATGAAACCTTCCTCACTAAGAACAACTATAAACAGGACTGTAGAAAATCCAGTATCTTAAATAACAATTGTAATACTAAAAATAGGACATCATTGGTTCTGAAAGAAAACCATCTGTAAGAAAGAATGTTTAATCCTGCCATCATAAATGTAATTTATAAATATATATATATATATATTTTTTTTTTTTTTTCCCACTAGAGGTCATGCCCGTAGAATAATGTGATCAAATCGTTGTTTCTCTAGCTTACAGTTAATAATGTAACTCAGCTTGTCTTGTATATTTAGGTATGCTCCAGATGATGATTTTGATATGAAGATCGAAATGTCGGGATAATAAAAAAGTTTTTTAACACGGTTGTAAATTCCATAAAATTTTTAAATGAACTCTGGATTAGAGATAGATGTTGGATGTTTTTCTACCTGGTTATACTATAAATTAAAGATGCCAAGAAATGATATTTTTGGATAAATTGTCCCATCCTGAAAGGATGGGGCAACTCATATATAGAAGCTAATGACTTCTATACATTTTTTTTTTTTTTTTTTTTTGTTGTTTTGTTTTTGTCTTTTTATGCTGATTTTCATACCAAAATTATTACAGCATTTATTCAGTTTAGTCATGGAATATTGCATACTGGATTTATTTAGAAGTATAACATAATGTAAAGATATATAACATAATGCATAATGTAAATAGCTGAGTTTAAATATCAAATTTTGATATCAAGTTTAATACCTTACTTTAATACTTCATAATGTGATCCATACTGATGATGAATAACAATGGAGATAATATGTACCCTTGTCTCACACTTTCATACCATCTTCCTATATACCTCCTTCATTTCTAACGGCTAACTTACATTTCTAACTTACAACTCAAATAAAGATTAACTATTGAATAAATAAAGATTCACTGTTGCTTGATATAATGCCCCATTTACTGTAGGGTTTTGAATATAACTGTAGGGTTATATTCAAAATGCCCCATATAACTGTAGGGTTTTGAATAGCTTTCCTCTTGGTACCTTATCACATGCCTTTTCCTGATCTATGAAATGTAAATACAGATCCATGTTATGTTCTCATTGTGTTAAAGTGAAAATATGATCCTGACAACCTATATTTGATCTGAATTCAGCTTGTTCACCAAGCTGAATTCACAAAGCTTTTCTCTTATAATCCTTTTTCTCAAGTAGAGGCCATTTCTCATGTAAACATTGATAAATCTTACCAGGAACAATCAGTAGGTCAACACCTATGCAATTCTCACATTAGAGATTTTTTCACATCAGTTGTCACAATACAGATATAATGCACATTCCTCTCATTAACACTGTTACATAACATGGTCACTCTTTTCGACAGATTCTCACCACTACTTCCATTCATAATCTAGTTTCCCCAATTCTGTGTTATATCTCATAACAATTAATAAATTCTCTAGACTTTTGATAAATGTATGCAAGTATAGGCTGTTCCTCTTATTCTATTCTTTCTTCACACCTACATCCAGGACTCTAGAATTACAACTTAAATCCACTAGCCAGAAAAAAGTTTATTCTTCCAAGATGTCAGTCTACTTTACATAAATATTGTTATAAGGTGATGTTAAAAAAAAAGTGGGAAAAAAAATGAAATATTAAGTTGACAAAACAAAGTACATAATTCTTTTCTTAATTCTCTCTATATTACATGTAATTATGCAGAAATAGACTTTCCTTTGATGAGATGAGTTGAAAATGTACACAACACAGCTCATCACAACTCAGTGTGTGTTTTCTTTTGTTTGTTGTTTGTGTAGAACCAGACTCACTTTTCACAATGCACTCAGTCACCTGATCCAGCCTTTGATTTGTCTTTTCAAGATAATTATATTTCTTCAATAACAGTATTAAAAAGAATTTTCAATTTGTGAAATTATGTAAACTTTTCACACATTTAATTACATTAAGCTAATTCTTGTTACGAACTATGAAACTAGGCTTAGGAAAATACTATATTACAGTTGCATGCCTCATTAACGGGTAAATTGAAGAATAAGATAAGTAGATGTACTACGATATTTAATTAGATTGTGCTAATTTTAATTTTTGTGTTTATAATTATTGGTTTATTTTGTTGATGAAATTACCTTCTAAGAAAAGTACAATTAATGTTTTTTTTTTTTTTTTTTTTTAAATAGATTGTCTATTACATATGTCAAGTGTATTGTTTATTATTATTATAATTATTATTATACAAACACCTCCTGGAGTCAAGACTCATCAAGGGAGGCAATAGTAAGATACATCCTAACAGAGATAATACATGGAAGTTTAATATTGAACCAAATGAATGCATTGATTTAATATTTATTGAAAAAAATAATTGCAATTGAATTTAAATTTTATTTATTTCGTATGATGATATGAAATAAATACTGTAATAAAGCTTTGAGCTCCTTTTATGAGGAGGTACACCATCTCAATCCCTATTTTATCTGGGCTTGGGCCCGGTATAGCTGACGAATCAGGGCTATGGCTGGAAAGGACAGTTTCTTAAGTATTCTTGAGGGGCTGGTTTGCCTGTTCTGGGAGATGAAAAACACAAGTTTCTGGGTGAAAAAAATCCCCTACGTTTTGCATGAGACCGGCTAACTCACCTTTCATCAAAAGAGACCAGATAAGGGTTACTCACATCACTAATGGGAACTTAACCCAGGTCTTTCCGACCAAAGGGCTTTGTCTATACCGATTGAGCTATGGAGGCTCTTTCTATGGAGAATTTAAATGAATATATGATATGAAAAACTTATGTATTTTCTTGCACACTTCAAGCATGGGGGATTTACTGTTTTCAAGCCAAGAACAGTAACTATAACACATGTAATGGTGGCTCACTTTTATTGCTTCATGACTGGAATGAAAATCAGAAGTGTGTTGAGTAGTGGAGCATGGAGTGAAAAGAAACCCTATAATCGGAGATAATGCTGTAGTGTTTGAATTAAGGATTTCATATCCAGAAGTTTTATTTCCAACTATCTGGAAATAAAACCTCTTAAATGAATTCATTGGCAGAGTGTACAATCAAATGCAACCCGTGATTAAATAACTTGACAGTGAATGAGATGTTTTAAGACCAAAAAGTGTAAATTATGTCAAAAAAAAAAAAAAACGCATTTTGAATGAGGACAAAGATTCACTCGCCACTTGTCTCTGTTTACTCACTATGGCGAGTGGATTTCTGGAGCCCTGCCTACATCACACATCTAAATATTTGCAGCCATTCTTTCTACACAGCCAGCCTATGCATTGAAGTGCCTTAATAGCTGTTCTTCTTAATACCATGTTATCATGTCTAGGTAATATACTCTTTTCACTTTCTCACTATACACTCTTGCTTCATCCAGCAATCCTTTCATATCCTCTCTCTTTATCGGCAAACTTATCATTTGTTCCTACCAAAACTACCATCTTTTACGTTTCTTTCTACTTTTCAGTTACACTCATTAAATTTTTGATTTAGCAATTAGAAAACTCAAAGCAGTCAAACAGTCATCAATTGCATGTTTTATGATTGAATTTCTTTACTATATAATAATCTTTTTATAATTGGTTTTACCTACCTGATTATCTTTAAGTGAAATCTTGCCTGTTTTGGTGCTTTTTTTTTGTTTGTCCTTTTGCGACTTATCCTTCTTGTCTTTTTTATTCCTCTCTAATTGCTTTCATCTTTTTCTGGTTGCCTCATCCTTCATCTCATAACTTGCTTCAGTCTAGATGTTTCCGAAGTTAATTCATACTCGATATCCTCATTAGTTTCCGAAATGGCATTATTCTTTTCAAATTTGTGTTAATAAAATCTTGTTTTGTACAATTAAGAGTTGTAATTTTTTTGTTATTTAAACAGACTTTACTTTGTATTATAGAGTATCACGAAAATTTATTTATGCATAGTCCCCCCCCCCCCTATCTGCAGGGGATACGTTCCAAGACACCCCATGGATTGTATTTGTTGGATTCTGAATGAAGAGAAATTAAAATTATTAATACTCCTTTCAGAATCCAACATAATCCACCATATCAAAGGCTACATTTGTAGATATTATTTAATGTAAATCTCTTATTATAAACTATTCATATAATTATCTTTGAGTTTTTTTTTTATTTAATTATTTAATCTAAGATATGTATTAATAAAGAAAGGACTCTGTATAAAAATAACGTTCAGATTATTTTATTTATTCCTATATTGATAGTAGAAGAATTTGTGTTCATCATATTTAATTATATATTATTTGAATTGAAAATTATCCTTTTATTTAATTTCTGTATGTAAAGGTATAATGTTATGTAATGCTTATGCACTGCTCTAATTGTTGTCATGGAGATGGAGTTATAAATAGAATACGTGAGCGTGTAGCGCGTGAGTTATGGACGTGAGATGGAATTGATATGAGCTAGACAGTGAGAACAAGTTTTGGCGGGAAAAACAGAGTGAAAATATATAAACTGAAAGCGAGAGTAAACAAGAGGAATGAGTAGCAGTTGGTCGGCAGAGTTAGCACTAGAACTAGGGACTGAGTACATTTGGAGCACTCAGCATAGTAATGGCACTGAGAACAGTACAATAGAGATGAGGAAATAATTTATTGGCAGCATGGAGTTAAATAAGAGGCTGTAGTACAAAGAATTAAGTGTTGTGATCAGATTACGAAGGATCGAAATGTAAATTGACAACTCAGAATGTTGATATGGAATTCTGAAGTTAATGTGGTATTCCAGAGCTTTCAAGGAAGATAAATAAAAGCTGATTCTATTGTAAAGTAGTATATGAGGAATAAGTAAATTTTCTAGTGCAAGTGTCTGCATTTATGATGTGCTGAAGTTAAAGATTAAGTTAATTCAAAGAAGATTACTTTTGAAATTTGTAGCTCCAGTGTGATAATTAACTAAAGTTTTAAGTGTGCCTCAGTGAATAATATGTGCAAAGATTTATTCCGGTAAGAACAGTTGTACTTGTAGCATTTCAGAGTGAAGTTATAAGAATTATCTCATTCTGTTAAATCCTAACATTAACTGTAGTGTTTATCCTGAAATTAGCCAAAGCTAGAAGATTAATAGTCCCCCCCCCTTAAGGTGATAGCTATCTCTTGACTGAGCTATGTGATTTCTGACTAAGGGATAGATAAAGAATACTATTGTTAAAATATTTGCTGTGAATTTCAGTGTTAAAGAACTTTAGAACTGTCTTTGCTTATTAAGGAGAAATTAGATTTTGAAGCTCAGTGTTTAATACAAAGAGTTGAGTGAATGTTATGAGTAGTAGAACAGAGTTAATTTTGCATTATCTTGTATCCAAAGTATGCTTATGCATATATTATATAGCCTTGCATTAAATGTTTTGTTTTATTGATTTCAATTTGTTGTTAGCCTGATTCTTTTCCATTGCATCGTTTATAAAATTATCGGACCTAGCGGGAACCTCAAATGTTAATGTAAAATTCGGCCTATATATAAACATTAGACTGCTAAAGTTAATTAATATTTAATTACACTATTTTGCATAGACTAATCTGAATATAGGGTGGCGCAGTGTAATAGAAATTTCCCTCTATTTGGATTAGTAATCAACATACAATTAATTAACTTTAATAAGAACAACGTTAAAGCAAGATGGTGGATCAAAAGACAGGAAGGACGATCCAACATATTGAACCATATATATGCTATGTATTTTTCCATACATATATACCTATGATAAATTTTAATTTATAAATTAGGCACAGTAAGAGATTAACAACAATAACTAATAATCACTGTAATAATGGAATGTTGGAAGTTTATTTTCCACTTGGTTAGACTAATAAATTTAGTTTAATCCTTTATCCAAGTGTAAGCAAACAAAGTTTGCACCTAAGTATCTTCAGGACTGAGGCAACTCGTAGTAAAGATGGACCAAGCTCTCATCACTCCTTGTCTCAGTATCTCCCATAATGCAAAGCACATCTGACCTCTCCATTGCTTCTGCCTTAGTAACACCACTTCTGGGTCTGGCTCTCACTGACGAGACCTCAATAAAGGTCGAAACCGGTCTGGGTAGTGGCCCTTCCCTTAATGCATAGTATTATACATGTCTGCAAGGAGATGTACTTTGCATTATGGGAGATACTTAGACGAGGAGTGATGAGAGCTTGGTCCACCTTTACTATGAGTTGCCTCAGTCCTGAAGATACTTCAGGCATAAACTTTGTTTACACTTGGATAAAGGATTAAACTAAATTTATTATAATAATGGAATCTTAGCAACCTCAGCGCACGTTTTTTTTTTTTTTTTTTTTATTATTATTTTTTTTAAGGTTTCTCTTCGGCATATCCGAATTGCCAGAATCACTACATTGCACTTTGGGGCCATTACTAAGTAAAATAAGGGTTATTTGAACACAAGCACTGCGATACCATGACAGTCGATCTGATAACCGAGAACTACTCAGAACGACACGCAATTCCAGATTTCTGAAAGACTGCAAAGTGCATGTAGTTTTCTCCACCTTTGCAATGATTTACCCTGGTGTTGGACTACCTCTGGGATCAGCAGGATTGTCTATTAGTAAAAAAGAGAGAGCCATAAGGCTTCATTTTCAGTGATGTAAAATTACATTGGCAAAGTGGATATTAGATCCACATTATTTCAAAGCTGAATGTATGTGGAGACTATGAAAGTTTTGTTAAGTTGACTTGAGAGCTTATGAGAATACAATCATCAGCATCCCCGAGTTGCATTACCTACCTGACCTAAGTAGCTAAGGCAACTCATGGATGCCAATTGATTGTATTGTGAGCTCACATGAATGTATTCTTATGAGCTCTCAGGTCAACTTAATGAAACTTTCATAGTTTCTACAAACATTTGGCTTTGAATAATGTTGAATCTAATATCTACTTTGCCGATGTATTTAAAAATTGTTTATTTCTGGAAAAATAAATTTTCCAGAAAATTTTTAATATCTTCTGACTAGGGTTGACTATGGATAAGAGGGGACTACGGTATTTTATAATGGCAGTAGAGCCTAATGCATGGAATTAGAGTTAACAAGTTCAAGGTTTTCCCCATTATATTCTTATGTTATCAATAACTGCTTTGTATAATGAAGTGGTTTTTCTTGTCTTAAATAATTTTACATTTATTTGTCCTTCCCATAGGAGAATTTCATTGGTACATACTTTCAGGAATCAGTTTAACATATTATCACCAACTGTGAAATGTCACTGAGTGTGTGTGTGCGCATGTGCAAATTTGAATAGAACATGATATTTTGAAATATAGAAAAATGTTAAGAAATTTTAAAATAGAAACCAGTAGATTTATATGAAAGTTTTCTTTAACAGTGAATGATCATGAGAAGATAGAAATCTGAAGGCCTCTTAACTATTGTTTTGAAAGTTAATATATGCCTTTTTATGGAGCTTAATGATTATGATTTATATGAATCATATTATTAAGGAAAGATCTTAAACCCATGTTCAATCAGGTTGAAGATTTCAGTTCTTTGCTCTGTCAAAGAATTAAACTTAATTCCTTATTTGTGTAGAAAATGCTAAAAAAAATTGTTTGTTACATGTTGTCTTCTGTGAAATTTGGTATGAAAATCAATAGCACAAAAAATTTCAGAACTATGAGAAGAATATAAATATTTTCATAGTTTATTATCTCAGTATATAACAGGTTACACATGTAGCTATTTCAACCCACTTTTTATCAAAGATAGTGAATTAAATATGAAAATAGATGGTAGAATAAATAAGGTTAGTATATTTTGAAGCCAGTTGAATAAATTTATATGTAACAAGAAAGAAATGCAAGGCAATCAAACCAATTTTAACTTATGGATCTGAGTTTGAGTTGGAACAAGCAGTTGATCAGTAATTTCTGACAAATGACTGCAGATATGCAAGTTCTGAGAATTGGAGGAATGATTAGAGGGAGGAAAACTTTAATGTCCAAATACAGTTTAATCTTTTATAACCCAAGCCACTTTCTCAATTCTTTTCACCATAAGATTTTTTTCATTATTCAAGCACATTAAAAAAATATACACATTTCATTTTTATGATATATCATGTGTATTGTAAAATTTTAGTCAAATAATGTAAAGCAAACTGAAAAATTTTAAACAAAGGAAAGAAACTATTTTTAGATATTGATTTCTGTAAATTTCCTTATTCAGAAGCTGATATCCTAAAATTGTTCAGTTGATTACAATGACTAGTTTTATCTCCATTTAGTGTAATTCTGTGATTCTTTTTAAATTAAAATATAAATTATGATTAAGTATAATTTCATTTTCTTATTAAAATGTGTAGGTTGTTCCTAAAAATTATCGTATCCACCGACATTGCTTTACTGGAAATTGGCAAGAAGCAAACATGTGGTTACGAACATTTCCGAATTTATGTCTAGGCTTCACAAATGTTGTATCCTTTCCTTCAGCAAAAGAAGTTCATGAAGTTGTCAGGAGGATTCCTCTGAACCGTTTGTTGTTAGAAACAGATGCACCTTATTTTCTTCCCAGAGCTGTAAGTATTATTTCACTTATTTTTGTTTAATTTAGAGAAGATGCAGCATGAGTTTAAATAGAATTTTCTCATTGAAGCACCTTTAAATATAAATTTTCAAAAGAAGCTTTGAAACTTTGTTTCATTGTCAGAATCTTAAATGCAACAGTAGGCTTTCCATTTACAAAGTTTAGGAAATAATAATTTTCAGTTGCATAAAATACTTTAACTCATCATACATACTTTTTCCTAGTACACATTAGGTGGATTTCATTGCCTAGAATATGTAGAAAAATAAATATGCAAAAAAAAACTTAAATAAAACAACAAAAAAAAAGTCTTTAGCCAGCCCAAAGTACTAGGTACTATATACATTTATAACCTTTTCATTGTGGAAGTCACATGTTTGCTCTGAATTTCCCATTGTTCTTATTTTATGCACTAACATTGTTTTTGAGTGATGTTCAAAATGAAATACAGCAGATTCTGGTTAATTGATGGGCAATAGGATAGATGGCAGTAGTGTCGTAGTTGGAGAATTAAGTAGTAGTGAGAGAATGAGACGTATTTAGTGAAGTAGAGTAGTTTGCCCTCCCACAATGAGTCCTTGGACTTCCTGGAGGTGGCACATAATAATAATAATTGGGGCTTCTATTTTATTGGGACAAGTCTGGAAGAACAAAAACAAAATAAGAATATAACAAAAAATTGCTTCAATTATTTGGGACACAATGCCATTTAACTGGGCTAGCCAGTAACCTCTACCACATGGAGTATTAGAAAAATTACATAATCTTGATTCAAAAATTGATTTCTGCAATACTGATAAAGCAAGGCTATTTTATCATGCCTCATTGGATGATTTCCTGTACTATAAACAAGCTACACTGTTTGGATCAATGAAAGTAATGCATTATGTAATAGGTATATGCCGTTATATCAGGAACTAATAAACAAAAGCTATTAGTTATTGCAAAAAGGATCAGATTTTAATGCTTTAAGGCAGGCATGTCAAACACGTGGCCTGCGGGCCACATTAGGCCCGCCAAAAGTTGTAACCAACATGGTTATTTAACTTTTGACAACATCGAATTAAATAAACATTTAAAAAAAATTAATATTTTCCAAAAAAATTAATATACGGCAAACTATTCTGCAATTTCTAAAGGAAATAATGTTCTATTTGTCATTTCAAAAAATCTTGTTACACCACTGCATAAATATTGAATTTTACCGAGGAAGTCTATGTACTCGGCTACATCCGCTGACCACAGCATTCGGAGGCTAGCCATTAGCAATTTTCAAGTCATAAGAAAGTATAGTGTTTTCTTTATAATTAATAAAGAATTGATAAAAATAATGTCGAAACCTTCAACCAGTATGAGTAAAAAACGATTAATTGAAGAAGAACATCATAGTTTTCAAGAAAAATGGGAGTTTCAATATTTTTGTATTCAAGGGAAAAAAAAATTATGCCTAATATGTAGAAACTCTATTGCAGTTTGCAAGGAATATAATATTAAAAGGCATTGCAATACAAATCGTAAAGAAAACTATGACAAATATGTTTGAAGATAAATTGTCAGAATTAAAGTTGACACTTCAAAATCAACAAAGTGTATTTACCAAACCTATTGAAGATAATAGAGCTACGGTAAAAACCAGTTATTTTTATCACATTTAATTGCAAGCAAGTCGAAACCATTCACTTGAAGGGAAATTCATTCGCGAATGTATTATTAAAATAGTTGAAGTGTTGTGTCCTAATGAATTAAAGAAATTTAAAAATATAAGCTTATTTAGAAATACCATTGCTAGCAGAATTGATGATATAGCCAGGAACTTAAGGAATCAACTAAGATCAATAATTCCAACATTTGAGACCTATTCCCTTGCAATTGACGAAATTACAGATGTATACGGGATATCGCTCAGCTGGCTGTTTTTATTTGTGGATGCGATATGAACTTAAAAGTAAGAGAAGAATTTCTAGTTATTTTTTTCCTATGCACGATACAACCACTGGAGTTGATATTTTTGATGCCCCTATGGAAGTTTTGAATGAATACAATTTACAGTTAAAGCTGGTTTGTCTTGCAACTGATGGTGCTCCTGCCATGACTAGTGTTGTTAAGGAGTTGTTACAAATTTAAAAGAAAAAGGCAAAGAACAAGGTAATAATAATTTTCAACATTTCCATTGCATTATTCATCAGCAAACACTAGGCTCCAAAGTTTTAAATATTGGACATGTCCTAAAAATTTCAGTAAAATTGTAAATTATATTCATGCATGTTGGCTTAATCATTGCCAATTTAGTAACTTTCTAGAAGATATAGAAAGTGAATATACCTTATTATACAGAAATTAGATGGCTTTCCAGTCATAAAGTTTTAAAGCGATTCTTAAATTTGCTGGACGAAATTACAGTTTTTTTAGAATTGAAAAATTATGAATGTGAAATATTAAAAAAATGATCAATGGATAAAGGATCTGGCTTTTTCAATTGACATTACAAGTCAACTTAATCTTAAGCTACAATGCAAACATCAAGTAGTTACCATGTTATTTGACAATATTAACATTTTCAAACAGAAACTATTATTTTGGCAAAAGAAAATTTATCCCATTTTGAATGTTGTCAATCGTTATCACAAAAATCACTGAAATTGAAAATTTCAAAATATGCCAATCAAATTAATTTATTAGAAACTGAATTCGAAAGAAGATTTTTATATTTTAAGAAATATGAAAATCAGTTTCACCTATTTACTTCTCCTCTGTCCATTGATGTTGAAACTGTTGATGACAATCTACAGTTGGAATTAATCTAAATTAAGTGTCATTCCGTATTGAAACAAAAATATATAAGGATGTTGGAATTCCAAAGTTCTATAATTATTTATCAGTTGATCGATACCCCAATGTGTTATGTGCAATTAGGCGTATTTTATCTATGTTCGGTAGCACATATTTATGCGAACAAATATTTTCAACTTTAAAGAATAATAAAACTGCGGAAAGATCAAGATTAACAGACCAGCATCTGCAAGCAATATTGAACTACATCTCAACAAATTCAATCAAATTTTGAATATTTCTTTCTCCGATAATTTGGAGCTCATGGATACGTGTCTGTAATTCATGTGCAGTTGAAGTAAAGATAACTATATCATCTGCAAAGCGTAAATGGTTTAAATATCTTCAGACCTTTCTCTTCCCAATCAAGAAGTTTGAATATTTCTTTCAGGCATGCTGTGAATAATTTTGGAGATATTGTGTCACCCTGTCTTATACCTTTCTATGTCCGCGCAGTTAGCTTAGTGGCTGTGCTCTTCGCAACCATATGACTGGGGAAGGAGTGTCCCAGGTTCGATTCCGTCGAAGACGTGAGGAATTTGAGGATCTTCCTCAGCCATAGCCAAGTTAGCCGGTCTTGGGTGTGGGCAGTAGCGTTTTTCCCGCCAGTTTATCTGGCGTTTTTCATCCTGCAAGCAGGCAAACCAGCCCAGTGAACACACATGGATCTACAGCCATAAATACTTAACCCCTCAATGAGGGGGCTCAACTTGCCCCAATAGGGATGGGGGAGAAAAAGGGAGGAAACTCCATACAAATAAATAAAAAATATCTTTCTGTATTCCCATAGTAGAGATGTTTCCATTGAAATGAATTGCTGCTGTTGCATTGGTGTATGCTGATTTGATGCTTTAAGTATTGCACAAGTTTTAAGTGAATCAAAGGCTTTCTCATAGTCAATAAAACCAAGACAGTGGTAATTGATATTCATTACACCATTCAATAATCTGCTGTACAACTTGAATATGGTCCATTGTACTAAAGCCCCTTTGAAAGCCTGCCTGTTCTTTTGGTTGTGCTAGGTCCAGAGTCGCACAAAGTCTATTAGCTAAGACTTTTGTAAACACTTTGTAGACCACTGATAGGTCGGTAGTTTGCCGTCTTCTATCTCACCTTTTTATGTATCAGAATTAGGGTAGCCTTCTTCCATGTTGTTGGTACATCATTTTTCTTCGGGCATAAAGTAAATAGTTTTGCCAAGAGTTTGTAGATTATTTCTCCACCTATTTTTAGAAGTTCAACTATAACTCCATTCTCATAACTCCATTCTCACCTGCAGCTTTCCCATCTTGGAAGCTTTGGATGCACTCATAACTTCTTCTGGTATAATCTGTGGTACTTCAGCTGTGTCGTAGTTGTCTTCTTCATTTAATTCATCATCCTGATATAATATTGAGTAGAATTCTTCAATTCTTTTTGCTATAGCATATCTATCTCTGGTAACGGTCCTGTCTTGTAGTTTGACTGCAACCATCTGTTTACTGTTCATCAATTGCTGTTTGCTTTTTTGAGACTACGGTTGTTTTCAATTGTTTGTTGTATGAATTTCCAATTGAATTTTCTTATTTCTTCTGTGATACGTTTTCTGATTGTTTTGCACAATTCCATGTATTCAATTCTATTCTGTAGGTTAATCGATTGTTTCATTTCTCTTTGTTTCTTCATAAGCTGTTTTGTTTCTTCAGAGATTTTGTCTTGTTTCTGTTCTGTGGTACCAGCTATTTCAAGTGAGCATTGTAGAAGGTTTTGGATAATGATGTCATAACTTCTGATAGATCAGCATTTTTATATATATTAAATCCTATTAAATCTTATTATGAAGAAATACAATTTTGCCACTACTTATAAACCTATCAACCAAATCTATAACTTGTTACCTTCTCCTAAGGACAAACTCTCACCTCTGATGTTACCTGGCATTTATGAGATCCCATGCTCCTGCAAATTATCTTACTTTGGTCAGACAGATAGTAGGTCTGTTCAGAAACGCATCTCAGAACATCAAGACCACATTCGTCTTTTCAAACCGCAGAAATCTGGTCTCTCCAAACAAGGAGTTGAAAATCCAAACCATATGATCCATTGGGAGAAGTTGAAACTTTTACCCAGATCTTTATATAAATATGAACATTTATATAAAGAAAGTGCTGAAGCCCTACTACACACACCAAATTTAAACCGCAACGATGTTCTTACTATTCCTAAAGTATGGAAAATCGTCATACAAAATTGTGTAAAATAATTATATATATATATATATTTTTTTATTTATTTATTTTATTTTATTTTTTTATTTTTTCAGTTATATTTAATTTACTTCTATAACACGTTACTGCACGCATATTGAGATTCCATTGTAATCATGCGCCCTAACTGTATGTTATTCCTAGTATTGTTTGAACTACTGTGCTGATGATGTCCCAAGATACTTGGGATGAAATATTTACGAATTAAATAGTCATTACTGTAGTTATTACGTGTGTTTTTAGGTCAGCATTGTCATCTATAATAAGATGTTTAAATCTGTTGTTTAGTTCGTGTTGGAATATATCTTTTTTAATGTTGAGTTTTTTTACATCTATGTTTTGCTTCTTTTTTTTTTTTTTTAAAAAAATCAGCTAACGCTTTTTTTATTCCTGTATACGGGAGTAGGCGAGGCCATTTAGCCCTATCTAACTTTTGGAGACTGAGCGAGCAGTTCAATCTCCACTGGTACCAATCAGAGATAGATGGCCCAAGGCTATCACTAATTAAGCGGTACACAGTGAAGAGAGAGACAGCTCAAATGTGCCGCCATCTCGTGGTCCCTAACACAATATATTTAATGTCTGAAATAATGTGGGTTCTACAGTCGATTTTCTTGAGTTTCTGGGAGAAAAATCCCGCTTGCCTGTGCCAGAGATCGACTAACTTGGGAACCGGTCGAAAAAAGGCTTAGAAAAATTTCCTCTAGTCGCCGACTAGACTTGAAACCAAGTCTTCCTTCGTGTGGCCAAGCGCCGTGGTGTGCAAACGCCACATCCACTGAGCTACACAGGCTCTCTATGTTTTGCTTTGATCTCCAAAACATTTTCTTCTTTCTTTTTGGCAGTTTATTTGAATTTTACTGTGTACCATACGATGGTCATGTCCAACGTTGAAGTTGTTTATAACAGAGCAGTCTTGAAAGATGTTTTTCTTATTGCTGAGGATAAAATCAATTTCATTAGTTTTTCCATTTGAACTTTTCCATGTCCACTTTCTATGTGTTTTTTCTTGAAAAAGAAATTCATGATATACAGGTTTTCTTTTTCTGCAAATTCTGTTAACCTTGCTCCTCTGTCATCTCTCATGCCATATCCAAAATTTCCCATTGAGATTTCATCTGAATGTTGAATACCAATTCTAGCATTAAAGTCTCCTATTACAATTCTGAAATGATGTTTTCCTTTATTGTAGAGTTGGGATACATCATGATAGAAGGCTTCAATTTCTTCGTCAGTATGACTTATTGTTGGTGCATAGACTTGGACGATCTTAAGAGTATATCTTTTTGAGATTTGAACAACAATACTTGCTATTCGATCAGATACATTGTCAAATTCTATTATGTTGTTCTTCAGTTTTTTGTTGATCAAGAATGCAACTCCACTGATTCTTTCCTTATCTTGGCCTCTATAATATAATGTCTCCATTTTTTAATCGAAGAATTTCTTCACCATTATGTCTGACTTCGCACAGTCCAAGAATGTCCCATTTTAGTCGCTTTAGCTCTTCAGTTAGTTCAGTTAGCCGTGCTTCACTACTCAGAGTTCTACAGTTTAATGTTCCAAGGTCTAGTTTCCAAAGGCAGCATGATCTGGTTACCCGGGATTCTTAGCACCCTCTGCCTTCATCTTTAACTGCCTGCTGCCATAGGTAGTAACAATCTAGCCTCCAGGGAATGAGGGCCATTTTATTTCTGTCGGATTCATCTTGGAAGGTTAGGCCATAAATTCACCACGCTGGCATAGTGAGAGTTGGTGAATGGCAATATTTTCACATGGGATCGCCAGTCCCCAAACCACTGGTCCAAGGCGCTTTATTCAATATATTCAGAGCTGCCCTGATATTCAACGGATGGTAGTCAGGGTTTCCACCACCTAGGGGAAACGCTCGGTAGCCCGTGGAAGCTCCGAGTTAATTAAATATGTAAACTTTATATTTTATATGTATTTTTGTAACATGGTTGTATTTTGCACTTATATACTCTAATGTTAATATTAAAAAATCTGTTTCCTCTTTATTTCGAGATTTTTTTTTCTGTTGCGGCCTGCGGCTTGATGTGTAATTCTTAATTTGGTCCTTGGAGGTAAATGAGTTTGACATGCCTGCTTTAAGGGATTAGTATTCAGAGTTTGCCAGTTCAATACCATGTGAACAAAAATGCATGGATAATATCTGAATTTTTAAGAATTGGCTTGTGAGTTGGAACATGGAATTACAATGGAGATCAAGAGAAATTTTACTGGTTCTTGACAATTGCTAAAGGGGTAGTTGCAAAAGTTAACATTTTACAAACACTACAGTTTATGGGTGATAGTTGGCAAAGAATAAGCAACAAGAACCATTCAAAACTGTTTTGCTCACTGGTTTTCAAGCATTCAATTATGGATATGCCAGATAGTGAAAATGATATCACAATAGATGTGAACCACATCAGAAACTGTGAAGCATTTGTATTCATTGACGGTTGTCTTTAGTACTATAAAGAAAATCAAGATTTTGAGGATGAAATTGAATCAAAACATCAGAGGAAGAAGAAGAAAAAGAAAGTTATAAGGATAACACTTCTGAGCTTGAATGAGTGACTATCCAGTATGCTAGAAAATTTATTACTGGGTTACAACTCTGCTTCATGCAGGGATGCAATTCTATATTTGCACTAAATACCTGTGCTGATTTTGTTTAATTGTAGTCAAAGAAAAAAAAAAACTGACAGGCTACTTTCATTCAATTCCTGCATCATTAACTGCTAAGAATTACATTCATGTTTATTACACATATAAATGAAATTATTTTTATGGCAAATATTTTAGTTTAATTAAAGCCAATTGTTTTAAGTTTATCTATAAGTCAGTAATTTTGCTACATAATAAACAAAAAGCTTGCTGAAACTTGTCTAACAGATAAGTCATGAATGACCTTCAACACAAGCTTATTTTTTATCTAGATCCTAATCTCTTTTACCTAGATCCTAAAGAACTTATGCTGCTTCAAGAACAATTTTCTCTGATTTAAACTAGGATTTGTGAAGTATCCTGGCTTTCATTAATCTAACGAAGTGATGGGTTCTGGCTATTTGTTCCTTATATGGGCATCTCAGAACAAATAGCCAGAATGCATTGAAACTTCATCTAAAGCTGGCTACCTTCATCTGCTCTCCCAAGGATCCTCTATATCCTCTCTCTCTCTGTTCCAGGTGTTTACAAAGTTCCTTGTTCTTGCAACTTATATTATTATGACCCATCTGGGAGATGTGCACACATCTATCTAGAAGAGCATAAAAAATGCATCTGCTGCCATAAGAATGATCAGTCAGGTCTAGCTGACCACGCCTTGGATATTTTGCACAGAATCTAATGGAAGAAAACTACTTTGCTTTGCCACAATATATACAAATTTGAAATACTTTTTTTTTTTTTTAATAACAGCAGATTTCAAAAAACAACCCAATGGTTATATTATACTTCCTAAGAATTGGGAAGCATTAATTCTTAGGCCTCCCACTCAACAACTAAGGCTAGCCAAGAGCAGCACCCTTAGAGAGCTTTCAGTTTATGCTTTTCCACTTATTGTTTTGTGCAATTTTGTGTGTGTGTGTGCATGGCTTGCAATTTTAATATTGTTTCCTCTGAGATGAAATATAGGATTAATTAAATGTGTGTTGAATTATTTGTGTTGTACTTAATCCATTAAACCTTATAATGATTCAAACCAGCATTTAAGTCTAAATAGCCAAGAGATAAATCAGTAACTGTGCCACTCGTGCTCATTATAAAAAAACTACTTTAAGGTCCTAAAGTGTGTGTGTGTGGTGGGGGTAACTAAACTCTTTTCCAGGTTATCTTGGAAGTAGCAGAATAAGCTATATTTCTGGCTTTTCTTACCATTTGTACCATAGGCTTATGCTGCATGAAATAGTTCCTTAAATTTTTTACGTTATCACATCGTGTGGTACTTTGTATATAATGATTTTGCTACTTCTTTACTTGCTGATGCTAGAATTACATGTTTCATACCATTAAATTGTTACAGGGAACTTATTTTTAGAAAATGCAATTATCTATCACGTGGTCTCCAACGACAGCTGACTTTACCCTAAACATGGCGGAGATGACTGGTGGTGTTGTCTTTTTTATTCCTCATTCGCAGTAGTTCTGAATTAGTAACACATCCTAAAGGCAAACCTCTGAGAAGCACATCATACTAAATGTTTACGCTGGTTTACGGATGAGAAATCCTGATGAAATGTGGGCAATATCGTGAAGCAAACAGCAGAACTGACAGGTGTAAGCAAGATGGTAGCATACTGCACGAAGAAGGAACTGACCATGGTGGGCAAACTGCATACGCCAGGGAAGAAGAGGCCTAGTGCTGTAGGACTACACATATGATTGGTGAAATTTACACACAGGCTTGGTGACTTTATACTGTCAGCAATTCGTCAGAAAGTGCACGATTTCTTCCGAAAGAACAAAATTCCTTTGATATATAAGTTAATGACTGCTGTAAACAGTGATCTCCCTCACATTTCATTAACAGCAACTTACCAGTTGTTAAATGACCTTGGTTTTGTTTACACCACAAAAAAGCAATCATCGGCATTACTTGAAAGGGAAGATATAATTTTATGGCATCGCCAGTATTTGTGTTCTATCAGGAAATATCGTCGTGAGGGACAAAAAATTTATTATACAGATGAAACTTAGGTGAATGACGGTCACACCTGCACTAAAGTTCTCTGGGACACGACAGTAAAAAGTGTTCAAGCGTTTTTGTTGGGCTTAATGACAAGCCTGAAAGCACCGAGTGGAAAGGGGTCGTATAATCGTAATGCACGCTGGCAGCGAAGATGGATTTGTACCAGGGGCCCCTTGAAATTTTATGAGCGCAGAAATCACAAGGTGATTATCATAAGGGGAAAGCACTATGAACATTGATTCACAAACATGTTTTTACAAAACATTGAGCTTAACAGCATTATTGTAATGGACAATGCACCTTACCATTCTGTCCGACTGGAAAATATGCCATCTCAGGCTACATGCAAAAAGGACATTCAGAAGCGGCTGAAGGAAAAAGGGATCGGTTTTACTTTTCTGATATGGTAAAAACAGAACCATTGAACTTGGTGGCAAATGTTAAGAGTAAGTTTCAAAAATATCGCATTGACAGTATTGGCAAACATAAAGGACACACAATTATTCGTCTTCCACCATACCATTGTGAACTGAATCCCATCGAACTCATCTGGGCACAAATTAAGGGGAATGTTGCAGCTAAAAACGCAACCTGGGAAATTTCAGATGGATTTCAAAAAATTACTGAGTGCACATGGAAAAGTTGCATAACCTATGTTATTGAAGAAGAAAAAATTCTGGGTCCTTGATGGAACAATAAATGAGGGGGTGGAAAACGTGTGTTTCACGGTAGTGACAGCTCTGAATCTTTATTTAGTGAAGATACACAATCTGATGATGCTACCCACTGGACCTTAAATATTGTTGAGGAGCTTCCTCATTAAATTAATGAAAGGATAAGAGTGTTTATGTATATATTATTGTAATAAAATATGTCGTGTTCGGAAATATGCATTGTGACGAGTGAAGTTCACTTTATAACATAAACAGTCACTGTTTATCTTAAGCCAGTTTATAATAAACTATATAAAATCTACTTTGTTAATAGCTTATCAGTTAATTCCAGAAAATCCAAGACACACAGTCATATAGAGTCATCTTGGCCATGCAATTTCATATTAGTAATCATAATGTAATGTTATACAGCAATCTCTCGATTAATGCGCACCCGATTAGTGCGTCAATTTTTTTTCAATACCCAAATTCGATTAGTGCGCCTATATACATCTTAAAAATAAATGTTACAGATTTTAAAAATTTTCGATCTATACATTTTTTTATGGCTAACTATTTTAAAAAATCACTCACCAGGATGAAATAATTTAGTTACCAATTTGAAACATTTTACAAAGTTATTTTTAAATGGCATACTACACTATTTCCATGTACACCATGTTCCAAATTTACCACCAAAATTTATGTTGTCTGCTTTATATAGTATTTTGCTGATCTTATCTCATGCAATATTGTATTTTCCTTACTTTTTTATTTTAAATTATTTTCCTAACCTTTAATCATGAATAAAAGAATTAGTGAGCAAAAAATAGAAGTGTTAAATTGATCCCAAAAGTAATATGATTGGAAGAAAAACTTGAAATAATAAAGAAAAATGAACAAAGCGAGTCCAGAGCAAAAATAAGACAAGAACACAAAAATGGGTGAATCAACTGCTGAATACAAAGAGAAAGGTAAGGCTATTTCAAGTTCATCATGCATGCATGCACTCGAAATCAAAGTATTATAATGCTTGAATTAGAGAGACTTCTTTTTACATGGATCTAAGATTGTAACCAAAAACGGATCCCGCTAAACACTGGCCTTATTAAATCAAAAGCATTGTCTCTTTGTAACCTGGAAAGAAAGGGTTATCAATGATGGAAAAGAAGAAGAATTCCACGTTAGTGGTGGGTGATTTGAGCGTTTCATAAAGAGAAATAGCCTATATAATGTTCTAATGGCAGGTGAAGCTGCAAGTGCAGATAAGAAGATATCCAGAGATTTTGAAGAAAATTGTGTAAGAAGGGGACTATTGTGATCAACAAATATTTAATGTCAATGAAACCAGCCTTTTTTCGGAAGCGAATGCCTTCTAAGACTTTTCTAGCCAAATCAGAGAAATCTCAGCCTGGTTATAAAGTCGCAAAGGCGAATGAAATTACTGCTAGCAATATGCAAGCCATTTGGAAGCACATTCTTCCACATTGTGCAAATGATTTTAGAGGCTTTTCAAATGAATCTAAGTTAATTAAATCTCATTCTGAGAAGTTGAGTGATTCCGACCTGCTAAATTTAGATGCACAGTGGGAAGATCCTGAAGAAAATTTAATCACTGACAAGCCATTTCACAGAAACAATTTGAAAATAGTTTTCGTACAATCGAAGTTTTTAAGCAGCGATGCTTAGAGACTGACCCTGGTGAAGAGAGAACCAGTAAAATTTGCAGAAGAGGCAATAGGTCCATACCGTCAGTTGTATGAAAAAAATAAACAGAATGCCTGCCAAACTACGTTAGCTCAAATCTTTGTTAAGAAGCAGAATAATAAATTTATATTCTGAATATGTTTTATTGTCTTTCAGCTTCATGGTTTTCCTTTAACTAGGCCCTGAGACGTATCCTAATTCTTTTATATAAAAAATTAAGGGTCAGAAAAGAAATCTGAGGAACGAATTATACATTTTCCCATAGGTTATTATATTCTATTAGTGTGTTTTTTGATTAATGCACTTGTTTTAAAGACCCCATTAGGTTTTATTAATCGAGGGATTGCTGTATGTAGAATGGTGTGATTCGGGCAGTGATGGCTTTTAGGGGATTTTCTACATATATGCTTAGTTACAAACTTCTATCTAACTAAGCAAACTAATATCCCGCTACCTTTGGAAGTATTACAGCCCATAGTATATTTCTTTACTTTCAAGATAACCTGAAAAAGAGCATAGTTACCCCCACCCCCAATAATCACCTCTATAATGCTATGTTAATGGAAATTCACAGTAGCAAACTGTCAATTATAGCAAATGTGGGGCAAAAGAGTAATAAATTGCTGAAAGGTCCTGACCAGTCTCATAAATATGATATTCTAAAAGAAATTCATTAGAACAAATTATTCACTATTTACAATAGTAAGAGTTAAATGTATTTTGAATTTTTCAAAGAATGGAAACTTAACAGATTTAAAGAATCTTAAAATATTTTTTTTTAAAAAAATTGTATTCTAGTTTTATACTACAAAATACAGTTGACTCTTACTATTGTAAATAGTGGATAATTTGTTCTAATGAATTTCTTTTAGAATATCATATCATATTTATGAGACTGGTCAGGACCTTTCAGCAGTTTATTACTCTTAGTGAATTATAACAAACATTTGTTATAGATGTTTGCTATAGTGAGAGTTCACTATTTCTGAGAAAATGGTTCATATCTGGAAAATAACATGTCACAAAAGTGAGGGGGGAGGGCAATTTCTTTGTC
Source organism: Typopeltis vanoorti (assembly GCF_054136105.1). NCBI lineage: Eukaryota > Metazoa > Arthropoda > Arachnida > Uropygi > Thelyphonidae > Typopeltis > Typopeltis vanoorti. Next base: position 71,129,366 of record NC_143553.1, on the reverse strand, counting down.
ATAATTAAGTTACCAAATTAGATATGGGATTTCTTTTTGGTGTGTAATTATAAAAGCATGTTGAATAACTAATTCACATTTTACCAAAATCTTGGAAGTAATCAGTATTTTGAGACACTAGGCAAGTTTCATTTTGTTTTTCTCAGTGGTTTTTATTTTTTACCAACTTTATATATATATATATATATAGAACTATGTGGACTTTGAACATACTGTATATAGTTGATTGTCACTTTGTCCAGTTCCATAACAAAAGAGTGAGTCCTGGCTGAAGCTCGGGCATGTGCTATTCTAAAAGAAAATTTACAATAGTAAATAATCCACTATTGTCTGTGGTCCTATGAGTTCCCCTCATAGTGAGTGTGGATTATACATAAATAAACTTGGAAATAAAGTAATAAATTTAAGCAGTTTATCTGTTTTACTATTTTATAACTTGCATTCAAAGTAAGCATTTGATAAACTAGTATTTTATAGCAATTTCTCCAGTGGCTTTTACAAAATAAAATATATGATCAGCACCACAACATTTAACAGTATTTATTGAATCACATTTAAAGTAATGAATACATACTACAGCAATTAAGGATCTCTTAAGCCCTTGTATATGATATTACATATTGTTGAATGAAAGATACTTAAATGTGTCCAAGTGCTGTTGTTATCTCAGTGCACCAAGTTCAAAAAATTGTGGACAGGAGGAAGTGGTATCTTTACTTTGGTAGGTGCATGATGATGATGATGGCTGAAAGGAGGGACTGGATGGTAGGTAGGTTATGTATTAAGAAAAGAAGATTTTGGGAGGATTAAGCAAGTGGGCCACAGTTGCATTCACTGTGCAGTGGCATTACACGTGTGGTTATATATTAAAATTATAAGTAAAGATGTGAAGTGATGTATAAATGTATGCTAATGTAGACCTGTGCATGAATAGATACGCATTTATACATGCCATTTTCTATACATTCTTCTTCTTATTATTATTGTGCTATCTTCTATCGAAGGTCAGCGACCATCTTGGCGAACAAACTGCGCTCTTGTGCTAATCTGAGCAGTTGTGCACTGCTCTTTCCTGTCCACGTCTTGATGTTGTCAAACCATGATATTCTTTTTCTTCCTCTAGTTCCTTTGCCATCAATTCTTCCTACCAAAATAGTTTGTAGAAGTTGGTATTTGCTGTTTCTCATGATGTGTCCAAGATATGATGTTTTTCGTTTCTTGATTATTTGTACAAGATGTTTAGCTTTGCCAATGGATTTTAAGACATCTTCATTGGTAATTTTTTCTGTCCATGATATCTTTAGCATTCTTCTGTATAGCCACATCTCAAAGGCTTCGATTTTCTTGATGGTTGTCGCCTTCAATGTCCATGTTTCAACTCCATAGAGCAGAATAGACCACACGTAGCATTTCAGCATTTGGCATCTGACTTCCATGTTTAGGTCTTTATTGCAGAATAGTGTTCTCATTTTCATGAAGGACTGCCATGCAACTTCAATCCTTGTTTTTATATCTATTTCTGGATCCCACCGTTCATTAAGCCAGCAACCAAGATATTTATATCTTGACACTTGATCAATATTTTTCCCATTGACTGTCAGTTTCATTGATGAGGCTGGATGTTTGCTGATGATCATGTATTTTGTCTTGTTGATGTTTATATTTATTCCCATTCTTTGGCTTTCTATGTATACTCTGTCAACGAGTTTTTGGAGATGCATAATGTTATCTGCAATTAGCACGGTGTCATCTGCATATCGTAGGTTGTTAACAATCTTTCCATTTATTGTGATTCCCTCTGGACATTCTTCCAATGCTTTTTTAAAGATTACCTCTGCATATATGTTGAACAGGAGTGGTGAGAGCACACATCCTTGTCTCACTCCTCTTTTGATGTTAACATCACTGGTGGTAATGTTGTCTAATTGAACGGTAGCTGACTGATTCCAATACAGATTTGTTATTAGTCTTATGTCTTGTTCGTCTAGCCTTATTTGTAACTAATATTTAAGGAATTGACAGCGTATACTGGAAATATAGATTAAATAAACTTTAATATACACTTTCCGATATGGAAAAAGAGGAAAACAATAACCTCCCCTTCCTAGACACACTAGTCACCCGCCAACCTGATGGAACCTTGGTTTTCTCAGTTTATAGAAAACCCACCCATACAGGCAGATACATTCACCAACAATCCCACCACCCCCCCTCACAACAATATGGAGTTATTAAAACATTATTCAACAGAGCAAAAATAATCTGTTCTAATAATCAAGCCCTAACCACTGAACTGAATCACATCCGTGACACTTTCTCAGCCAACGGCTACCCCCTCCAAAAAATACTTAACCCAGTTATCCACAACCCACCACCCCCTTCCCTTCACAAAAAAGATTACTCTAAATCCATCACTATTCCCTACATCAGAGGCACCTCAGAAAAAATCAATAAAATCTTAAAAAAACATGACTTGACCACTTGTTACAGACCACATAGAAAACTGGCATCCCTTATCCGCTCCACCAAAGACCAACCACTTCCCCTAGACCTACCTGGTGTATACCAGGTCCCTTGCAGCTGTAAACTGTCCTACTTTGGCCAAACAGGCAGGACAGCAAATATCAGAATCTCAGAACACAAGGATTACATCCGATTTCACCAGTACAGCCACTCTGGGCTTGCAGACCACGCTCTGGATACTCGCCACAGAATAAGATGGAAGAAAGCCACAGTAATACACCGCAGCAAGTTCAAGTATGAAAGACTATTCATGGAATCAGCCTCGGCCCTTAGGAACATGCCAAACCTCAACAAATTTGGATGCATGAAACTGCCCCAAATTTGGGAAACTTTTATCAAAAGAACTTCAGCCCAAAGGCCAAGAACTACCAATATAGCCCACCAGGGGGCACCATCAGGACTTTAGGAAAACGCTAGCGTCCTAGCCTCAGTCTCATTTGTTGTATTAGTACTTGTGTGCACGTGTCTTTTTAGTAAGTTCCCAAGAAGATGGCAACGTAACGTTCGCCGAAATATCGGAAAGTGTATATTAAAGTTTATTTAATCTATATTTCCAGTATACGCTGTCAATTCCTTAAATATTAGTTATTATGTCTAACCAGCGTATAAGCCTCTCAACAAGAATAGCCTTATTTGTTGAAGGATTTCTATTAAGTTGGTGTGTCTGACTGTCAAATGCTTTTTCAAAATCTATGAGACACATAAAGACAGATTTCTGTTTTTCTATGAATTTTTGTATCAATATTTGGGTACAGAAAAGGGCCTCTCTAGTACCAAAACCATTCCGAAAGCCGAATTGTGTTTCACTTAGAGTTTCTTCACTTTTTCTATAAATGTGATTCTGAATTACTTTCAAAAATAATTTTAATGTTTGGCTCATTAGACTAATAAGTCTGAAGTCACCACAGGAATTCGCTTTGGGTTTCTTTGGGATAGTGATAAATGTAGATTTGAGCCAATCTGATGGAAATTCATCACTTTCATATATTTTATTAAATAGTTTTTCAAGAAGTTTGATGTTATCTGGTTCGATTAATTTCAAAAATTCTGTTTGCACACCATCTGGTCCACTGGCTTTTCCTGTTTTACTTGTTTGTATAGCATTCTCTATTTCGCATTTCATGATTGCTGGTCCTTGAATGTTATCTTTTATATTTATAGGTTTCTGTCTAGTATCATTGAAAAGTTCTGTTACATATTTTATCCAAATCTGTGCTTTATTCTCTTCTTCTAGAACTATTTTTCCATTTTCGTCTCTTAGAGACACTATTTGCTTTTTCCTCAGTTTTCTGGAAATTTTGTTGATTTTCTTATACAGATTGAAATTATCATGTTGTTTCTGAAGCAGTTCAATTTCAGTACATAAATTTTTCATCCAATTTTCCTTGGCTTCTTCTTTTATTTTTTTCTTGATGATGTTGTGTGTTTCTGTATACCTGGCTAGGTCTTTGTTTTTATACATTCTTCTTGTATCAATAAGAGAAAGAATCTCATCTGTCATCCATTCCTGTTGTTTTATATTATTCACATAACCTACTTCTTCAATACTTGTTGTTGTTATATATATAAAAAAAAAAAGTTGAGGGGAAAGGGTTGTTTTTTATTATGCTATTTTAAATATGTTGAAACCTGACATTATCAGGATACCAAATTAGAGCACGTAATTGATGGATTGTGGTTCTTTCCTAAATGTCCTTCCATGGGTGACTTTATTTGGGTATGTTCATATGGCTGTTTCAATTTCTGGTATGTGCTGTCTCAGTAACTTGAGCAGAAAGCTGTGTGTGTTTTATTGGTTGGAAGGGGGTGTTTTGCACTTTTGATAGACCAGAGAGACAGGTGTACCACAGTTCCTGAAATGTTCTGTGGCTTGGAAGAGGAATAATCTCTGAGTCAAGTTAGTGTAAATGGTTTCACAACCTTCAGACAATTTATTTTAATCCATAGTATGATGTGGATTGGGACCTGCTTGCCACACAGTTTTGTAGTGTACATGTAGTAGTAAAGACAGTGGGATGGTGTACTCAGCGATGTTGAAAGTGCTGTGAATAATGTGTTAACTGTTATGTGTAAAGTTTTGTTTTGGAGGGAGGAGGAAATACCTCATTGTAGCATCAATGAGGTATTCTGAATTATTTTTATTATAGTTTTGAGGGTTTAGCCTCTCCTTTAAAAGCACTGAGTGAACAGTGTTATTTCATGTTGGAGATCTTGGGAAGTCAATTGAGTATTTATTTTATTTTCTTATGGCAATCCCATCCATGGGAAGCTATAAACCTATAGTATATTAGTTGGTTATTTTTATAGAAGTTATTGTTTAGGTCTTACTGATTTAACGTATTTCTTACAGTAGGTGGGCTAAGGATTAGATAATTCAGAAACTCTGCTCCAGAGCTCAAACATCTCAGAAAAGTTTAAGAATGATGTCATTTATATATCAATTAGTACTTCTTAAAACTGATTTATATGAATCACATTGTGAAGGAAAGTGGCATTAAACTTGATATCAAAATTGGAGATGTTAATCTCAGCTCTTTACTTTATGTAAATGATGTTATACTCATAAATAAATCCAGCACAAGTCTGCAGGATTTCCTGACCAAACTAAATAACTGCTGTAATGAATTTGTTATGACAATCAGCACTAAAAATACAAAGATGATGAAAATATGCAGAAACACTGAAAACATCAACTATATCCTGAATGAAGAGCCTATAGAACAAAAAGCATTTCAGCCATTTAGGCACAATTTTTGGTGAAGATAGCAAGTTGAATATGGAAGTAGACAACAGAATTAGCAAAACTTATAGAATAGAAAATCAGCTGAATAAATTTTATATGGCTTGAGAGAGAGAGAGAAATTAGTCAAAATACTAAACTAGTTATATACAAGACAGTGTTCAAATGCTTTCAACTTATGGATCTGAGATCTAGATTAGAAGTAAAAAACAGTTGATCAGAGACTAGTGACCACAGATATCAGAGTTAAGAGAAAAACTGAGGGCATGAACACATGGTGTCAATGGCAGAATCATGAAAAATGAAGATATTATGACGGAAAATGGCACTGTCAGCATTCAGGAATGTGTGAACAGAGTTAACCTCAAGCGATAAGATAGCTTAAACAGAACAGGAAAGGAAAAATTAGCAAAGCATTTGATGCAAGGAAAAAGATTCTGAGAGCAAGATCTATGTGGATTGATTCAGTTAGAAGTGCTTTAGTGGACTGACAGATACCTAATTTGAAAAAAATTGTTGATAGGAACTTAGTAATAATATAAACATTTTGGGTAATACTATCACAGTATCCTGTATCCCCACTCCAGGGTGCACATCAGGAATTTAATGAAGGTCGCTCTAAAATGTATAATAAAAAAATACCAGAATGATTTGAAGTAAAATTGTTGATCGGAAGTTAGTAATGCTCTAACTTTTTCATGAAACCTGAAATAAGTACTATCGTATTTATTCTGTACACCCCTTGAGGGGACATATCAGGAATTTGATGATGATGAAGTATGTGAAGTTTGTGTGGATAACCATGTTAACAGAAACAGCTATTTTTGTATTTGAAAAGTTGAATTCTTTATCCATCAAGTAAAATCTGTAAATTGCTTGATTACTTATGCACAGAAAGCATGTTAGAAATGTTTATAGATGAGATTATTAGAATTTAATCTCTGTTAAGAGAAGATCTCTATTCGACTGCACCACGTGTTTAGATAGGATAATATTATTAATTTCTATCAATCTATTCTCATTTATTATGAGATTTTCTCTATAACAATTATTTCTATTTCCGAGTGTATTTATATATGCCCAAGGGTTCACTCCGATTGGTGCAATGACTTTTTTACTGTTTCTTTCAGAATCCAAAAAAAAATTAGACATTTAATAAAACAAAAACAATATAATATATATATATACACTTCAAACAAAATTACATAACTAACTACAAAATTAATTGAATCCAATGCCTTTTAAAATAAACTTACACTTAAGAGATCACCCATTTTCTAACTCATTCTATTACTGATTTGTTTAACATGTACTTCATCACATCCACTAGACTAAACACTTTTTTACACAATAACAAAATGTTCATAGCCAGTTTCTCTGTTAAGGCCCTTTTCCAAAGATATAAGACTCTCTTCTTCTTTTTCATAGGATCCTTTCATATCACTCCCATGTAGCACACATTAATTCTTCCTGACTCAATTCTGTCTCCTTTTCCAGTAGAAATAACAGTTAGATCTGGCGTCCTTAAGACAGATGAAATTTTCTAATCAGCGTTTTCTCGAACATTCCTTTAGAATGTCAATTGCAATATCTTCTTTTATTTACCAATACTTATTGACAGTCTTCCACTTTAAAAACTCGCAGTTCTACGATTCCTTTTTCGGAATACACTATTAATTTTCCTCCAACTGTCACATAAAAAAAAAAAAAACCCTTAATTTTTTCCTCAGAACCCAAATATCTGCTGGCCTTCGTTCTCTTTTCTTTTCTAATGCTCTCTTGTTTTCTCCATTATCTCAATACTGAACGCTCTCTCTGTCAGCTGTCAATCACTCATCAAACTCCTTGGCGAGCATGTGCACTCCATGAAAGTGGCAAGCAAGAAGTTATATATAATGGCACATGTTGTCTCCGTTAGCGACAACAGAATGTCTTCACAAAACACAACACTTAATATTTTAAACTACAAAAAAATTCCTGAAAGTAACACAGCTATCCAAATCCAGTAAGTACATGAATTTTTTAAATGCTTTACATTTCACTTTGACAAAATAACATCAATAATGGGCAAATCACAAGTGCCGACAATGCATGTTATGAAACCAAAACTAATAAACGTACTAACATAAACAATTTGTAAAAATATTCAGAATTTTAAATTATGATTATTTTTACAGAAGTTTGTGTGGATAACCATGTTAACAGAAACAGCTATTTTTGTATTTGAAAAGTTGAATTCTTTATCCATCAAGTAAAATTTGTAAATTGTCTGATTACTTATGCACAGAATGCATGTTAGAAATGTCAGGCAACAGCATGTTACTTCAAATCTTTCCATGGCACATGCTCAGTGGTGCGTGATACATGTTAAGAGTTCAGCTCTGAATCTTGAATGGCAGAGTCAACATTGATGTGCCTCTAAGTAGTGGAGAAGTTGACTATTGATGACTTTCTCCATTCTGCTGGAGAGGTTTTAAGTGATAGTGATTTATTTGCAGACTTCCATCTTACTTTTTTTTTTTTTTTTGTAATAGGCTGGAAATGTTCTTTCTTTCACATTCGGACAAATGTTAGCTCAGGAGCGCATAGAGCATAACTGGAGCGGTGTCATCAGGACCAGAACATTTTTTACCCTAAATTCATTATGGCAAACACTACTTTGCTAGTCACTAGAGGTTGCAATAATGAGCACCTATTGTATATTCAAAAAGTTATTGGAATGGTTAGAATTGTTCTGTTGCCGTAACTAACAACTGGATCTTGTGCAAACATTCTGCTTCTCAGAATATAAACATTCCAAGATCATTAACCACAGTGACATCCTCATTGTTCGCTATTTGCAGTTTCACCACACTGTGCTATAGTAAATATTTTTGGAGCTGGGTGCTTGAGAAATATTCTGTAGGACATTGCATTTTACTTTTGCATCATGAAACATATAACTTACATTAATAAATTAGTATTTAACTTTAAAAAATGCTTCCTGTGATGTGCATAATACTACTTTAAGGACAATTATTGCTGATTATTTAGTAATTATAACACCTTTTTTTTTTCAAAAAAAATATAAATAAATAAAATTGTGAAGCGCATTTAAAACTTTAAATATTGCATATACATATAAACTTTAGTGATCTAAATCAGTGATTCCCAGGGTTAGTCATCTCATGACCCAGCAAGTTAAGCTGAAAATATATTTGGTCTTGCAAAAACAGTTTCTTATGTAGACTTTTCCAGATCATTTATATGGAACAGATACCCCATCAAAATATGGGTCTCAGTATTAAATATAACTGCAGTATAGATGTTTTTTAGGTGGTAAAGAGTTTCACATCCTGTGTGAGACTAACTACCCTATGCATTGCACGCATGAAGTTGCTTAAAGACTATGGTGTTTAGTCTCTAGAGTAAGGTTCTAAGATATCTTTCTCTTAGCCTATCCATTCTACTAATGTGCTATAGGTTTACAACCTTTTGTGTGTGGTATTCTCATTTAAAAAAAAAAAAAATCATTAAATTTCATCCAGCTAGAATGGAATTATTTCAATAAAAATTGTCCATTTGTATTATTAGTTGCATTTATCACAAATATTTTATAATATATTTTGCTGTATTTCCATTCAACCAGAAAAAGAAATATATCATCAAATTCCTGACATGTACCCTCAAGGGATACACGTACTACATGAAAAATTTATATCATTACTAACTTCCGATCTACAATTTTTCTCCAAATCAGTTACCTGTCAATACTCCAACATTATCAGATCTTTTATTTCTATCTTCTAAGCTGCTTTTTACTATATCAATCCATCTAGATCTTAAACTGGGTCTTTTTTTCCTGCCAACTTGGCAGAGAACATTTGTTTTGCTAATCTTTCCTCTCCCATTCTGTATAAGTGACCATACCACCTGAGATTAGCTCTGCTAACACATTCCTGGATGATAACAATGTCAAGTTCTTTCCTAATATTCTAGTTTTTAATATGATATTGCCATCTGTTCACATCCCTAATCTTTCTCAGGACTCTCATATCGGTGGTCTCTAGTCTTTGATCAAGTGTTTTACATCCAACCCAGCTCTCAGATCCATAAGTTAAAACTGGTTGAACACTGTCTTGTATACAGCTAATTTAGTGTTTGACTAATTTCTCTTTTATTCCATATGGATTTATTCAATTTACTTCCTACCATACCTGCTTTGTTGATTCTGTTGTCTATTTCCATATTTAATTTGCCATCTTCAGTAAAAATTATGTCTAAGTAGCTGAAATGTTTTACTTGTTCTATAGGTTCTCCATTCACAATGCAGTCGATATTTTCAATGCTTCTTTTTGTGTTGTTATTGCTTACCTCCATGCCATATCTATTACAACAGTTATTTCGATTTGGTCAGGGAATCTTGCAGACTTGTAGCAGATTTATTTAGAAGTATAACATCTACATAAAGCAAAGAGGTCACATTTCGATCTAATTTTGATATCAGGTTTAATACCACTATCCTTCATAATGTGATCAATATTGATAATGAATAACAGAGGGGAAAATGTACCTTGTCTGACACTAGATTTAACATCAAACCATCTTCCTGCACTTCAATTCTAACTGCTGACTTACAACTCAAATAAAGATGCTATTGCTTGATATAATGCCCCACTGACACCATACAACTGTAGCGTTTTGAATAGCTTCTCTCTTGGCACCTTGTCATATGCCTTTTCCAGATCTACAAAGCTTAAATACAGATCTTTGTTATATTCCCATGATTTCTCAACTATCTCTCGTAAAGCGAAAATCTGATCCTGATAGCCTCTATTTGGCCTGAATTCAGCTTGTTCTTCACAAAGCTTCTTTCACAATCCTTCTCGACCACTTCTCAAGTATACTTGCATAAATCTTACCAGAAACATTCAGTAGGAAATACCCCTATAATTCTCCCATTCAGTTTTATTTCCCTTTTTATATGGGAAGTATGAGAGCTCTACTCCAATCATCTGAAATTTGTCCATCCTGAACTAGGCAGTGCAGCCACTGTAAGACTTATATACTTCCATACTTGAGCATTTCTGGCCAAATATTATCTACTCCAGCTGCCTTTCCACATTTCAGGTTTTTTCTACTTCAAATATGGATATGTATTACTGATTGCATGCCTGGTCATTGTTTTTTTACCACTGGGCTGACACTGATTGTTTCATTTAGCAATTTTTCGAAGTAATTACTCCATACTTCAAGGATACCCTTTTCTCCAGTTTTCATGTCGCCTTTATCATCTCTAATTTCTTTTACAGCACTCTTTCCTCCATTTCTGAGCTTCTTCAACAACCTCCAGAATATCTTGTCACCTTCTTGATATTTATTTTCTATTTTCTTGCTAGTCTTCCCATGAGTTTTGTTTAGCTTTCTTAGATTTGTCTCTGTATTCTCTAAGCACACAAGCTGAGTTATTTGCCAGGAACTTTTAGTATGCTTTCTTCTTTTCCTTCACTTCCTCATTACTTGCATGTGTCCACCATGATATTCTGAATTTCCTATCCTTGCAGGATAGAAATTAGATCCCCAACAAGGACCAATTTTATTTTTCATTGTGCTTTCTCTAAAGCCTCAAAAAATTCCTCCACTTCTACCTTAGTAGAACCTTCTGTAGGACCATAGGCACAAATAAGTCTCATTATCCAGTTCCCCATTCTGATATTTGTCCACATCACTCTCCTGGATATTGCTTACCATTCAAGATTAGCCTCATATTTTGTGTTCAGTACTATAGCTATACCTTCTTTTCTCTGATTGTCATTGTCTGAATATAACATTTTGTATTTATTGCTCAGAAAAATCTCAAGATTTTTTTTTTTTTGTTTCAGTCACCTGTATTATGTTGATCTGGTACTTATCAAATTCTTCAGCTAGTTCCATTTCTTTGTCATTCAGGCTTATGTTGATAGTACTGATCTTGAACTCTGATGTTGAGTTGGGATGTGTTTTAGAATTTGTTCCAGTAGTTGACTTTTCACTGTTTGCCCTGACGAAAACAACAGAGCCTTGTTTAACCAGGCGATGCCCCAGCTACCATGAAATTCTGTCATGTTGTACCATCATTTTATATTGTTGTTTAAGTCAATAAGAATATAATTCGGTTGGCTAAATTGCCAGCCCATCCTCATTCTTTCAGTATCCAGGTGACAGGTTGCACCATGAGGAGGTGAGAATTGGACATTAGGTCAGAAGCAGTGGTCGGTTCTGTGCATTCCTTTTGTTAGATCCTGAATGGAGAGCTTTACAAGTAAATTCTTTATTCAGGATTTAACATGATAACTACTACTAATTAAGGAGATATCTGCACATCAGCTAATAATTATGAAGTATTATTTTATGTTATGTAATAATGTGTAGTCCATGTGTGCCATATAGTGAGAGTTATTGTTAGGTTATTTGTAATTCCCAAGTAAGCTGTCTAGTACATTGCGAAATTCAGAGAAAAATTATAAGTAGTAATCCGGAATAATTGCATATAATCTGTACGAGTCGAGCGTGGCGATGGAGGCTATACCTACGCAGAAAAATGACGTCAGAGTGGCTACCTAGAATAATGTAACCTGACAGGTTAGGGAGAGTGTAGGATCACCCAAGGGGCATGAACGATGGGGTTTGTGGGTGAAAACCACATCGAATAGAGGGCGCCCGAATAGGGTGAATAAAAGACGAAGCACACCATTTTAGGGGGCTTCTTTTTGACCTTTTGATCTTCAGTTGCTGGATTCGAGTTTAAGGGAGAGTTGGTCGGAGGATTCGTGAGAGAGCGGTGGGCCGACTACGGTAATGATGGATGGCAGGTTCTTTTCTTGAGAATGCTTGAAGATTTTCAAGCAGAGCTGATTGCAATACGACGGCCTATGTGGAATTGAGCCTTAGCAGAATGTCCAATTGGAGAAAGTTTCCTGCGGAGCAGTAGACAGCACGCAACAGTCGGAAACGATTAGAAGAAAAAGCGTAGTACATCGCCAGGCACAAAGACGGCCGAAGAATAGGCAGTAAGGTAATCCAGACCTACATGAGATGGTGGCATGAAATCTGAAAAGATCCAGTAATGTAAGAGTTTTTCGTTCTGTGTTAAAGTTCGTTTAGAAGAACAAGAAATTTGTGTGCATTGTAACTAAAGGACACTAGTAGAGAACTTTTAGTGAGAATTTGACTGAATTAATTAAGCCCTTGTGGAACAAAGAAGAGTTGTTAATAGGCAGTAATTTGTGAATGGCTAGGCTTGCTTAAATGAAATTTAGAATTAAGATAATTATTGATAGAGTATTAATGAAAGTGTTCAATGCGTGTTCTGTGAATAACTTGTGAAAGGAATTATATAGTAGTAGTATTATGCTTAAACCTAATCTTATCCTTTCATAATTGAAGGATTTAACTTACTCAGATTCATTGTAATTTAGTATAACCCTTAACTTAGAGTGAATTTTGATCCATTGAGTATTTAAACTTACATAACTGTAAATGTTTTATGTTTTTCCAATAAACATGTTTTGTACCTTATACCTGAGTTTATGCCTGATTACGAATTCAAACCACTTTGGCGGGAAGGAATTTAGATATAATTGCTTAAGTGAGATTCGGTCTACAACTGCTAACTGAATCTGCACAGCGCTAGCATGAGATAAAATATTGTATGTATCCTTTTGAATTTTGAATTATTTCCCTGAACAAGAGTCTCTTCTGTTATAGGATATTGGCTGGCGCAGCAAAATATAAATTTTGCCAATATCCGAAGAGGAAATAAATCTGAATTAATATTTTAGGGGCACGACAGTAGATTAGAAGGAGAGTTATTATAGAGGTAGAACGAAATATAATATAGAGAAAGCAGCGACGTAACAATAGAGTTTGCTGGTAGGATTTTGATTGTATAAGGTTTTAAGTAAGCAAAAGGATAGATTCAAGAAACAGTAAATTAATGTATGGTAAGATTAAAGAGATGATTTAACAATAGAAATTACTATTTAACACTTTAAAGGCTATGCAGAGATCTCCTTTCAATTATATAGCTTTGTCCTTAAGCACCCCAAGAAATATTTCTTATGATTTTGAAACATTTTTCAGTGCAAGTGGTTTGATTGAAATCTAATCAGCTAAGTGGTAAACAAATTTAATAAGTGCTTGCATTTCACAAAAGAATCATAATATATACGAGGTGCTACCCAAAGGTTCAGGAAATTTGAATATTAAAAAAAAAGAAAACCTTAACTCTTAGTTTATCCTTCCTCCTTCAAAGCAACACCTCCTTGGGTATGTGTAGTGATCCCAGCAGTTTTTCCATGATTCCATGCAAGTCCCTGAAAGTCCTCAGGTGTGACTGTTGAGCATCTCCTGTGATTCTGTCTTGATCTCTCCAATTGCGTCAAAATGACACCCATTCACCTTTTTAGGTGAATGACGTGCTTTCGGAAGCCAGGAACTGTCAAATGTGTGGATGGATGCACTGAACAATCTTGTACACCAGTCCTATGATCTCATAAACATCATGGATAGTTTGATGCACTTTTGCAATGTTTTCTGGTGTTGTGCTTGTCGACGGTCATCCAGAATGCTCATCATCATCGACAGACATTTATCCATCCTTGAAGCATTTGTGCCAAAAAGTTTTGCCTTATCTCATAGCATTATCACTTAATTAAGCATTCGGTGGGTTTTTGCAGCAGCTTTTGAGGTTGAAACAAAATTTGACGCAGCTTCTTTGCTCCTTAAAATCCTCCATTTCTGCTGAAGAAAAAAATCACTAAAAGATTTTACAAAATCTTTTAGTGATTTTGTAAATTACATGGTCTTTCAACTTGCCATCTGTTGGCAAACTGATTCAGCAAGGGTGCTGCTCATCCCTAATAGCAGCAGAAGGCTGTATTACAACCAGTTTATGTATGTATTCAAATTCCCTGAAGTTTTGGTTAGCACCTCATATAATTGGAATTATTGCATTTAAAAAAAAAAAAAAAAAAAAAGCTCCAAGAAGTTTCGTTATACTTTTAAAAGTTTTAGATTTCTGTAATTTGCATTTCAGATGCCCCAAGAATTAAGGTCATCACATCCTGGGATGGCAATACATGTTGCTGCACAGATAGCTGTATTGAAAACTGGGGTTACTGTGGAAGAAGTTTTGGTTGCTTCCCGGAAGAATACACAACATATTTATGGGATTTGATTATATGCAATGAATAGAATTATTAATGTTGTATACAAAGGCATACTTGTCCCAAAATTTTATTATACACAAGAGGAATGTTAGAATATTATAACTGCTAAAAAAATGTACATTTTTATCATTATTTTTTTAAATAAAAGCTTGGTTTATGGATAGGGAAGCATTAATCCAGAACATAAGATTTTAAAATGATAAATTATATGTTCTTTTATAGAGAGAAGAGTTATTTTAATTTATTTATGTGTGTGTGTGTGTGTGTAATAAACTGTATAGCAATAATTTTCAGTATCAATCCAGTCGTAGCAGTTAGAAACAGACTTCAATCTTTAACAAAAATTGTACTTTCATTTTAATAAAATGAAATTACTATTAAATCGAATATTTTTAAAGAGAACAGTTATATTCGTTGTTATGTTTCAGTGCAATGTTTATTTCATAAACAATTTTCAGTTTTATATGCATAAGTAAACACAATCCATGTTTCCTTACTCTGTTAGGCTCTCTGGCTGCTGCAGTCAAATAACTTTGGCTTCATATAAATTAATGTTATGAGAGTTACTATATCTATATGATCTGTTTTATGTCAGTATCTTGTATTCTCTGGTGAGTTTCATTTGGAGGAGGAATCCTGTATGAGACTGGCTAACTAACCCTCAATTGTGAAAAGCCAATATAAAGATTCCTTTCAGAACCTAGATGGTTATTAACCCACACCTTTCCAAACAAAGCAGTTGTCATTAACATCTCATATGATTATTTTCAGATTTGTGCTATGTAACTTCAGAAGTTGTACAGGATAGTATGAATGTACTCCAGTACATAATATATTATGACTAGTTTCATATGAGGAATTCTCCTCCAAATTAATCTCCAGGGTATGTTTCCTGCCATCACACCTGTTTTGTTTAAGTGACATACTGCCTTAGATTTGCTCTGTTCACACATGCTTGAAAGTGTCACATGTTCACGACTGAGCAATAATGTATTAACTGGAAATTTATTCACCACACATTGGCCACAGGATGTGGTGAGAGAATGCAGATCTCTCCCCACTTAGTTTGCTATTTGCATATTGGCACATCTGATGCATTCTTCAATTGTTGCCAAATGTGTGTTGAGGAGGGACAGGGATGTATTTATTTCAGGATATATTAGGAAATAATTAAGAAGAATGCTATATTTGAATTACTAAAAGATGTTAATATGTGATCCAACATTAATGAGCAAAAGAGAATCGCAAATATAAAGGTGAGAAAGAACAGATGTAGATTGGCAAATGAATTATTACTAATTTAAAATTATTATTATATTTGTGTGGCCAATAAGTTGCTGGGGTGGAGCAAATAACATGTGCACCTATGAACTCTAGACATACATGTTTACAAAATATAAATAACTAGCCAATAATAAACAGCAGTTGTATCACAGTTGGTAGCTCAGCAAATAACTATAGGTAGATTATCCAATGAAGTAATGTTGATCTGGTGCATTAAAGGACAGCGGAATAAGTGTGGGCTGATGGAGCAGCATATCATCTTGTACAATTTGTTGTGCTTGCTATTTCTATTTATATATTGCTTTGTTTTCTAATAATTTTCATTTATTTATAGTAACTTATGCATAAACGATTTCTGATCGTTATCGGAACCTCTGTAGCTTAGTCAGTATAGACAAAGCCCTTTGGTTGGAAAGACCTGGGTTCGATTCCTGTCAGTGCCATGAGGAACTTTTATCTGGTCTCTTTCGACTCAAGGTGAGTTAATTGGCCATCTTATGGAGGTGGAGGGTTTTTCTCCTGGTAACTCTGGTTTTTCATCCCTCAAGACACATCGCTACAGTCATAAAAATATACTACAGAAGGAAATGGGAAACCACTTTGCTCATAATCGTCTCCCTAGTATGGTAGCATATAGCTACCCCCCCACTAACCATATGGCTGAGGGAATACGATTGAATTGGAATTATCCAAAAACGCGTGAATTATACCTTGATTCCCCTCCCCCCCTCTTTTTTTTTTTGGGGGGGGGGCTTTTCTGTTTTATCGATAATAGATATCCAACATGGGCAAGTATTTGTTCTTTGATATAGCTACCCCCCCACTAACCATATGGCTGAGGGAATACGATTGAATTGGAATTATCCAAAAACGCGTGAATTATACCTTGATTCCCCTCCCCCCTCTTTTTTTGGGGGGGGGGGGGCTTTTCTGTTTTATCGATAATAGATATCCAACATGGGCAAGTATTTGTTCTTTGATGAAGATCAACAGATGCAGTCCTCCATAGAAGAACTAATTTTTATTTACGAATAGATGAATACTTATTTTCAGTACATCTAACAGATGCTGTACTGCAGACTCAAGAAAAATAAGTAGTATTATTGTATCACTAAATACAGTGCAAAGACATGTATTATATTTAGTGACAGCTGGAACAAAGATGACCTTACATAATAAAAAAAACAGATCACTTCCACAGACACTACTGTATACATGCAAGCAGAACAGTCATATTGTAGCAACAAACACAGTATCTAACATTTGTCCTAACATCCTCTTTCAAAATTTTCTGTTATAAAAAATACATGGCAATGCCTGTTTATAATGCTGAAAGCAAATAAAGATATACATAAAACTTGAAATGAGTTCAAATTGAATTTGTGATTTTCTATATCATTAAGGCTGTTCACAAATGCTAATTTTACAAAATTATACGGAAAAAGTTGAACTGACATGCTCTGTAAATTTTATGAATATGCATCCTCACAATGTGTAAAGGGCATGTATATGGTAAAGTGGGTCAAATTATTTTATCTTCAGTAAAAATCATGTCTAATTTCAGGCCCAATTTATTATTGCATGACACCTCAAAGGAGTCTGAGGACTCATTCAGTGAGGACACTCTACTCTGCTACACACAAGTCTACATCTACTGCCACAATAGTACTTTTTGTCAGTAAATTGCATGTTTTCCTGGCTGATTTTGCCTGTCTGCGAGATGAAACCCTGCTATCTCTGTATGGAATGTAAAGAACTAAGTTGAATATCATATCTCCAATTTCTATATCAGGTTTAATACTAGATTCCTTCATAATGTGATCCATTAATGATGAATAACAGTGAGGGTAGCACATGCCCTTGTATTCCTATGATTTTGCAGTTGTTTGTCTTCAAGTAAAAATTGTATTCTGACAATCCATATTTGGCCTGAATCAAGCTTGTTCTTCTTTCACAATTTTTCTTAACTTCTCAAAATATGCTACCATAAATTTTACTTAGAAAACACTCAAGGAAATTCTTGTATAGTTCTTATATTCAGCTTTATTTTTCTTCTATACATGGAAAATAGAAGAAAACTACAAGAGCTCTATTTCAGTTAACTGGAATTCAACCTTCTAATCAAGTCTTGAATAATGCAGTGTAGTGGGCTGGCCTTCTAGATTATGTATCATAAGTGTTTATCCTTATGGTATCCTGATTATTGATCAAATTTTCTTTCTTGGGCTGGTATTTACCTCTACATTTTACTGATAGTCATATCTATTGTTTCTTTAACCTCCAAAAATCTTGGTGTCCTTTTCTCTTCATATTGCTGTTAACCTGCATAGTTACGAATTCTGTAAATCCCAAATCTATTGAACTTTAGGCTGTTCTCATATTTGGAATAGTGCACACCAAAGACTTCTCTTAAAAATTCTTGTTTAGAAGAGGGCTAATCAATGATCCCACCACCTCGCAGATTAAAAAATAATGTATGAGCATGCTGACAAAGGAGAGCCCTCTTGCCCTAGCAAATTACTACCTTGGGCATATAAAACTCATTTGCCTCCATATAACTTCAACCAGCCAACATTCTGGGGGGTACACTGTGTGATGTTTTCACTGTATTGTCACACCCTGAAACTGCTCTAACTTCACGATCAAATTCACTATGGAGAAAGAAAAATCCATAAATAGGAATTTTCTCTCCACCTTCTTCTCTCATTCTCTATCTAGTGTATTGTACCCTTAGCTTACAGGCTGATGTATTACAAAGACTGCACATCATCTGTGTCAAAATGCTTTTTAATAGAGCATGTTGTCTGCTTCAACTTCTATGGCTTTAAACTAGAATTTGACATTATCCAAAGAATTATGTAGCAGAATGGCTTCATCTTAAAGAAGATCCAACACAATACATGTGCCTGTACCAATTTCAAACATAACTTGGTTTCTACTTTCTTCCTATCAGGTAACTCTCCTCCATATTACCCTACACCAAGAATAAATAGATACCTCTTTCCCAGGTTGTGATTGTCTTTTTTTTACAGGCTAATTGGTTCAAAA
Organism: Typopeltis vanoorti; assembly: GCF_054136105.1. Taxonomy (NCBI): domain Eukaryota; kingdom Metazoa; phylum Arthropoda; class Arachnida; order Uropygi; family Thelyphonidae; genus Typopeltis; species Typopeltis vanoorti. The sequence continues at coordinate 71,110,583 of NC_143553.1, read as the reverse complement.
GATATATTTCGGTGATTACACCACATTTTTTATTATTTAGTTATACAAAATACTGAAATAATAGTTCCTGACAAGTTTCGTAAATCGTAGGTTTACATCTTCAGGGGGTAAATAGTATAACTTAAAGTTGAAACAGGAGAATTAATAAATACAAATCATAACTGTCTGGTTATACATAAACTCAAATAACAGAACGCAGATATAAAACGTTATCGACGTTGAACAATACTGGACGATGTCACGTGTTCTTGTTCTAATTCATACAGTCCGAGCTCAGATTGAGGTAGATTTTTTATTAGAGCTGACCACACTTGATGGAGAATTAAACCTTGATTTTTATTGCATTGGGTTGGTTTTTTTATCATATTAGAAGCTCCTTAAATTTTCTTATATAACTGTTGTTTTCTGTGTATGACATCGTCGTTTTTTGCCAGAGTACATCTGTCCAGTGGAAGTGGTATGGAAAGCAAGACCCATTTTTTGTTCTCTTTTGTATTGTACGTCTTTTTCCAGCCATACGTATTTCTCCAGATCTTCCTGTCTGTCTTACATAGCAAATCCCGCAAGAGCAATGGATTTTGTAGACTCCTGGTTTTTTAAGAGGATGATGAGGTGGCTTTGGTGGATGTAGGAATCTTGAGATTTTTTCCATAGGAAGGAAGGCTACTTTTATGTTGTGTTTGTTTATTAATTTGGCTAGCTTATCTGTAACATTTTTGATATAAGGAAGGGAGATTGTGGCATTTTAATGATTCTCTTGATACATATATTCTTGGTATCAAAGGATGTTTTGATTGCAAGTATTTTTTAAGTTCTTCCACCCAGAGAGGCACATTTTTTATTAGATCATTTGGTTTTTTTTTGTGCATATACCAAGTCGGGTCTCTGTCTAAGGGTTTGTAGGTGTTTGTTGAATTAGCATTAATTAGTAATAACACTTTTTCTCTTCATAACGAACTGGCCACATCTCTTCCATCCTACCTATGGAACAACATCGACAGTGTTACATTCAACAAAGCAATAGCAATCTCAGAACAGAAGAAACATTCATAAGTTCAACTTACTCCTTCAGAAGAAGGAAATACACAAAAAACAACTAGATCATTCAAAAGTAGTTATTAACCTTTCTTCGAGAGTCCTAACAAAAGAAGAGAATAACCTTTTACATAAGGGTTTTAACTTCGCCTTAACCCCACATTTCCTACCAAAAATTGATATCGTAGCACAAATAGAAAAAGGAATTAGAAATCTAACAGACAACACGACAGATCTTATCCGTACAGAAAGTACAGCTTTACTATTAAAAAGCAGATTACCTCATAGGAATCTACCTTACAATGAATACGCTTGACTTAAAAAGTTAAAGGATGATAAAAATATTGTCATAATCAAAGCAGATAAAGGCAACGCAACTGTGGTTTTAAATGCTACAGAATGTGATAACAAAATGAAAAGTCTCCTTGAAGATACAACCCCTTAGACAGAGACCCAACTTGGCATACACAAAAAAACAAATGATTAATAAAAAAAAAAGTGCCTCTCTGGACGGAAGAACTTAAAAAATACTTACAATCAAAACATCCTGTGATACCAAGAATATATGGTGTTCCAAAGATCCATAAGACAGATATACCTTTAAGACCAATAGTAGATGGAAGAGATTCACCGACTTCCAACTTGGCGAAATACCTCACCAACATGATCTCACAACATATATATAGGAAAAACATCTTCCTTCATAAAAAAATAGTAAACATTTCATAGAAAAAGTGAAAGATACACATATTGGTCCAATAGACATCTTAGCAAGTCTAGACATTATCAGCTTGTTTACAAACGTCCTGAGACAAGAAATTTTGAATCTCCTAGAAGACCTCTTCCCTCCGGACATCTTAAATCTTTTTAAACATTGTATAAACAACACTGGGAACAAAAAGAAGGATTGGCCATGGGTTCATCATTATCACCGGTATTAGCAAACCTATTTATGGAAAAAATTGAAAACAATGCTCTTAAGAATTACCATAAAAAACCAAAAATATGGCTATGCTATGTGGACGATATTTTCATCATATTCAATGGAACAGATGAACTTATCAATTTCAAAGATTATCTCAACAATTTGCACAACACCATAAAATTCACTTTAGAACAAGAAGAAAATAAACTTCCTTTTCTGGATATTCTATTAGAAGTTAATGAAGAAAGTAAACTCTCCTTCTCAGTATATAGGAAGCCAACAAACACTGGAAGATTTCTAAATGCAACCTCACACCACCATCCTTCACAAAAAAAAATAAGCTTAATTCAAACTCTTCGAGACAGAGCATACAATATCTCCAGCACATAAGAAAGATGTAACGAAGAACTATGCTAACTAACAACACAATAAAACAGGATTACACGCAATCTCGCTTCCTTATATCAAAAATGTTACAGATAAGCTAGCCAAATTAATGAACAAACGCAACATAAAAGTAGTCTTCCTTCCTATGGAAAAAATCTCAAGATTCCTGCATCCACCAAAACCACCTCATCATCCTCTTAAAAAACCAGAAGTCTACAAAATCCATTGCTCTTTTGGGATTTGCTATGTAGGACAGACAGGAAGATCTGGAGAAATACGCATGGCTGAACACCAAAAAGACGTACAATACAAAAGAGAACAAAAAACAGGTCTTGCTTTCCATACCACTTCCATTGGACACGATGTACTCTGGCAAAAAAACGACGATGTCATACAAAGAAAACAACAGTTATATAAGAAAATTTAAGGAAGCTTCTAATATGATAAAAAAAAAAAACCAACCTAATGCCATAAAAATCAAGGTTTAATTCTCCAAGTGTGGTCAGCTCTAATAAAAAAAATCTACCTCAATCTGAGCTCGGACTGTATGAACGAGAACAAGAACACGTGACATCATCCAGTATTGTTCAATGTCAATAACGTTTTATATCAGCATTCTGTTATGATTTGTATTTATTAATTCTCTTGTTTAAACTTTAAGTTATACTATTTACCCCCTGAAGATGTAAATCCTACAATTTACGAAACTTGTCGGGAACTATTATTTCAGTGTGGTGTAATCACCGAAATATATCTATTGTCTTTTCTGTCATACTTTGGAAAACCAAGACACATCCCTTTAAGAAAAGGCTGCAAGAACATGTCCTACATCTCTTCTATTGAAAAAGTTTGATCTGACACCACAGACTACAGAATCTTTTGGTCAAAGACCCATCTTTTACATTCCATTTTTGAGTGCTTACATGACTTGTTTCCTTTCCCCAAATTTTGGGAAAGTTAGATCCTTATTAAGTGTAAACAACATTTTTTTAATTTTTAATCATATCTATCAACCTTATATCTACTGCACTGTACCACTCTATCATGCAGCTCTTCTCTCTTGAAATTCACTGCTATTCTTTTTAAAATATCAGTTATGCTGAAGAATGATTTCTAATTTTCAGATTGGAACTTCTTTTTTTTTATGATTCTGACTCATGCATGTGAGTTGGCTAAGGATCCCCACCTTCAAAGCAAGTTTACAGTAGGGCGTAAACTTGCTACCCTTATCCATTCCACCAAAGACCAGCTCCTTCCTCTCTCAATGCCTGGAGTATATATAGAGTACTTTGTGCCTGTAAACTGGCTTACTTCAGACAGACAGGCATGTCAGCATCCATCTGGTTAGAAGAATGCAGATCTTACATCCGCAATCACGATTATGATCAATCTGGCCTTGCAGACCAGATTGATCATTGTTTTGGATATTACCCACAAGATCTCCTGGAAAAAAACGACCATGCTCCACCATAATAAATTCAAAAGAGAAAAACTGTTTTTTGAATCTGCATCGGCACTCAAGAATCAACCTAATTTAAACAAATACGGTTGCATTAAACTTCCCAAAATTTGGGAAACATTAATTATTAGAGATCCCTCTTTACATCCTAGGCTACCTGCAAATGTCCATAGAGGGTGTACCACCTAGAGAGGACTTTAGTTTCACTCACTACTGTATTGCTACATTACAAAAAGTTTTTTTGTAATACCTGAAGATGTCTCTGTGACAGACGAAATATTGGAAGTATTAAAATTATTTTTAATCCTTTTTTTCAGTGCTGATAATTATTCCATTAAACTTCCAACATGAATTCTGCACAGCACTTAAGCCTTAACACACGTAGACTTTAGGCTGGTGTGTGAATTGTAATAATTATTATTACAGTTTTTTGCCAAAACTCAAGAAGTATGAAAGGAAAGGTTGTCAAAAGAGGTGTGTTTTGATAAAACACAGGTTTAAGTAGAAAATAAAACAGTAATTATTACTGATTTGAAGAAACTATACCTATTTGTATATAATAAATTTTTAAAAATGCAGTTTCATTTCTCACCACTTAATCTTTTTGTTCCTTGTTAATGTAGCCTGCAAGCTTTTTTTTTTTTTTTGTTGTCTGTGTACTGAAAGATAGCTTACCTTTAATTTATGTTATTCAAATAATCCTGCACAGGGCTTGATGAATTTTGCAAAAAAATAAATATCATATTGAAAAGAAGAATTAAAGCTGAGAAGCTTTGAGGAAAAACAGTAGATTCAACAATACACATATTATTAAAGAAAAAAGTGAAAGAGTTTGAAAATAGGAACCAATAAATACTTGGAATTTTGGAAAGATTGAGAATTTCTGAACTGCAGATGCTAGTAAACAGGAGTGATACAATAGAGACATATGAACTTCTGAAAGGGTCATACAGGATTGCAATAGGTAGAATTTTTAATTTTTTTAGGGTACAATGAGATGGCATCTATGGAAGCTAGATTGAATGCATTCAAGAAAGGGACAAGAGCTATTTTTTTTTCTCTAAAATATGTCCAAGAAACCCACTCCCTCCTTTCATTCTTTTAATATGTCTCAATAAGTGATTAGGAGTGTTTTTACCATGTTTTGGAGAAATTTTATTAAATAAAAAATATTCTATTTCGTCCAGTCTTATAGCTACTCACTGTGGGCGAGCATATTTGTTGACCCCTGATCTTGCATGCATTAGCAGTTAAGACGGAGAATTACTTTTTTTTTTTAATTGCTTTGAAAAAAAAAAAAAAACTGTTGATTACCTTCTAGAAGAAAGATGAAAACAAAAGAAACATGAATGTATTAGATCATGCACTGCATGTACTTTGTATGCTAAATAGAGAAAATATTTGGGAACTGTCAACCTAGATTACAAAAGAACTTGATAAGACATTTATCCCATTAACAGTTGCCTGATGATTTTTAACCTATTTTGTGTAATGCTACGATGTATGTATGAAATTATTTATCATCTTATGTCATATTCAAATGAAGTGAATTTTTTAGCTTAATGCTAAAGCAGTTTAGTGTTCTGATTTATATTTCAAAAAAAGGAAAATTTGAAAAAAAAAAATGTGTTTAAACTTTATTGCCTATGTACAAAGAGTAACTAGACCCAAGTTTGCATAAACTGTTTCAATAGAGAACAGTTTTTTTTTTCTTTTTTCTTTAAATCACACCTGAGCATTACAGCTGTAAGCTGAATTGATATGTCTTGTTTGAAACTGCTCAAATATCAACAAGACAAACACACACATGAATCGCAGTTATACAATTTACAGAATATTTATCCTTTGGAAGGACTTGTCGGTTATAAGGATTCTCAAACTACTGATAACATTCTTCTTGGAATTATTTAAAATATTAAATCTATGCAATAAGTTATAGATTTAAAATCATAATTAAGATATATGGGTAATCTGGAATTCAGTTATTTGAATTTAATTCTGAGAGGGCTATAGAAATTCATGTTAAATGATAGAGAAACACACCAGCTATAAAATATATGTATGACTGAAATTTAATGAATTGACCATGTAAAAATGGTGAGACTTATGAATATGGTTACTTTATATTAGTTGTTTATAACTTTTTTTTGGAATTGTTCTCTAAAATTACATTCAGTGGAACAACTACAATAGCAGTCATTATCAATTCCTGCAACTACCTATATATTTATATTCATACTATAGCCATATTGTTTTATTTTGGTTTTCTTTTTATGTACACTGAAGATGCAGTGATGAAATATTACATGAGCCTTATGCATAGTCAGTTCTATTAGAATTCAGTCAAACACAAATTTACATATATCTTAGGAGGTTATAATATTATCACAATGTTTGAGAACCCCTTGCTTAACATATTTATATACAAATGCATTGATATACCACCACTTTCAAAAAAATCTTAGAGATTAAATACAAAATGCTCACAAAAAATATTGCATCACCTATGAACATATCTTTAAAAAACATATAAGAAATTAAAAATTTTTAAGTGAGGCATCATGTCAACTATACACAGGACTGTGCTGGATCTCATTATCATTTACACTACAGACTATTTACAAAACATCAATTAAAAAGAACAAATTTTTTTTTTGTCAAATTTCAAATAAGTTTTAGGCACATCAAGCAACTGAATTATACAATTAGCAATCAAAGTAAAAAACAAACAGTATAAAACAACACTAGGTATTGAAATTACCAACAATCAGACTTTTAGGCATATAGTTAACTAAACTTGGAATTTTAAAAGGCACAATTGTAATCTTTTACAATCTGATTATCTAAAAATTGTTATAGTACTTAACTCAAAAAATAAATTTTCCAAGGAATAAAAAGGAACTATAGATTTTTTGCAGTTAAAAATATCACTTATGAATTAAATTCTAGTGCTTAAACAGTTCTGGATAGCATAATTTTTTATACTCTTACAAAATCTGAAATTTCATTTGAGCAGAGAATATAAGGACACACCATATAAAAAAAATGTTAAAAATTGCCATCATCTTAATAGAAAACTTTTTATATTTTTCCTATTACTTTTGTAGTCATTTTTGAGTAAGTGTTTAAGGGATTTTGAAACAATGAAATATTTCATTCATATTACTTAAGTTTATGAATTTTATATATATACAGGGTGTTCGGGATAAATTTGACAGTTTCGTAAGGAAAAAGAAAATCTTCTTTGTATCTATTAAATTTAATGAATTGACAAAAAAACATTACAGGCAGAGTTAATTACAATACTATCAACAAGATTTACTCAAAATAACCACCATTGGCATCGATCACAGCTTCAATTCTGCTTCGGAACCTCGAACAAGCTGATGCTACAGTCTCCCTGGGAAGGGCCGCAAAAACTGTTTTAATTTTATCCATTAACTGGGCTTTTGTATTACTGGAAGTGCGATTGGTGTCTTTTTCAACTGCGCCCCATACAAAATAATCCATGGGGTTAAGGTCTGGGGAGTTTGGAGGCCAAACATTTGGACTGGTGAAGTCGTAGAAATTTTCAGACAACCATTTTTGACTTTTCCCAGAGGTGTGGCAAGGGGCCGAATCCTGCTGCCATACATACGGCCTACCATTGGCTACCCTTGTTATCCAGGGCTTGACTACAGTTAGCAACTCCACGAACAAAGCCCGAATTCCAATGCCAGGGTTCTTCAACACCTGTTCCTGCAGATTTGCGAGGAATTCTGCTGTACGAACGCAATCAGATCGTCTGCTAGGGATCTTTCTTCTTGCTACATCCTCGTAGTCACCATTGCAAGTCTCTAGTTCATTCCTGATTGTTTTTACTGTATTCAGGGAGCATTGGGCAGCAGTCGTAATATCCTTATTTTGATGGCGGGCACGAATCATCATGATACAAGTTATTCTCTTCCATGATTCAGGTGGGTTCCAGCTATCCATCCTTTCTGACATCTTGTATATGAATGAAGAAGGGTCCATACTTTAAAATGAAGAGAAGTGTGTGTTAATACATGTAACTTACGGAAAAATATAATTAATTATAAATATGTCAAATTTATCCCGAACACCCTGTATATATATATATTTTTTTTTTTTGGGGGGGGGGGGGGAGACAGGAACTTGCAGGTTGCTTTTACAATAATCAGTTCAAATATACAACTAAATAGCATATAGCATATTTAGTTGCAATAAGCCAAGCTGCAGAGGTATGTCTAATACAAATTAAGAAATGAGTTTGTCAATTATCCTGTTGATTAATTTAAGGTGAATAAACATGGCTCCCCCCCCCCCCCCTTCATGGGGAGAGGGCACACAATGTCCTCCAGCTATTTATTTCACTGTAACAGTAACATACACTACCAGACATCCTAACGTAATATTTAAAATTTGGTGAAAAATATATTTATTTATTAACAATTATATATAATTATGGAACCTGTGAATACAAATATTTTTAATTATGGCTATATTCAATGAACTATAAAAAAAAAAACCACAGAACAGTCTCCCCGCATTTTTCAGCAGAATTTTAATTTAATGTCATCAATTTTGGTTGCACTATAAAAAGTGATCAGCTCTTGTTTGGGATGCCTATTTACATGTATAGGCATTGTACAACAGGGTGCATGGTTGACAGCTTTCCCACAAATGAATTTTATTTCCTTACTAAATGCTTAACTTTAATACTGATAATCAAAAGGATAATGTTCCATGTGACAATCTCCCCCCCCCCCCCCCAGTTCAAAACAAGGTTGTGTAAAAAAGAATGAGCTTAATAAAAATGGACTGCATACATATATCATAACATTGCAATTAAGTGAAAAACACTTAAGTCCAGTTTTCATTCTCAGATATTGTACAATTATGATACAGCGACAGCAACCATTAATATTCCTAAATCAAACTGGTAAAGTAAATTATGTACAAGCTGAAATTCCCCCCTTCTTGAATTTTGGAAAAGTTAATACATGAGCATATATATTTTTAATCTTTATTCCTCTATGCTTAACAATAATTTTCTCTTTTAGTTATGCATCGTTTTTAAACTGAAATTATTGGACTCTTAAAAATCTGCAGATTTTGTGGACGTAAGATATATCCAGCATTTCTTAATAATTATATATACATTGTATCTGCCAGAATAAGTGTGTTTTAGTTTGTTTGTTGCACTATTTTATCATCAGTAATATAATCTACTCTATAATATAAAATGATAAGCCTTTTTTTTGTAACGTTTTTTGTCAAGTTATTTGAAACCTTAGGGCTACCCTGAGTGTCGAGTCATCAGAATTCAAGAACAGGTCTACCAGTCTACCCCCCCCCCCCCCCCCCAAAGTCTTCAAAATTCAAGTCATCACAATTCAAAGAGACCTGACCTACCAGTCCAGAACTCGGGGGAAGGGGGTGCTGTAGGCGTCAGAGCCCCCCCTAGTATAATATATAAAACTATAATGTGTAATATTTTGCACAAAAACATCTAATCTCAACTATTTAAGCAATCACCTATAAATGATGAAATATGTGAAGCATGGATAGTTCATTCTCAATTGTTTTAAGTTTAGCAGCTTATGAAATATTTTATTATTTTTTGTGACCTAAACTTCATGCATTTGTGTTCAGTTCTGTATATTTATCCTAAGGATGTTATCAGCATAAAGATAGCAAAACATGTTTGTATTCGAGTCACATAAAAACATTATTGAGAATTACTAAATATTTTAATAGCAGTGAATTCTAAGTGATTTAGCTAATTTCATATTAGTCACATGTATGAATACTTGCTGTGATATTTGTTAACATGCACTAGGTTCACTATGGACACCCATCAGATGCAGTGATAAAGGATGAGGGTGAGGGAAATAAATATATATATATAAAATAAACCATATTATTCAAGCTTATAAACAATAAACATTCTCACAAATATTTAAGTACTAATATTAAAAAAACAAACTAAATAATGGACAATTTCAAAGAAGTACTTAGAGGAAAGGGTAGATTTTATTTAAATAAATTTTAAAAGACTAAACATCTATAAAGAATGTTTTGAAGTTCATTGAGGTATGGATGTTTGTGAATATTATCTTTCAGTCACGTGAATCTAGCATGAAACTGGAATATCTGTATTAAAATTCATATATCTCACACAACCATCGCTATACTTATTGCAGACTTTAAAAAAGTACTATAAATGATCTCAATAACAGGAATCTCCTAGATTATCTAACCTTCAGCCTGTACTGTACTAGTCTCACGAGTAGGACTATCATAAAAAATTAACTGAAAAATTCAATTACGTTCAAATAAGGATTCAATTTTTTCATTCATTTTTATTTTAAGTCACTAACATGTTTTATTTTGTAAAGGGTGAGGCCACTTTCGCTTTGATGGGAAGCGAGTCTTCATTCTTACCCAATCACTGACAGCTGGCTCAAGGCTATGTGATTTTAATAGGCAGCTGTTTGCTATGAAATGCCATATAACTGATTCCACCTCACTCAGATATACATTGCTTGAAATAGATCTATGGTTGATTTTCTTCTGTTGCAGGATTAAAAACCCCAAGTTTCTGGGGGAACTCAACTTGCTCAAGTCAGAGATGAGGTGGTACCACTTCACAATGATGAGCACAGCCGATACTCTCTACATAAAGTCACGTGATCAAGTGGGCACAGACACCTGCTTGATAAATGAGCTGTTTGTCATCACTGGAAGTGACGTCACAGGTGTGATCGGTGCACTGCCATGCTGAAGACCAGGAATGAACGCACCCCTCATTCGGAATACTAGAAATCATTCCAGAGAAAAAACTGAAAACAAAAAGAAGCAAAGTGAATACTAAAAAAAATGTCAAATACAGTGGAACCTCAGTTGTCAAATGACTCGCATCTCGAACATATTTTCCGAACAGGCAAACTGGCAACCACATGCTCCGTGGGCTAAGTTGTATGGCGAGAGGGCATCAGGTTATGCTGCGGCTTCCAGTCAGTGCAGACACCTGATTTAATTTGCAATACCTTTTCTTGATTTTCTGGTTTTTTTATAAATTATTATTAAATAAGCCAATGAAGAAGGATAGTGATATCAGCAAAGTGAAAAGTTGTTAGAACCATGATAGAAGTGAAAAAAGAAATCGTATCCAAACATGAAAATGGCATTTGTGTTTCGGATCATGCTATACAGTTCAGTATGGTGAAATCAACGATCTGTACAATACTCAAAAATAAAGAGGCAATCAAGGGAGCTCATATATTGCAAAAGGAGTGAACATTTTTACTAAACAAAGATCACAAACGATTGAAGTGGAAAAATTGTTACTGATTTGGATAAACGACAGTTAGCTGGTGATAGTTTTCACAAATTCTGAGGCCGTAATTTGTGAAAAGTGAAGTGATTACATGATAACCTGTTAAAGAATAACCCTGGTACGAGTGGTGATACTGATGTGTTCAAAGTTAGTAGAGAGTGGTTCGAGAAATTTAAGAGGAGAAGTGGCATACATAGTGTGGGGAGGCTGCAAGTTTGAACCAAGAAGCCTGCTGAAAAATATGTGCAAAAATTTAGTGATTATATAAAGGCTGAGGATTTTCTTCCCCAACAAGTGTTCAACTGTGATGCAACCAGCCTGTTTTAGAAAAAATTGCCAAGGAGGACCTACATCACTCAGGAGAAAAAAGCATTGCCAGGACACAAGCCAATGAAGGACAGGCTGACTCTTTTGCTATGTAGAAATAGAAACACAAGTGAGGAACTTCAAGGTCAAGTCATTGCTTGTGTACTACTCAGAGTGTTTAAGAAAAATAATGTGATGAAAGTAACCAGGCAATATTTTATTGAGTATATCCATGAAGTCTTTGCCCCAAGTGATAAATACCTTCAAAAAAAAAAAAAATGTCAATAAAATGCTTCTTGTGATGGAAAATGCTCATGCTCACCCTCCAGGCTTGGAGGACCAGTTGGTGATGGAGTTTGATTTTATCACAATGAAGTTCCTGCCCCACTAACACGACTCCTCTCATCCAGCCCAGGGACCTGCAGATCATTTTGAACTTTAAGAAACTCTACACCAAAGCACCGTCTCAAAGGTGTTTTGAAGTGACCTCTGACAGAGAATTCTGAAAAATCACTTCAACATCCTCCATTGCTTAAGTATCCTTGACAAAGCCTGGGTGCAAGTGACTTACAGGTGTTGAATCTTGAATGGAAAATTTAAAATTTTTAATTATTTATTTAGGATTCAACAAGAATTAAAAAACAATTAAGAGATACTTGAGCTTTAGTATAGAAACTGATTGTGAAAAGAATATATAGAATGAATAATTTATGTAAAGATACAAAACATGAATCATATGGTCTATGTGAAACATAATCTAAGGTTCAAGGTGCTTGTGCGAGCTTTACGCCTGCAGCAGTGTAAATTATCTAAAAGTAGCTCACACTCAAATTCGCAGAAGACAGAAACCTAAGGAGACGTGGTGATCCGGATGGACTAGCAGGAAGATTCATAAGAGAAAAGAGGATGCTAAAGGTGCGAAATAAAAAGGGTTTGTCCCCCCCCCATGTAGAAGGCTTTTTGAGCAGCGTTTTTTCGCCCTTGCTCGTGTCTTGACCATTTAGTTATTGACCTGCTCTTCTCGGACGAGCGGTTCTATCTTGCCTCGTGATGGATCCAGGATAGCACCATAGATGTTCAATATTGGCAGCCGTAGTTCCCGTATACATGACTGCTGAGACAACAATGTGGAATGGGGCAACAGAACCAGACCAGCATGGACAGATCACCAGTCGTGCTGAAGGGGCAGGCGAGACGAACACCATGTATGACCTCGTGCGTAAAAGTAATTCTACAATGTTCCAGACCCAGTTTCAAGGAAGGAAAACCTTGCACTGTATGCAGAATGTGGACTATCTTGGTAATGTTTTATTCACCTTTATGCTAAAAGAGAAGCATGCTGTGAGATAAGTGTGAATTGCAGTTACGTATTAAGTGTGAACGGACATTCTAGTAAGGAACTTTAGGTGATTAGTGTTAACTGCAAAGGTTTAGCTCTATTGGTAACTTTGTCTCAGATTGTGAATTAGGTAGAGTGTGATAATCATGATTTGTAACCTTTAACATAGCTTGAGAGGATAAATTGGGAAGATTAGAATTTTGATAAATGTACCGTGTACAGTCAAATGAGTGGAATCTTTAAGGGAGCTTATGTTAGATTTCCAATTAAGTTCTAAATATCAATAATAGCTCCTCACCTGAGTATGACTTTAATCTAATAGTGAGAATGAATGTAACTATGTACAATTTAGTGATCTTAATAAAATGTTCTTTATGTTTTAACCTGAAAATAGCCTGTGCCTGAATTCAACTCATCACTCATAAAATTCGGAACCTAATGCAGAGTACATTTGAATATATAGGCCACAATTGCAAGCATCATTGAATATAATTAGTTTAGATAATTAGGTGCTGAAGGATAAGCATAAGGATAATCACCTCTGTATAATTTCTGAGAGAAGTTCCCTGGTTACGGATTCCTCCTAAGGATATTGACTGGCGCAGCGGAACAAACAAATTTACCAGTATCTGACGGGGAAACAACTCCAGACAGTAATTACAAAGGATTTGGCTCCAACAAGGAGATAGGCCCTTTGTCCGAAAGTTCAATACACATGGTTACTCAGTATTCGGCCAAGTAGATAGATAGTCTTCTGAGTCTAGCACCATAGCTTGCGTTAAGATAGGATTTTCAGGGTAGTCGGTCTAATTAAGAATTAAAGCATATCGATTAACACAAGGACGAGATAATTAAAATGTATTAATAGATAAATAAAAAGAAATACAATAAGAAACCAAACAATATAACAAAGGACAATGAATTTGGCCTTGATAGCAGACAGAGACTCTGAGGCTGAGTATGTTGCCGTTGTCGATGATATTGTGTCTCTGGGCAAAAGCATGGGCATGGAAATTGACAATGCTGATGTGGAGGACCACAGGAATGAGCTCACCACGTAAAAACTGGAACACTGTTGTGTCCTGAAAAGGCTAAGAAATGTTTATTGTAAAATATTCAGGTCACAACTTTAATACAACTTAGGCAGAGAATATGGAACGTTGGCAACAGAATAAGTGTAAGCTGTTTGTAAATGCAAATCAATTAAAAATTTAGGAATAGTATAAAATTGTATAAAGAGCTGTTAAAAATAATCTGTATTAAGTGAGGGCCAGATGTAGAGATCAATGTAAGCTGGCAAATCCACTTAAGAACCCCGTCTCTTGTACTAAAATAACTATGCCTGTGAGTCAGGGTTCAAGGGTCACCTTTGCTGTCCTGTATTATGCATAAGAATCCCTTCTTATGCATAATAAGGGAAAGAAGTACTGGAAAGAAAAACCAAAGCGCCTTCCAGGAAGAGAAATCAGGTACACGTGCAACTAAATAGGAGCTAAGGAGATTGAGGTAAACACATGTGACTGCATTGGCGCGCATCGCGAAGATCGAGAAATACCGAGGAGAAAATTAAACAAAAAGGCCATGCAAGCACCATTCCCGGCTTTTTTTCTTGGATTCCTGGTTCCAGATCTTGCAGACAGTGGTCGAGTTCGCCGTCGGAGAAGTTCTTGGCTAGTCGTGGAAGGCATTTAGTTCATCTGTCGCAGTGTTGGGAATGGGCCAAGCTATATCCTTGGATTAGGATAGCTGTGCGTTGTCGTGCGACGGAGGGAACCAAATGGATGCCGTCTGGTCAAGGCGACGTTACCGTGCCACCTCCAATCTTTCTCACTGAGATTTCACTCGTACAGTCCAACTGGAGATGTCCTCATAGGAAACTAAAACAGAAGGCCTTGATGACCAGACAAGGCAGGAAGCAGGTCAAAGAAATTTAGATCAGATAGCTGGAAATAGGAATTCAAAAGTCTACGGTAAGGTAGACTTTTGAATTCCTATTTCCAGCTATAGAAGAGTGTGATCCCTAAGAAAGTATTTTGTAATGGACTAAAATTTAGGAACTGTAAGAATAGCCTATGACTTAGTACGGGCCAAGATTGTGTTAAAATTTGTTTGCCTACAAGGCCGAGAATATCTCTGAACGAGCTAAACTTAATGTATGGAGTGTGTTATTGTGTTAATTTATGACCACGTGTATTAGGATGGTATGATATTAGCCTATTGATTTATGCTGATGATGCTTGTAATAGTGGTCAATGCAAGTCTGTATGTGTGTCTAGTGTATTGAAATTTGAGCCCTTGATTTACCTTCCTTATAATATGTCTATAATGTATATTTGCATAATTCCTCAAGCTTATTAAAATGTTTCATTCAAGTACCTGCCTGATCTGCATTTGTCTTATGAATTCAAAACAACCGCTCATAAAATATTAACGAACTAAGCGGGTTAAACCCTTGTATATAAACTCCTAAAGCGAGCCACGATTGTGAGGAAGAAATAAGAAAATGGAGGGACAGGATTAAATTCGATCTAATTTTCATGTATCACTCTGAGAGGGTCGCCCTGGGTAAGAATCCTGTCTATCCAAGGTATTAGCTGGTGCAGCGAAAAAAATAAATTTTGTTAATACTTATCAGGTGAACTCTATTAGATTGTTGTGTGATTAGATAAAACATAAGATATAAAGAGGCCAATGAGACTGCAAAGAACTAATGGAAAGAATACTTGTTAGGAAATAAACGCTTTATTTGCATGTGTAAAAAAATTAAGATAGCTGTGCAAATATTAATGAGTAAATATTTTATTTAAGGGTATATAGTAGAGAAAAGGGGAGAAAGAACATTATATTAAGTGACTTAGACGAATAAATAAGTAAGAATAAAGTAATATATTAGACGAAATTAAAGATAAAGACTAGCAGCGTAAGATATAGAAAAGAAATAAAAGGAGAAATAATAAGTAAGGACATAACACCTTCAGAAGGAGCAGTAAAAGATGGTGGTGTAGGAAATGTCTTCAGGGACAGAGGAAGGAAGGATATTCGAGTGGTGCAAAGAGTCAGAAAAGAGAAAGAGGAAAAAACCCAGGACAGTTACTTGATGTTTTTAGGGAAGGGGACTCACCACCTTCAACTAATACCATCAACTCTCCTCCATACAGGTAAAGTTAAATTTTTGTCTATATTTTATCTATCTATTGTGTTTATTCTTTTTGTGTAAGATTTTATGCATTTTCATTGATTTTGTATATGATTTTATGCATGAAGTACTGTTATAAAAGTTTAAATAAGCAATCATCTGGGAACGGATTAATCCATTTTACATTAATTCTTATAGGAAAATGGTTTCAGTTTTCAAACAAATCGGTTTCCGAACAGCCTTTAGGAATGAATTATGTTCAACAGCCAGGGTTCCACTTTATTACAAATTACACCCATAAAGTAAGCACAAAAACAAGTAATTTTAACAATATGGTTTTTTTTTTCTTTATTTTCATGAAGAGAAAAAGCACATCACAAAACACTGCCCATTACACCACACACCACAATTACATATAAAAGCAAGAAAGCAAATGATAAACGTTTCTAGATTTTAATTCATTCTGTTATTAGCATCAAAATTAGAATTACAGTAATGTCAAAGAAAGGAGCAGAGCGGCAAAGAATTGAAGAAACAGGGGCAATACCCTCTACATCAAAGGAAATTCCAGCACTGGTAACAAAGAGAAGAAATACCCACAGTGCAGGATATTATCAATGTCTTTCTTTTCCTTGTTCAAACCATGATCAATATTCAATAACTTCTTTGAATAATTACACAATATTTGTCTATTTTTCCTTGCAGCAAAGAATTTAAAATTGCTTTACATTATGCAAATTCTAGTAATAAAAACGAGAAAATAAAGTGAAACATTATTCTGGCAAATGGACAGTGGAAACTAATAAGTTTCTGTATATTCTTCTGTTATTCTGGATTCTGTATATTCTTCTGTTACAATAATTGCTATCATCAGTGAGGATATCATAAGTAGTATTTCTTGACTTAACATCAAATTCTGTAAATGTGCAATGTTCAATTTCTCTTGGTGTGGAATTGCTGTTATTTCTTACACATTCTGATGAATACTAACAATCATCATCGGTAGAAGAAGCATTTTCTGCTTGATATTTTTTTGTTTGTTTGTATTAGGATAGCAATTTGCTCATTTCACTTTAAATGGTCAAGTTAACTCTCTGATGGCCCTCGAGTCTCACACAGCACACCCTCCACAGCTCAAAAGCACCCACTTGCCTGTCTGCTGTGCTCAAGCCCAAAAAACAAAACACCCATCCTGTGGGATGTTGCCGGAACTGATGTCACAGGCTGGCCACCACACTGCACTCACACCAACTCATTTCTATCTCAAAATACCTGCCCATGCTGGCCTTCACCTCCAACACATCCCTCCCTCCCACATAAAAAACACCTCCACCCACTCCATCTTCCACCTCCACAAAACATGTACACATCAACTCAAATATCTATCCACTATCTCAAAGCACTACTATATACACCTTCCCCCCTTCAAATCACCAACATGCATGCCCTCCTGATAACATTCATCATAAAGAATAAACTGATTCTTGATATAACACAGACATAATAATAACAAACCATGTACTCTCTGATGTCTGCCTATCATTCCGAGCGTGGCACCTTCAATTCAGCAGTATGGAGAAGAGACTATAATCCTGACCTCTGTTTTCGTCACCTCTAATAACACAAATGATCCTCTACCTACTCAAAGAAGAGTTCTTACTGACTTTCCTCACAGCAACACTGGCCAGTCCTCCTTGATTTGGCATAAAAATACCTCTTGTCCAATCAATTCCCCGCCCAAGAGAATTTTCGAAGAGCCGATTGGGAAAAATACGCCACTGACCTTGACAAGCGTGTTTGCTTCATATCTCCTGTACCCAATAACTACAACTGATTTGTAGGTGCTGTCATCTTTATAGCTAAAAACATATAGAAAGGAGTATATCCCTGGATGGAATGAGCTGAGTGAACAACTTTATGAGAAATTTCTGGAGAGCAGTGATTTGGAAATCGCAAACAATCTTCTTCATGAATTGGATGCAGCAAGACAACGCTGGACTGAAACAATTGAGAGACCGGACTTTAGGCACTCCAGTAGGAAGACTTGGAGTGTGTTACGGAAGCTAGGAGGTGCTACAATGGTGACTATTAAAAAGACGTTACACCAAACCAAACTGCTAATCATATTATTAAAATCTCGAGATGCCAACGTGACAGAAATCATACCATCAAAGTTAAAAGAGAAGCCAGAGAATTAATACGATGCCCTTTTGATTCAGGGAATACTACAAGATGAATCAGAATATGCGAGACCCTTCAGCAATGAGGAAATCAACAATGCACTAGCCGACACAAATACTGGAAAAGACCCAGGCTTCGACGGAGTTCATCCGGAATTTCTTATTCATGCTGGCAAAAACACCAAAAAATGGCTCGCCCATTTCTTCTCAGAAATAATGAATACCGGCGTGTTACCGAAAGAATTTTAGAAAGCTAAGAGTATTGTATTCCTATCCATCCATTGCTGGATTTTACCTCTAACCAACTTTTTCAATACTTTATCCACCACTGATATTAATTGTTCCGTAATTTGTTACCTGTGTTAGAGCCGCCTTACTCTGTTTCCACTTTCTCTTGGAATCTTCCCTGAGCTGAGACTTAAAGGATTAAAAAAAAAACTTTATCAGAGACTGCAAATGTTCTTACATAGCACATGGGCCAACATGCCATTCAGTCCCACTGATATATGTACACTGATATTTTTCAGTATATGTTGAACACCTCCTATTCATCTACCTCAATTCTCACATCAGTAACTGCAAAATCTCCACCTGGATGATATAATCTTGCCATGTGATTATTCAGCAATTCAAGTATTTCTTCTGCTTTTGTTGCATTCCTATTATCAGCATTGCTAGTCATCTTTCTAGAATTTTTCTTCCTTTTACTTCCCAGACCAAACCAAATTCCAAAACCCCTTTTGAATTTGGTTTGGTACTAGTCATCCTTCTTGCCTGAACTTTGTACTGCTCATGAGTATGCTGATCACCTTTTTTTCTTATATTCCCTCCACAATGTTGTCTTTTTTATTTTTGAAGCTCCTGCTTTATATCTCTACTCATCCACTCAATCCCCCATTTTTTATTTTTGAAGCTCCTGCTTTATATCTCTACTCATCCACTCAATCCCCCATTTGGTTTATCCTCCCTAATGTGGATATGCAAGCCTGATACTGCTTCTTTCAATCCCTGACCATTTTGCACTATTGACATTTGTCCTTGGTAGCTTCTTAAGCCATGGGACTGTTCCAAGCTGCCTCCTAGGTCCATCATAATGACCAGATTTATAGTTCAACATAAAAACTTGTATAGCCCAGTTGAAATGGTGTTTGCACTCCTCAGTGCTAAACCGCTTGAAGAGAGAGAGAGAGAGAGTGTTGTTAGTTAGATTCTAGTCACTGACTAGAGGAACTTTTTCTAAGCCTTTTTTTGACTGGTTCCTGAGTTAACAGCCACGAATGAACCATCTGACCTGAAATCCTCCTTAATTTCTACTTTTGTTGGTTGAATTTTTTTAGCTATCATCAGCAATACTCCATCTCCTTTATTATTCCCTCTATCGATCTTACTTGAAAATACAATGCCCTTTTGATAGAAATGTTGCTGAAAAAACTTCTGAGTATCTTGGGGCACATGTTTCAAAAAAGGAAAGTTCTTAATGGGGGGGGGGGAGCAGCATCTTGGGAATACTAAAGAATGGCTATGCAGCATATGCAAAGCTAACTATGCTGCAGGAAAGCATATGTGAGCAAGAAAGGAAAGAATGTACCTGAAAGAATAATGGAACCTCCCATGTTCAGAATGCTATGAGAGAATTTCTGAGAATGAAAGATTAGATTTTCAATATGTACTGGGAAGGTAAAAAAAAGATCACAATATCAAAAGATGATTTGCATGTTCATCTGTATATACTCAACTCACTGCACGACCTAGTTCAGATAGTACTAGACCAAAGACTACCGTAAGATAACCCGCATGCGCCAACTAGCAGTAGAGTTAGGAAGTACAGACAGAGGAATTCTTTAAAAGCATGTGCATTGCTAGTAGCAGTGGTCAATTTTTTAAATTCCAAATTTTACAATTTTCACATTATTAGGGAGCACCGTGACATTACTCTGACAGCACTGTGAAGTATTCCAAATTGGCCATCATTCCAGGTGGTTTAACAAAAAAAAAATCCAATCCCTTGATCTTGCAGTAAATAAACCATTCAAAGACAATTTGTAGGCTAAGTGGGAAGACTGGATGATGAATGGCATCCATGAATATAACAAAGCAGGGCAGATGAAAAGAACGTCATATAAAGATATAGTTACATGGATTGCAGAAAGTTGGTCTGCTGTAAGTGAAAACTGTGTTAGAAATGATATCATTAAAGCAAAAGGGAATGCAGTGGGTTTGACAATGATTATGAAGCTGAAGAAATATCGTTAAATTTCTCTTTTGATTCTGCACATGAAATATAAGGTGTTTCATAAACACTTGCCCAGTTATTAATCTATTTTTTTCTGATTTCTTTGACTACAGAGTTGGAACAAGTCTGTCAAACAGGCACATTCTGTGAACCCATCGTTGGCAACTTGAACATTTCATATAATTTATTTTGTATAAAACTTTCTGGTGTAATTATTTTATAGGTATTGCATTAATTAAAAAACATTGAATATTATTAAGCTAATTTGTAGGGTTTTTTAAATTTTTTTAATGATGTGATAGTGTGAGTTGTTTCCCTTATAACAAAAAGTTATATATTTTGTATTATATTAGATCTTATCAGTATGGTTCTAATACAAAATAGCACAAAGACAGTCAAGATGTCTTTGTTGGGAAAGCTTAGTATGAGAGATTTTGATTGGTGCATGTGCAAGAGAGAGAGAGAGAGAAACATATTTGCATGGTGTAGAAAGAAAGACTTTTGGAAGAAAAGTGAGACTGCAAGGACATATACGCAATAAATGTTTTGAAGTAAGCACCAATTGTGTAAGGAGAATAAAATGAATGATAGTGAAGTGGAGAATATTGACAAAAGCAAGGAAAATGAAAGTATTAGTGAGTTTGTTGAAGAGAGTGCAGTGGTAGATCAGAAAAGCAAAGTCGATCTCATGAAAGAAACAGCAAGCTTATGTGGAGTTCTTCGGGTATCAGAAAGTGGTATATGTGAGGCGGGAAAAGGGAACTGCCAGATTTAAGATGACCAGTGAGTACTCCGAGGATTGTCCTTGAACCACTACTTCAATCTAGAATGAACCTGACAGAGGATGTTCAATTGTTTGATGATGATGCAAAGAGATTAAAAAGGCAGCCAGGAATGCTACTGATTACAGAATGATTTGAATATGCTGAAGTGGGCAAATGATAATGACTATTTCAGTGTTAGTAAGTGTAAAGTGATGCTCTTTGATGTAATGAGACTTCCAAAAGCATATTATATTAGTGGGATTACGCTTGGAGAAACTGATGATTCGACTTGGAGTTATGGTGGATAGGAAGTTGAAGCACTGAGGTCACATAGCAAATACAACTCTGAGAATAAATGCAATGTTGAGATGAACAATGGCATATAAGGATAAGAAAGTCATCTTGCCTCTTTACAAGGCCACGATACTACTTTATATCCCCTTGGGTTCCAAAGGGATAAAGATGAGTTACAAAAATTATAAATTTTTGTAACTCATCAATTTAGAATTATGGAATGAAGATGGAAAGGAAAGGACTCCTTGAAGTAGTTCGCAATAATAATAATAAAGATAAGCTCAGATTGAGAGCATGTGGACTGCAGATAGAAGACAGAAGTCTATAAACTTCTGAAAGGATGTTATAGGTTATTGGTTCATGAAAATTTTCATTATACATTAGGTGGGGAGAGGACATCCACAGAAGGTGAGTGGAACAATTTGCTTACTGAAGTGATTACTGCATCTAGTGTGGGTGATGTATGGTCTTCCTCAATAAATTCTTCACTAGCTGAAGGTCTCTGATGATGATATCTCCTATTTAAAGTTCTGTCTCAATTTAGGATACAGAAAACCTTATTCCCCAGAAAAAAATGTTAAACTGTGATCAGAGTCTGCAAAGCTTTATCATCTGATATTAACTGACAATTAATGAAATACCAGATTCATCTAAATGTATTTCTATAAGATATCTATCAACTAATTGGATGGATTCTATTTATACACATTTTTTCTCTCTTACATGAATGATAGCAACAGTTTGATTCATAACAATCCATAACATGACAAGATGCTGAAAACATATCTTAAAAGATTAAGAGAGGAAAATGCCATTACTTATGTTGATCAATATACTAAAGTAAACTAACTATATATGCATCTATTTACAAAGACAATTCCAAATATTCTGATAAGGATATTTAATATGACTGAACAAGAAATGCAAAATTATATGACAGAAAACTGTTTAACATAATTTAATATTCAGAACCATAATGACTTATCTCTTACCATTAGTAAATGCGCATCAGAGTGATAAGATATAATATTCTTTGATGTAGGATAAAACTGCTGAAAGCATTATCTCTTAGTAACTATTAACTTTATAAGATAGCATGATATCAAGAGTATACTCTGGTCAATTTGTGTGCAGTGTTATATTTTGCTAGTTTTTCAAACTAGGTCATGTATTTTAACAAAATACAATCACTATGATTTAATTTTCAAATATTATAAAGTTGAGTTCAAGCTATCATCTAGTACTAATAAAAAATATCAAAGGTTTATTTTGTATGAGCAGCTTATTTAAAAAAAAATCCTATTTCAGCCATTTGGTTCAAGAAATAAAAGAAATTATTTTCCAGCTGATTTAGTTGAATGAAATTATTAACCTAATAAACTCAGTAAACTTATGGAAATTTCTAATGCAAAAAATGTTCTGCATTTTTGAAACAAAAAATATATGAAAAAAGAGCTTCAAAAAGACTACAGTGATAAAATTAATCCAAGTAGAAAAGTAAACAAAAACATTAATGTTTGTTACAATGTCTTAGTCATTATCAGGATTTATGTTGTTTTTCCCTTTTGTTCAGAAAGAAGTTTTATCACTGTGTAAGTTGTACTACGTTCATGAAAGTTCCGTTTCTCCATCCAACATAACCTTTATGAGAAAATTTCCATGATCACTCAGATTTTCTCAAATAAACATCTATAATCTAATTACTAGGTAAGCTATTTTTAAGATCTGTCTCTGCATGTAATGAACATATATCAACCATCTTTATTAACTACTTTTGTCTTTATTTGAATCAAATGAGCAAGTTATATACTTAAATGCTATTAAAAGATCACCCTAATTAAGTTTTTCTTGGCCACTTTTTTTTTTTTTTTTTTTTTTGATCAGCTGTGATTTATATAATGACATGATAATTATGAGAATTCATTGGTATATTTTTTCATTTATTAATTGCTAACCTATATATGTATATTTTGCCACTTAAAACTAGTAGCTCTTTCAGAAAGTTAAAAACTAGAGAAATATACAGTAAGAAGAGTTCTGGAAACTCATAAATGCCATTGTTAAAAAAAAAAAAAAAGAAGTATGATGACCTGAGAGATTAACCAGATGTATTATTTTGCACATCAGATGTAATGTTCATTTTTTTTTTATGTATAGGTTTTAGATTGTCGCTAACAAAGTGGTTTGACATGCTACATAACAGTATGAGAGACTTCCAAACATCTTGTAGAAAAAGACTTCTATTTAGGGGGTGGCCATGAGAGTGAATAACTTTGCTGAATTCTTTGAAGTTATTTGCTCTCAAGGCACCCTAAATAAAACCATATACTAGTCCTACAATATATTTGGAAGTCTCTCACACTATTATTCAGCATATTGTATGGGACAAAAATCAGGAATGTAGCAAAATATTCTGGAAGCTATTGAAGAAGCTTAGAAATGGAGGAAAGATTACTGTAAAAGGAATCAAAGATGATAAAGGTGAGGTGAAACCTGAAGATATCCTATATGTATGGAGTAATTACTTTGAAAGAGTGTTAATTAAATGAAACACTGAGACATTTCATTGTGACATGTCACTGTTAAATGAAAGACAGTGACAGAATACTAATAGAAAATATTCAAGAGGAATGCAGCAAAACTTGAGGTAGAAAAAAAAACATAAACCTGAAATGTGGAAAGGCAGCTGGAGCAGATGATAGTTAGTATGAAATGCTCAAATATGGAGGTATAAAACTGTCATGCTGGCTGTTCTGTATATTTTTTAAAACCTGGTCAGTAGGCTGAATTCCAGATGACTGGAGGAGGTTTCATAGTACCCACCTATAAGAAATCGAAATGAAACTAAGAATTATAGTAGAATTTCCCCTACCAAGTGTTCCAGGTAAGATTTTAAGCATATTTCATTATTAAATAAAAATAATAAATTTATTTATTTACACACTTATCCCAAGATATTCGGACGATGACACATGGTCGAAACGGCTCGCACCCTGTTAACTCTCTCTTCCCTGCCCCCTTTTCCCATAAACTCTTCCCCTTCCTCAAAAAAACTATCAGCCCATTACAATTCAAGGAATATCATGCTCTGTTAGCCCCCTTAAAAATAATATGTATATATGTAAAATTCGATGCATTAGAAATTTTCCTCTTTTCTTGTCGACTTTTACAGAGGCCGCAACTCGTAAACATGCTAAACTAACTTTGTATTAACGTTGTAAATAAGCCCATGTATTTAACCCAAGGAATTAACATGCTAGATTGTACAAAACAGAAAATGTCTAAACTGTAAGGTTCAAGGGCAATGCCTTAGAAATCGGTATTGTATTGATGTCGGAGTTTGTATATAATGTAAGTAAATTTTAATGTGCTCAGAGTCAGCCTGATACCACCTTCAAGGTCAGTTGCAAAAGAGTGGTATACTTCTGAAGTAGTTCCACCTTTTTGAAAATAGGATTAAATGTGTTTATTCTGTGAGAACTAAAAGCGAGCTTTAAATTGAAAGTCAAGACAGTTTGCGCAGGAATGTTTGGGGGCCTTGACCCTTCATCCAGACCTGAGAAAATTGTATAAAGGTCATCTACGAATGAAAACAAAAAGAAGGAAGAGAAGAGAGAACTTCAGTAGGAGTCGATTCACCGTCGGTCTGGTTGAAGTCGTGAGGGACAGCCGCAGGAGCTGTAAAACTACAAAAGGGAGAAGAGAAGCAGGACCAGCATGCATTACCAATAGGACAATCGGCTAAGTGCCTCAATCGTCGAACCCCTTCAGCTGATTCACACACATCAGGAAAAATGTGCTCCAGACCAAAGGAATGTTTGGGGGCCTTGACCCTTCATCCAGACCTGAGAAAATTGTATAAAGGTCATCTACGAATGAAAACAAAAAGAAGGAAGAGAAGAGAGAACTTCAGTAGGAGTCGATTCACCGTCGGTCTGGTTGAAGTCGTGAGGGACAGCCGCAGGAGCTGTAAAACTACAAAAGGGAGAAGAGAAGCAGGACCAGCATGCATTACCAATAGGACAATCGGCTAAGTGCCTCAATCGTCGAACCCCTTCAGCTGATTCACACACATCAGGAAAAATGTGCTCCAGACCCCGTGAGTCATCTCAAGTGAGACGACAGAATCTCTGCATGGAAGTCAAAAACTAGAAACAGATGAGAAGCAAAAGAACTTAAGAAGGAACTAGGAACAGGTGCATAATAGCGTTAAAGAAGATATGTGAGTTAATTTCATTGTGATTGCTTATGATATGTGAAACTGTCTGAGAAGGACTGATAAGTTTCTTTAAGTGTTGATATAACTAGTCTAAGAATAGTTTGTTTACAGTTATAGTTAAAAGTAACAGAGCATGATATTCCTTGAATTGTAATGGGCTGATAGTTTTTTTGAACGTTGATATAATATAGTGGACAGACTTATGTGTTCGTCGTACATGTTGTTTATTTCTTAATGGTATATATTAGAACACAGAAAAATAAGTAAATAATTAATTTATCAAGGCAGCAGGAGTAGATGATATTCGACCAGAAATGCTGAAGTATTGTGGTATAAGAGTCTTACAGTGGCTGCACTGAATAGTTCAGAAAGCCTGGACAGAGGGACGAATTCCCGATGATTGGAGTAGAGCTCTCATAGTACCCATAGATAAAAAGGGAAATAAAACTGAATGTGAGAATTACAGAGGTATTTCCCTACTGAGTGTTCCTGGCAAAATCTATGCAAGTATACTTGAGAAACGGTTGAGAGGAACTGTGGAAGAAAAGCTTGGTGAAGAACAAGCTGGATTCAGGCCAAATAGAGGCTGTCAGGATCAGATCTTCACTTTATGACAAATATTTGAGAAAGCATGGGAATATAACAAAGATCTGTATTTAAGTTTTGTCGATTTGGAAAAGGCATATGACAAGATGCCAAGAGAGAAGCTATTCAATACGCTGCAGTTATATGGTGTCAATGGGGCATTATATCAAGCAATACTTAGTCTTTATTTGAGTTGTAAGTCAGCAGTTAGAATTGAAGGAAGTACAAGAAGATGGTTTAATGTTAAATCTGGTGTCAGACAGGGATGTACACTATCCCCTCTGTTATTCATTATCTATATGGATCATATTATGAAGGAAAGTGGTATTAAACCTGATATCAAAATTGGAGATGTTAATGTCAGCTCTTTGCTTTATGCAGATGATGTTATACTTCTAAATAAATCTGCTACAAGTCTGCAAGATTCTCTGACTAAATTGAATAGCTCTTGTAATAGATATGGTATGAAGGTCAGCAATAAAAAGACAAAGACAATGAAAATAGGCAGAATCATTGAAAATGTCAACTGTGTTGTGAATGGAGAACCTGTGGAACAAGTAAAACATTTCAGCTACTTAGGCACGATTTTTACTGAAGATGGTAAATTAAATATAGAAATAGACAACAGAATCAGCAAAGCTGGTATGGTTGGAAGCCAATTGAATAAATTCATATGGAATAAGAGAGAAATTAGCCGGAACATTAAATTAGCTGTATACAAGACAGTGTTCAAACCAGTTTTAACTTATGGATCTGAGAGCTGGGTCAGAAGTAAAACACTTGACCAAAGACTAGAGACCACTTGACCGCAGATATGAGAGTCCTGAGAAAGATTAGAGGCGTGAACATTCTATTTAAGTGACCATACCACCTGAGATTAGCTCTGCTAACACATTCCTGGATGCTGACAATGTCAAGTTCTTTCCTCATGTTAAAAATGAGGATATTAGGAAAGAACTTGACATTGTCAGCATCCAGGAATGTGTTAGCAGAGCTAATCTCAGGTGGTATGGTCACTTAAATAGAATGGGAGAGGAAAGATTAGCAAAATAAGTGTTTTCTGCCAGGTTGGCAGGAAAACGACCCAGAGGAAGACCAAGATATAGGTGGATTGATACGGTACAAAGTGCCTTAGACGATAGAAATATAAGATCTGATAAGGTTGGAGTCTTGACAAGTAACAGACTGATTTGGAGGAAAATTGTAGATAGGAAGTTAGTAATGATGTAATTTTTTCATGTAGTACTGTCATATCCTGTACACCCCTTGAGGGTACATGGCAGGAATTTGATGATGATAATGATGATAATTAATTTATCAACTTATTACTTATGTGATAGCTGCATTTTTTTTTTTTTTTCAGATAGAGGGTGCCAAAATCAGGATTCTAGTCTTTGTGTTGCTGCTACAATTTTGTTTAACTAGTCCGTTGATTACACCATGTTGTTATAGTCTTGCGTATTGTGACAAACTGTGTTTTGTGCTCTGAAGATGCTGGTTATATCACCAGTGAAATATCAGCAATAAGTTAAATTAATTAATTATTTACTTATTTTTCTGTGTTCTAATAAATACCGTTAAGAAATAAACAACGCTGATATAATATGTTGCATGACTCCATGCATTTTCTAAATGTTAAATTGCTGAAGTTTTAAGCTTAAGGTGGAGTTAAGAGAGAATCTTTCCCTATTGTATGATTTTGGTATTATTACAGTTTAGTGTAAATAAATATGTTTGTTTTGTTTACAAAATGTGCTGCCTGATCTTTACGCAATGCACTGTTTTGAAACAACTACGAACCTGCGAAGAAATTTAATATTAGCCACCACTGTTTAATGTTAAGAAGGGCTTTAGGATAATTTCAGAGGGAACTCTACTGGAAGTATTATTATATCTTATATCACAAGGAGAGCACTGGTGGTGCAAGCAATTAATCTAAATAAATTTCCCAGTATAAGAAAAAACTAAAAGTAGAGTAAAGTTAATAAAGAATAGGGAGTCAAAGTATTAAAGGATAAAGAGTTAAAAAGGCAGTAGAGATAAACTAATAAAAGTAAGAATAGAGTAGAGAGGATTAATTAATAATAGAAAATAAAGCATATAGATAGATATTACATTGGTGCCGCCAAAATTACAAATAAGTGCACATAAGAGAAACGTTTACAGTGGCACAGCCGACAGGATAAAATCCACAATCTTCTTCTTCTACGCGTTATTCCGGCTTCCTATGCAGGGTCCACGTGTTACTTAGATGCGACTTCTTGTTAGTACTACTCCCAGCCGACCCGACGCCTGGCCTGCCGCTGGGGGGGATATGTTTTTTTGACTGTAGAGGCGTATGTTCACGGGGCCGGTTTGCCTGCTTGCGGGATGAAAAACGCCAGATAAACTGGCGGAAAAAACCCTACTGACTGCGCCCAAGACCGGCTAACTTGGCTATGCCTGAGGAAGATCCTCAAATTCCTCATGTCTACAACGGGAATCGAACCTGGGACACTCCTTCCCCAGGCATATGGTTGCGATGCGCAAAGCCACTAGGCTAACCGTGCGGTCTAGGATAAAATCCACAATAATTAGGTTAAATTATTTGGATTGAAACAGTTTTGAATAAAGATCAAGGTGACAAAAATATATAAGAAAATATAAATGTTCAAAAAATTTAGTTGTAAAGCATGAATGTGGATAACATGAATTCAGAAGCTACAAGTAGTAGTAACACGATAGGTGATAGTTTTTTAGGATGATCAGTCCTCACCTCATCATCCCACAATTCTCTGGAGAGGATCACGATGATGTTTTTGTCCTTTTGCTGAAGAGCTCAGAAGATTAGGAAACTGGTTGGACTTAAAGCTGCTAATCCTACTGAGGAATAAATTGGTCAGAAGGGCCAAGAATTTCTTGTATTCGTCTCTGGTTCTCTGAGACACCTTGGAATACAAAAAATTCAAGGACACCCTGACTTCCCAGTTCTCCAAGGTAGGAAGATTGGGTCCTAAACTATAAAAACTGCAAAAATGTGCTCAAGAGAGAAAGGAGATGGTCACTGAATTTTATAACAGACTATTAAACTTGGCAAATAGTCTAAGCGTCTTCGAGGAAGAAGAGGATCACCTCGATCGGGCTGTTTCCCCCCAGTTCAGGCTGGGATTAAAAGAGGAGTTCAAGGAAACTGCATACAAGAAAAACATCAAAAACTTAGAAGAGTTTCCTTGCAGTGAAGGAGAAGAAAGAGAGATTAGGTGACATCCATCCCGTCTCGAGTGCTAACCAATTACGTGCCATTAAGAAAAAAAATGATTTCTAAAGTGACGCAAAGCTCAAAGAGGATCCAGATGCCCAAACGGGAAAGTTAAGCGAACACTGAAAAGAGAGAAAAAAAAAAAGGACAAAACCAATACAATTGTATAAACAAAGCAGATCACAGGAGATTAATCAATAAGGAACGTGTAGACTCCTCAGACATGGGGGAATTATGGTCACTGATAACGCAGGAGGTCAAAAGACTACAACAACCTATGATGGAATGGATTAATTTACTGATCAAGCAATTAGAGGAACTAGGAGAAAAATCCTTCAAGAACACCTCATGTCACGAAAGGGAAGACAACGAAAGGAAGAACAGGAGAGAGTCCCTCCAGTGTTACAATTGTAACAGGTTCGGGCATATCACCCAGAACTGTTTCAAAAATAAGAGAAACTCCACTAGAGACATGCAGTATGTATCCACTTCTGAGTTCACGTGCTGCCACACTACTAACATGCCAAGGAATAGGAGGAAAAAAATTAGAGAGCAAAATAAGGATTCCATAACGGTCACCAATGGGTCCATGAATCCACTGCATGAGAGCCTTACAACTAATATGTGTCCTTGAATTTCTTCACAGATGAAACACTTGCCACTCCCACTGGCAACCTACTATACTTGTTCACCATATTCTTATTTGGTTTACAGGAATGATACTATTTTCCCACTTCATAATTATACAATCACAGGTATGAATGTATAGTTATGGAAACTCTACAGGCCTTGCTATATATATAAGAAAAACATGAACCGAAAATTTGTTATATCCATACTGTAACATCCCCTTACTAATTTATGTTTCTATCACATCTCTTCTCATCCATCTACCATTTATTTAGGGTCTGCCTCTTTTTTTTAGATTCCATACATATGATCCTAGAGGATAAGTCTTATCAATATGCTACCTTCTTCTAGCGTCATATATCTATAATGTTTTAAAATTCTACTCTATATTTGTTGAAGGAGTCTGGTGTTGATATTGCCAACTCTCACTAGAGATTAATTTCATGGGCCAGTTTGAGACCAGTAGCCTGTTAAATAGAGGCATCAATGGAGTTCTGAAGCAGCCTCAAAAATGTACCATATCTGGTTATACCACTGAATCAATACAGATACTGTATAAGCCTAATATATCAATACAGATACTGTATATGGCACTAATGTGCTACTGTAAATTATGTTCGCTTTTATAAGTTGTGTTTTGTTGAGAAATTATTATTTGTGAGAAATACATTTAAGTTATTCAGTATGGTAATTATGTACTCAGTATTATTCAAATTGTCTTGTGACATAAGAATTGTAACAAACGGCAAATATGTGTGCAAATGTGACGTGGAGCTGTCGTCAATAAGACAAAAAAAAAAGGAATTTGTCAGTAAAGTACAAGAGATTGACAAGAAAGTAAGGATGTTATCGCTCAGAAATAAGGCAAGAAGAGGCATGCAAGAAAGCAGAGCCAGACAAGAGAGTTATCCTATGGAGTTAAGTTTAAAGAATGTCGGAGGACCTTCAGGAGTTACCTTCTAAGGATAATGAACTATATAACAAATGTATGTTGAGATTCCTTCTGATTTTCTCAGAAGGAATTTGGCATGAAAGCTCAGGAATTTGGACTGCTCAAGTAATATATTCCTGTTTGTGATACCTTCTTTTGCATGACTAATTTGGTTAGTCAAAAGACATATGTTAAAACTAATTATTATATGGCCAAATGAGGTTATATATCTTGAACAGAATGCTAATTCTATCGATTGATTTATTTTGTAAGTTGTAAGTACTCTAAACTTTGAATAGAAAATGAGAGATTTGTTTGAGTTTGCTAATGTTAAACATTTAATTAGTTATAAAATGTTTTTTATGATTACCACTCTTGTATATAAATTAATGGTTATAATAAATATTTTAAAATAAAAAAAAAGTAAAAAAGATTTAGATGGAATACCAGCTCGGGTGTTGCATGAATGTGCAAAGGAATTGTCAACACCTCTTACTTGGTTATTTAACTTAAGTTTGAACTCTGGTATGGTTCCTAGGGAGTGGAAGGAAGGCAAAGTAGTTCCTTTGCATAAAGGTGGCTCTAAAACTGCGGTAGTAGTTAATTATAGACCAATCACCATCTCGGGAGTGGTGGTAAAAGTATTGGAAAAGTTGGTTAAAGACAAAATTCAAGAATGGGTGGATCAGGATATGATACTCTATAGGGGCCAACATGGTTTTGTTAAAGGTCGATCCTGCTTTAGCAATTTATTAACTTTTTATAATAGAATGACATCTGAGCTGGAGAAAGGAAATGGCTACACAGTGGTACTTCTGGATTTTGCTAAGGCTTTTGACATACTCCATGGAATACTGTTGTACAAATTGGAGCAGATAGGGACGGATACTAATGAGGAGAATGGCTCAGGGAGAGATACCAGAAGGTGGTGTATGGAGGAGCAGAGTCCAGGATGAGGCACGTGACCAGTGGTGTGTCTCAGGGCTCTGTGCTTGGGCCGTTATTGTTTAATTTGTACATAAATGATATAGCAAATGGCTTGAAGGGAGATATTCAGTTGTTTGCTGATGATGCAAAGTTGGGTAGCGCAATAAAAAATCAAGCTGATGTTGAGAGTTTGCAGGATGATTTAAATAAGCTGGCAAAATGGGCAAAGGGTAATGGATGTCAGTTCAATGTGGGAAAGTGCAAAGTTATGCATTTTGGGATTAAAAGATTACCAGCTGTGTACTAAATTGATGGAACGGTACCCCAGGAGATTGATGAGACTAGGGACTTAGGGGATGTTGGTCGATAGGGAGATGAAGTTCAGGGGACACATTGCTAAGGTGTCTAAGATTGCACATAGGATTACTTGGTTATTGAGGAACACACTAACATCCAGAGATAAAGAGGTTATTATTCCCATTTATAAAGTATTGATACTTCCACATTTGGATTACTGTGCTCAGGTCTGGTCACCTGGATTCCTTGGAGATGGGGAGATTGTGGAGAGGGTGAGGAGAGTGACTAAGTTGGTGAGTGATGTAAAAAATGTTCCCTACATTGATAGATCGAGAGCTTGTGATTGCAGAGGTTGGTTGATAGGCAGAGAAGAGGGAGATATGATAGAAACATTTAAATTATTAAAAGGTTTTTATAAGATGGATGCAGGGGAAATGTTTCAGCTGTGTGATAGTGATGGAAGAACAAGAGGTCATCCCTGGAAATTAAGGAAAAGAGTGGTTAAGAAGGGTGTGAGAATGAGGTTTTTCGCCTGGAGGGTGGTGAATGAGTAGAATGCATTGCCTGACTCGGTTGTGAATTCTTTATCTGTAAATGAATTCAAGAAGAGATACATACATACATCTTCAAGTCCAACCTTTCCTAATTGGGTTGTGGGAGCAGCAGCTGCAAGAGGAACTTCCAATGGTCACGATCCTCCGCCACCAAGCTCAGCTGTTCTGGTGGGACTCCCAAACATGTCCACCCAAGGTTTTGGATATAATCTATCCAGCAAGTCCTTGGCCTTCCACGTGGCCTCCCACCCTCTGGCTTGGCAAAGAGGGCCTCAAGAAGAGATATGATAGATATTGTTTTGATAGTTTGGGTCTCCCACGATGAGTCTACTGACTCCATGGAGATACCCGTAATAATAAGCATACTTGAGAAGAGGCTAGGAATATCTGTGAAAGGAAACTTGGAAAAGAACAAGTTGGGTTCAGGCCATATAGAGGTTTTCAGGATCTAATCTTCACTTTAAGACAAAAGTTGACAAATCATGGAAATATAATAAGGATCTGTATTTAAGTTTGTAAAGCTATAAAAAGGCACATATGACAAGGTGCAAAAAAACTGATGTGAATGGGATATTATATCAAGTAATACACAGCCTATATAGACTGTGTATCGCTTGATATAATATACAGTCTACATATGAATTGTCAGTCAGCAGTTACCGTTGAAGGAGATATAGGAAGAATGCAAAATTAAGTATTGAGAGAAGGGTGCATATTATCTCCATTATTATTCATTATCTATATGGATCACATTATGAAGGAAAGAGGCATTATTCCTGATATCAAAATTGGAGCTACTGAATTCAGCCCTTTACTTTATACAAATTCCTTAACTAAATTGAATAACTGTTGTAATAATTATATGAAACTCAGCAATAAAAAGACAAAGACTATAAAAATAGGCAAGAACACTAAAAACATCAACTACATCCTGAAAGGAGAACCTATAGAAAAAGTAAAGCATTTCAGCTCTCTTAGGTACAATTTTTATGAGGTTGGCAAATGAAGTATGGAAATCGACAACAGAATAAGTAAAGCATATATGGTAGGAAGTGGACTTAATAAATGTATGGAATAAGAGAGAAATCTGTCAAAACAAGCCAGCTATATACAGACAGTGTTCAAATCAATTTTAACTTATGAATCTGAAAGATGGGTTAGAAATAAAGCAGCTGATCAAAGCCTGCAGATCCATACATTTGAGCTGAGAAAAATTACAGTGAACAGAATATTTCAATGATGAATCATATTAAAAATGAAGATATTAGAAAATTGACACTGTTAGCATTCTGGAATGTGCATGCAGCTAATTTCAGGTGGTCTGGTTAATTTAAACAAAATAGGAAAAGAAAGGTTAGTAAAACAGATGTTTGATGCCAGAATGGTAGGAAAAAGATCTGGAAGAAGACCAATATCTAGGCAGACTGATATAGTTAGAAATGCCTTAGAATGATATATAAAATTTCACATAGATAGTAGAATAATTTGGAGGAAATTTTTCAATAAGAGGTTAGTAATAATGTAAAGTTTTCATCTGGTACTACTATCATGGTATTTTTTTCATCCCCATCTGTAACGAGCAGCACATATCAGGAATTCAAGGATTATGTCACATACCACAGCTATATCCATCACACTGCATCTTGCATGCACTTGTTTATAATTCCAATTGCCTTTGTATAAGTCCTCTTAAAGTGTTATGAAACATTAGCATTCACTAATAATATTACATTCAGTCTGAATTCTGCTTTATTGTATAATACGTCACAAAATATGCAAATCTCAATGCTATTATTTATAGTATGTATAATTATTTGCAATCATAAGAATTAACTTTTTTTAAAAAAGGGAAAAAAAATAGAATATAATGACTTTTGACAAATATATGATTCTAAGCTTCACAAAAAAACAACTATTCTCTCAGTTTTTTTCTCTTATAACTTTTTATGTCACTTATTATAATCTCATGTATCAATTAAATATCACAAACATGAATTAATAGATTTTAGCATTAATTCAGTAAAAATATTCAACTGATGTAGGGCATTATTTAATGATTGCTTGCTGCTAATGTGAACCATTTATTGTTCAGCAACA
The DNA here is from genome assembly GCF_054136105.1 of Typopeltis vanoorti. Taxonomy (NCBI): domain Eukaryota; kingdom Metazoa; phylum Arthropoda; class Arachnida; order Uropygi; family Thelyphonidae; genus Typopeltis; species Typopeltis vanoorti. Next base: position 71,075,705 of record NC_143553.1, on the reverse strand, counting down.
ATGTCAAAAGTATTATACATTTCATGTTACTCAACATTCTGAGCATGTGATACATACAGAAACATTGAAGTGTTATTTTAGTACTGCTTCCAGATGGAATAATCAATTAATTAGCTCATAATGAATAGTATTATTAAAAGTTTCTTTTACATGGAGGAATAAATATTAGCTGTTTAGAACGGCCTTTAAAGGACCACAAGATTATAAAAGAGTGACTTTAGCTCCTTGATAGGCTCAAATACATATCAAAATATTTAATTTAAATAAAAAAATTCAACAATTAATATACTGCAAAGCCATGCACCCATGTTAGTTCCAGGATTATGTAAACCATCTGTTATGATACTAGACGACCTCTTGATGACTCATGAGTGACAGGGCAGAACAGAAAGTAAATGGTAGTTTTGAAATAGTGACTGCTTACATTTTTGATATGAGCTGCTTCCATCTTTGTCAAATTCAAGATATATGAAGAAGGAATCTTCTATCTTGCTCATTTTTTCTTTTATGACCCTGAACTCTAGATAGTTTATTTTTTTTAATCTGCCATGGTGTTAACTTTCTGAAAAAATTTAAGCAAATATTATTTCAAACAAAATTATCAAAAAAACAAAAGTATACAGTAAATTAAAATACTTTTATGTTAAACTAAGAGATAATGAATCAAAATGAGAATACAGAATGCCATGGCAAAGATTATGCTGCTATCTAACCTTTCCTAGTAAGATACTGTAATGTCATGTCATCATCAAATTTCTTAAATTTTTATTTTATCACTTCAACATTCACTTAAAACTATTTCAGTGAACACAAATTATAAACACATAAGTTCTAAACTTCTGTTATTATAAAAATATTGCAGCATAAATAGAATTCCAAATATTTTAGCTATATAATGCGAGACATTTTCACCTTTTGCACTTTCCTGAAGTTTTTAAGTTTCAGTCCTTTTTCTTCATAATTTGCTTTGCTAAGCACAAACCTCTTTATAATTTTTATAAAGAAATATTAAATAACAATATTAAAAGATCAGGCTTTAGCTACACTGTAGAAGTGTTACCAAAAATCAGGGAAGTACCATGTCTAAAAATCGTGCATTGTTAGCTTGCATCTATTGTTATAATTATGCTACTGCTGCAATGGCAGCATGTCTTTCACTTGGATACCAATTTAATGTAGAAAAGTGTAAAGTTTTGCATTTTGGGATACAAAGATTACAAGGTGTGTACCCCAATGAGATGAGAGAACCATACTCCAGAAATCAATGAAGCCAGGGAAGTGCAGGTAGTGGTAGTAGTAAATAGAGAGTTCAAAGTTTAGAGGATATATTGTTAAAGTAGCCAGTGTAGCTCACAGGATTTCTTGGTTATTGAAGAACACACTAATAAGTAGAGATAAGAGAGTTACCATTACTGTTCATAAAGGCTTAATACGACCACATCTGGATTACTGTGCTCAGGTCTGGTCACCTGGGTTTCTTGGGAATGAGGAAGTGGTGGAGAGGCGAAACATTTAAGTGTTTCTATTCCAAAAGGATTTTATAGGATCGATGCAGGAGATATTTCAGCACTTGGGTAGAGTGAGCAGAACAAGAAGTCATCCCAGGAAGTTGGGTAAGAGCATAGTTAGCCAGTGTATGCAGACTAGATTTTTTGCTTGGAGAGTGGTGAATGAATGAAATTGGTTGCTTGAGTGCTTTGTCTTTTAATGGTTTCAATGAGAGGTATGATAGATACTGTGTTGATAGTTTGGATCTTGCGCGATGAGTCCCAGGAGTCCATGGAAGTGCCCATGCAATAATAATAATACTGAAAGTAAAATTTCAAAACATATATGAACGCTGCTTAGTACTAGAATATTACAGCATGAAAATTCAAAGGATAGTGAAACAGGTAAACTAATTGAGGCTATATAATAAAGGGTATATTACATTCTTGAATGAAACTTCATATTCTCTTAGCTCCTGCAGTATCTAATGCTTGTAAATAATAGTTTTACAAAGCCTTTCAAAATTCCAAGTTTTATATATATATATATATATATATATATATATATATATATATATATACACACACACACACACACACACTAAGATAATGTAATACTAAAGGTATTACTATAGGTGTAGTAGTATAAAACCATGTTTTGTCTCTTCGCTCCTCTAAAAAGGATTCCAGTCCATAGTACAGGTACTACAGAACTCATGACCTTTCACAGATTGGGTTATAGCAAAAAATATCAATACATAAATTAACTACACTTTCTTTATGTGTAATGTGATATTTAGCATTCATTACACGTGATCATACTTTACAACCGTTTTGAGTGGTAAACACAACAGCACATCTATAATCATATACAATGACACGACAAAACAAACTGAAAATTATGGCTGATAATATATTAGGTGGAACTGATATAAAAGAGAAAAATGAAAGACATGAGAAAGAAAGCAGAGAGAGAGAGATGATGAAAATGTTTCACCTAAAGCACTAAATTCTGTATAAAATGACCACTGAAGAGGCTACAATAGATCTCTACTGATACAGCATTGGTTTACATCAACTGCTTACTTTTGCCATTTGTAGCACAAACCACAGAAGAAATAGGCTTTTATTCAAAATTAAAAACAGCAATTAAAATATTTGATTGCAAAGTACAATAAATGACAGAGGAAAATGTGAAAGATGGTGGAATGGTAGAAGAATGAATGAAGAATGATAAGGAAGCTAGCATGAAATATATGAACACAAATGAGGATATTGGTAAGGTTGAGAAATAAATGAGGCTTGCGCAGAATGAAACAGGATATTTAGAAAGGAGATTGGTAGTTGGAGGTACAAGAAGGAAGTTACTAGTAGCAGATGAATCAAAAGGTGCATGACTGTAGTGGAATGGTGGAAAATAGTGCAAGGCTGTGTTGGGCTATGGATAAAAATGTGAAAATAGAGGCGTCAAAAGTATGTCTGAGAAGAGCAATGATAGGAAGAGCGACTGAAGCTGTGGAGGAGAGAGAAAATGCAGGCTGGACAAATGATTTGCAAGGAAGTGTGATGGCAGTAGCATGGAATTTGCGAGTGTTGCTAGAGACAGAGAAGCAGAAGAGTGAGAGAAGGAATACTGTCAGTATACTACCAAGATGTATGGGATAAATTCAAGGGTAAGAGAGAAATGTTTGGTACAGATGGTCTGCATTCGAGTGAGAGTGGTAGTGTGAAGCTGGGTAGATTGTTGATGATAGAAGTAGAGCTTGTAGGCAGTCAGGGAAATGAAAACTAGATGGTGAGGCTATGAGTATAAGATACCAGAATTTGTGCGACATAAGAGACACAAAGGAAGACAAGATAGGGATGGCCTCAAATGGAACCAACTGAATCAAATTACTTGAATGATGGCAAGGAGGACCAGGGGAAACTACTGTGTTTATACACCAATGTAAGGAGTATTAGGAATGAGAGTGAAAAGTTTATGGACAAATTATTTGTGATAGTGAGACATGGTTAACAGAGGATGATGTACTCATGGGAGTAGAAAGTGATAGTTATAGCAATTTTTTGAAAAGATAAGAGGAGGTTGGGTATTACTGATGATTTCAGAAGAGTTGTGTCCTCTCAATGCAGAACATGAAGAAATGGCTTGGAGGCCATTTCATGTGAGGTTGAGGTAAGCACAAATATTAGATATTAGTGGGATGTTGATACAGTATACAAACATTTTTCTGTTTACGCTATTTAGAGAGAGCTGTGGTATAGCAGCTAAAGTAGGGAGTGTTGGTAGGATGGCCTCAAAGACAGGGAGGGGGGAAGATTGTTATGCTTGTATATTAATATAAAGAGTATTAGAAGGAAGGGAGCTGAGTTTGTCACATTGATTGAGTCAGTATGCTCAAAGATAATTGGTGTAAGCAAAACTTGGTTGACTTAGGATGATGTAATGTTGGGAATAGACATGGAAGGACATATAATCTTTTGGAAGGTGAAAAGAAGAGTGAGAGTACTGTTAATGACAGCAGAGGAATTGAACCCACAAAGAGTGAAAGTTGAAAATGCTGGTAAAGATTTTGAATCTGCACAATGTGAAGTTGAAATTATATATAATAGGGCATTGCCACAGGCAAGGAAATATAGAGAGTACACTGATAGTGAAATGTTTAGGCAAGGTGATCCTAATGGGATACTTTAATTATAGTATTGGAGAATGGAAGGAGGAGACAGATGGTAAGGAGAAGAGTGAATCTGTTGAATTTCTAAGGATAACTATCTTAAGTAGCATGTGATGGAAGCAACTCAAGGTCAGAGTGTTAGATTTGGTGATATCCTCACAAAATGTGGTTGTTAATGGTTATGAGAGTGATCATGAGGTACTTGTTTGGAAGTGGTCAAGGAAGAAAAGGTTACTGTCAAAAAAAAAAGGATACATGTGGAATTATAAGGTGGGTTATTATAGGAAGCTCTCTCTCTAGTCAACTAGCATCAATACATTGGGTAGAGGAGCAGAACAGAAAAGATGTTGACAGTGCACAGGAATTCATAAGGCAGTATTATTATTATTATTTCGGGCATCTTCAAGGAGTTGACAGACTCATCGAGGGAGGCCCTAACATCATGTCAAAAACAACATTCGACATTCACACAGTATCTATCATACCTTGCCTTGAACTCATTCACGGTCATCGCACCCACAACAGATTCTGCAGCTTATTCCACTCATTCACCACTCTCCAAGTAAAAAACCTAGCTCTAACACCCCTGCTAATCACATTCTTGCCCAGCTTCCATGTATGGCCCTAGTCCTCCCACCACCAGTCCTATTCTCAAAAATATCGTCTGGATTAATCCTATAGAAACCCTTCAGTAATTTGAATGTCTCAATCATATCACCCCTTTTCTGCCTATCAACCAATTTTTGAAACCCACAAATCTTCAACCTGTTCTCATAAGGTTCATTCCACAGACCTGCTATCATCTTGGTCACTCGTCTCTGGATCCTTTCCATCTCCTCCCCATCAAGAAGAAACCCTGGCACCCATATCTGGGCACAGTAGTCTAGATGGGGTCTTATCAAAGCTCGATATAGTGGAACAATAACTTGTTTCCATCTGCTTGTTAAAGTATTTTTCAGCAACCAAGTGATTTGATGAGATGATTTAGCACTTTTGCAATGTGCACCCTAAACTTCAACTCTCTATCCACCAACACTCCCAAATCTCTGGCCTCATCAATCTCCTGGAGTATGGTTCCACCAATGTGATATACTGCTGCTAATCTTTTCACTCCAAAATGCATAACCTTACACTTTGCCACATTAAATTGACATCCATTTTCCCTAGCCCAGTCCTCCAAACTATCCAAATCATCCTGCAAAATTTTGACATCCTGCGCACTCACAATTGCTCTACCCAACTTTGCATCATCAGCAAACAAGTGAACACTTCCTCTCAGATCTTTTCCTATATCGTTAAAGAACAAATTGAAAAGTAGTGGTCCAAGAACAGAACCCTGCGACACACCACTAGTTACAAGCCGTCTTTTGAACTCCACTCCTGAATTAACCACGCTCCTATCCATCTCACCAACCCTATATCCATCCCCATCTGCTCCAGGTTACTGATTAGAGTTCCATGTGGTATCCTGTCAAAGGCCTTGGCAAGGTCCAGTAGAATCACTGTAAACCCATTACCCTTATCCAGTTCAGCCGTCACTGTGTTATAAAACGTGAGCAAGTTACTGAGGCATGATCTACCCTTTGCAAAACCATGTTGTCCCCCATACAGTATCCCATTTTCATCTATCCAATCCTGTATTCTTCTGTTGATTAATTTCTCCAAGACCTTGACAACGATTCCTGATATGCTAATCGGTCGGTAATTTACAACAGCAGTCTTTGAACCTCCTTTATGCAGTGGAACTATTTTCCCCTCTTTCCACCCCCTCGGGACTAACCCAGACTCAAATTAAACAAAATGGTCAAGGGTACTGACAATTCTTTAGCTGCTTCTCGTACGACATGAGCTGGTATACCATCCAATCCCATAGATGTATTGACATTGAGGTTTTACAATAGACTACTCACCTCCACTTCATTCACCACAATTCCTGTATAATCTATTGGTTCATTCATTTCTGCAATGTCACACTTGGAAGATATATTCTTGCAAAGTGCTCGCTCAGTAATTCAACTATATCAAATGATTTGGTTACCTCCCAGCCATCGGCATTCTTTAAAATCATTCTGCCATATACATTTTTTCTTTTACTCGCAACATATCGAAAAAACTGTTTGGTATTCTCTTTAGCCTGCATGGCCAATGTTCTTTTGTAATCTTTTTTTTGCTTTTCTTACCACACTCGTTACCCTTCTGGCCTGCGCTTTATACCGTTCATGTGCCTGTCGGTCACCTTTCTTCTTAAATTCCCTCCATAGTTGTTGCTTTTTTTGCAGCTCAAGCTTAATGGTGTTATTCATCCATTTAACCCCTACTTGATTTATTATTTGGACTCTAGGTATAGTCAGCCATTGCTTCATGCAAACACTTCTTAACCGCCTCCCATGCACTATCAACTTCTAGCCCTTGCAGTTGTACATGCCATGGCACTGAACCAATCAATCTCCTAAGCTTGTCATACTTACCAGCCCGATAATTCCACATGTACCTGGTCTTAATTGTAAATTCCACACCTTTAACTACCTCCCAAGTCAAGACCCTATGATCACTCTCACCAATTGGTGGCAACGTGGTCATATTCGTTACAGCCAAATTCTCAGATGCAATTACCAGGTCAAGCACTCTCACACCCCTAGTATTTTCCATTACATGCTGTCACAGATAGTTATCCCTTAATAACCACATAAAATCCAATTCCTTCCTCCCATGTGTCCTCTCCTCCCAATCAATGTTACCATAGCTGAAATCTCCCATAATAATTACCCTCATTCCACTCATTTCTTCTATTTGCTTATGCATACTATCTCCACCATCTATTCCATCACCTGGTCTATAGCAGCACCCAACTGTATATTTAGTTCTGCTAGTTTCAATCTCACACCAAATAGCCTCAAATGTGCTCTTTTCTATATCCTGCAGTTCCACTTCTATTCTTCTTGGCTGTAGCTCATCAGCTATCATCAGTAACACTCCTTCCCCCCATTTTATTCTCCCTGTTACTCCTGAACACACCATACCCCTCACATTCAATCCCACTAGCACATTTGAGGCTATTTGGTGTGAGATTGAAACTAGCAGAACTAAATATACAGTTGGGTGCTGCTATAGACCAGGTGATGGAATAGATGGTGGAGATAGTATGCATAAGCAAATAGAAGAAATGAGTGGAATGAGGGTAATTATTATGGGAGATTTCAACTATGGTAACATTGATTGGGAGGAGAGGACACATGGGAGGACATCTTCTGTCAGCCATGTTTCACTAATGCCAATAACCTGTGGTCTGGAAGTGCCAACCAAGGCCAAAAATTAACCAAGAGTTAATTCAATAAATAGAGGAGTGAAATCACTGAAAAAGAAGATGTTATGGAGAAGGTACAAGAGAGTCAATGGCAATCATATGTAAGAGTATAATGTGCAGGCTAAGAGGTAAAGTAAACAAGCATGGTAAAGAAAAAGGTACAGAATGAGAAAAGATTGGCCAGTAAAGCCAAGGATAATTCAAGGGAATTCTTTTGATATATGGCAAGCAAGAGGAAGAACACTTAAGGCAGGTTAATACTAGTTATGGTAGCAGAGTGACCATTGCAAAGGATATAGCAAAATTATTTAATGAGTACTTCATCAGTGTAAATGATGCTGTGCAATATGTAAAAGGGAGTCAAATATTAGAATTAGAGTGAAAGAATGAGAGGAGTATTAGTGTTGTTGACTGATTTAGATATCAATAAGGCTGTGGGAATGGATGCCATCTACATCACCATGTATTTTTAAGCAATGTGCAAAACAATTGGCTATGCCCTTGACCTGGTTATTTAATATGTCTGGAAGTGGGCAAGGTTCCTAAGGAGTGAAAAAAAAAAAGGCAAAATAGTACTGCTCCAGAAGCATGGTTCTAAGAGAGGTTTCCAATTATAGACCAGTTTGCATATTTGCAGTTGTAGCTAAGGTATTAGGAATGGATTAATGAACATATGATTCCTTATGAGGCTTGGATTTGTAAAGGGTAAGTCTTGTTTTAGCAATTTACTTGCATTTTATGATAAGGTAATGAATGTGTTGGACAAGGGAGAATTCACATAAGGTATATTCTTGGACTTTTTAAAAGCATTTCATAGATTACCTCATGACAGGTTGGTGTACAAGCTGCAGAGAATGATAATGAATAGTATATTGGTTAGATGGATTGAAGATTGGCTGTGGTAAGTGATTGATTGGAATGCAATATCAGAATGCATTCTGAATGTGGAAGTGTAAATGATTTCAAGGTTCAACATGTAAATAGGTTGCTAATTAAGTGGGCTTCCTTGAATGATCAGTCTGCTGATTCCATAAAAGTTAATGTAATAATAATAATAAAAATTTAAAAATATGGATATTAGAATGGTGTCAGCTATCCGAGAAAAAATCGGAAAAACCAAAACAAGCTGAAAGAACATCAGGAATGATGGGATGAATTCCAAAACAGATATGGGATACAGATCCAAGGGAAGAGTAGGGATTGGGGAAGGGGTGTGAGATGAATGGAAAGTCAAGAGTAAGATTCTTGAAACCAATATTCAAATAAATTTCACAGATTTCCCTAATCCAGGAAAGTAGAATAGCACATTCTGATACATAGAATATTATAATGTACACATTCTGGTTTAAATAGCATTTAAACCAAGGATGGCCAACCTATGGCACATTAGACCCAATGATAATAATGAAAAATAAGTCTATTTATACAAAAAGTATTAACCAAAAACTGATTTGTAGAGGAAAAAAAAATAAAACTTAGTATTAATTATAATGAAGAGCCAAAGGCTTCAATTCGGCGACATGAACTTATTTAAGTTAAGGGATATTATATCCCATATTGTTTCTTAGCCGAATATAGAAACTATATAAAGTTCGGCGATTTCAAGCGTAAGCAAATACCTGGATAGAGCAGCAACTGACCCTTGAAGATAGTGCAAGCTGAGGCAACTCATGTAAAAGGTGGAGCAAGCTCCGATCACTATTCTTGATATTTACCCATAATGTGAACTTAACTCCTAGGAGCTGTATTATTGTTCAACATTATGAGAGAAGGTCACTACCCAGACCGGTTTCGACCTTTTTTGAGATCTCATCAGTGAGTAGGTAGACCATGTTAATACCCAGTTTGTAGCGAACAGAACTCGCATCCCTTTAATGAGAATTGCCAAGAGGTGTCCTATTAAAGTATCCTACTAAAAGTAATTATTTTTACTGATTTTACTGTTTTGTGCACATTCATCTGTTTTTGATTCTGAGGTGCCAAGTGTTAGAAACAGCAATGCGTCACAGGTTTTTGTCAGTCAGTTTACAATTGATACTCGTGCACTAATGAGTTGTGCTTTGTTCATCCTTTGTGAACATTTGCAGTTTTATATGTTTTCAAAAATTAAGTCTTGTTTTTACATTCAGTTACCCATCGCAGTGCAAAAGAAAAACAGAAGGTGATAGTAAGTGTGAATTCAATGAACTGTCCATGCTTTTGCTTTCTTTTCTTTAGCTTTGGACAAATCTGCTGGCATATGTGATGGAGCTCAATTAAGCATTTTTATAAAAGAAATTGATAATTTTAACATTTTTGAAGAACCTATTGGTCTTGAATCACTTCATGGAACAAGAGGATCAGGCATATTTGAGGAAGTAAAATCATGCCTAGAAAATCTACAAGTAGATTCTGGTAACTTTATCATGTCTATAATAACATATTTTTGCAGGTAATTTTTAAGGGCTATTTTATTTGGCATAAATTTTCCAACAAACTGAGGGTACTGTGATGGATAACCCTACTTATATCACCTTCTTTGGTTGATTATTTTATGGAGCATTTAGAGGATCAGATTTCTAACACCATTTCTCCTCGATCTCACATTTGGCTACAATTTGTGGATGACATCTTTGCAATCTGGTCTCATTCTGCAACGGAACTACTTCATTTTCTGGTCAAATTAATTCCTTATATACTCACATCAAGTTCAATATTGAACATGAACTGGCAGATATATCCACGAATCCTCACATCATCATCCTTCATAAAAAATATTATCCAAAGCCTTGTACACTGAGCACACATGATTTGTTCTTCTGAGTCTCTTCTGTTAGAAGATTAAATAAAATAAAACTTACTCTACTACTTAATGATACAGTGAGAACTTGTTACAGAAAATATTTGATAATTATTATCCCTCTTCCAGATTGCAATGTGATGTTAAAAGGATAAGCATACCTTACCTAAAGGAACATCTGAACAAATAGCAAGGACCCTTCATAGATATAATTTGTATACCACCTTTGAACCAGCATGGAAGTTGTCATATTTCTTACTGCTTATCAAAGATATATTATCACATCTCTCCATGCCTGGTGTTTATCAAATACACAGTTTTTGTCATCTTTGTTACTTTGGACAGACTGGCCATTTTGCTACTATCAGAATCCAAGAACATCAAGATTAAGATGAAAAGCCAAAAGGCTATTTTTTTCTGGCGAGGTTGATATGTACACACACACACAACATCAAGATTATATAAGATTTTTGGAATCTGAAGGTTCATTTCTTGTTTCTCATGCCATCGACATAGACAGAATTCAATGGAACCATACTAAGATGTTACACTACAGTAGGTTCAAATTTGATCATCTATTTCTTGAATCATGTGAAGATCTATGCCACCGTCCTCATCTTAATTGGACAAATTGTATGTTTATCTCTAAGTTTTGGGAAGTGATTGCCATTAATTTTTTTATAATTTAAAAAAATTAATTACTTAATTATACATCTCTACCCATGTCTCTGAACTCTAACAGTGTTTCCTCCTTAGCTGCAACTAAGAGACATGAAATTATACACATGCTGTATGACTTGTTCTTGTATTCAGAATTTACAACTAGTAAGACAACTAGTTGTTGCTTACTAGTTGTCTTCTTCCTGAATGAAGCTGATGAATATTAAGCAAAATAAATAGGAGTAATACATTCTATTTAGTTTTCTCTTACATGTTATTTAAAACATTATACTATGTCTAACATGTACGTCTCTATTAACATCTAGAAAGATATAATTTGTAGATATCTACAAAGAAAGCAACCTGTACAATAATTCTTCTTTCAGGTTTGTCTGACAGGGATGGAACTTAGGAATGCATAAATAATGTAAAAAGCAGCTATATTCAGCTGAGGAAGTACTCTCCCCACCCATGTTAGAAGTTTAATGGAGTGAAACAGCACTAGGAAAGAATTAAAAATGGTATTTAATTCTTCAAATATTTCCACTTTTTTTTTTTTTCCCTCATGATATCATAGACTTCTTTTCCTTTGCTATCTATTCTGATTATTCTCTTGAAAGAACAAAATTTATAAACAGAGGATACCTTTATGGGGATCTCCCCCTTGCTAATTATTTTATGGAAGATTTTGAAAAACCAAGCTCTTGACTCAACTCCTATCAAATCTTCTATCTGGTTAAGATATATAGACGATGTCTTTTCTATTTGGTCTTATGGCCCAGACAGATTAGACACTTTCCTCTCTCACCTCAATAGTTTTCACCCTACAATCCAATTTACCATGGAAAAATAAACTAATAATAGTTGAACCTTTCTAGACACCTTGGTAACATGCCAACCTAATGGTAACCTGTCCTTCAGTATACAGGACACCCACTAACACATAGATAAATTCAAAAATTTCACATCCCCCCCCCCCTCCATCTCAACAATATGGTGTCATTAAAACACTAACCCACAGAGCTTATAACCTTTGTTCCAAAGACAACTCTCTTGCAGCAGAACTCAATCATATACACCACACTTTTTAATCTAATGGCTACAGTTCCCACAGTATCACAAAAATAATCAGTCTTTTCCCCAGTCCATGATATTCTCTTCAGAAAGATTTTAGTAATGCTATCATTGAGGCACATAAAAAAATAACATAACCAGAATCTTAAAGAAACACAATCTCTTCAACTCCTTTCAAGCCTCACTTAAAATTAACTATGCTTATCTGTTCCACAAGAGACAAACTTCCTCTTCTCTCTCTCAGTTTCAGGTGTATAAAAAATTCCTTGTTCCTGCAAGTTGGCCAACTATAGACAGACAAGAAGATATTCACATGGAAGAACATAAAAAATATATCTGCAGCCATGACTATGGTCAATCTGGCTTTGCAGACAATGCTTTGGATATGTCTCACAGAATCAATTGGAAAAAGACTACCATTGCTCCATCATAGAAAATTTAGAAGAGGAAGACTTTTCTTTTCTATACTGAGTCAAATATTTGATAGGAAGTCCTTAGGGACACTGTCTAAATTTGTGGGAATAATGGTTGGACAGATTTGTATAATATAATGTTAAGATTTGGGTGTCAACAAAACTAACACTGAGTAAAAAGGATTCCTTATGCTAGATACAGGATTGAGGTTTACTAGTATTAAAAGTAAATGATTATCAGAATCCTTTCTAGTGAATAGTTCGGAGATCAGAAATGTTAATCCTGGAAGTTTGTTGCTTTCGGTAATGCAAGGCTTGTCAAATGAGAAGACAAGTGTTGTCATCACCAAAACTAAATTTGGCCAACTGGAAAAGACTGTTTATATATAGAAGGAAGCAAAGGAAGTTCATAATTTCCGAATGCCTGGTGGCATTAGGAGAGTCTTAGAGACAGCAAAAGAATTTGATAGAAAGAGGCAGAGAATTTTTAGCAAAAAAAAAAAAAAAAAGAGGAGAAAATTGTAAGTTGAAAACTCTTTACAAGGTTCATAAGAACAAAACATATATACAAATGCTACATGAGAAAGAGGGCATAATCATGCAAATTAAGATGAGTACCACTTAAAGAAGCTGAAATTCAAGTTTCTGTTAAAAAAATAAATAAATAAATAACCCAGCTGATATTCATCTGTTATGAGATACAAAGAAAGCAGCAAGGAAGCCAATAAAATAATAAGACAACAGAAAAAAAAATTTTCATGAAACCAAAAATCAGACCCACATGAAAACAACAGTAATCAACAATAGTAATGGACAAATACTAGCTTTTAGAGATGAAATAACAAACAAGCGTATTTTAACAAACTCGTAAATTGTGATGAACCTACTGTGTCTTTAAAACAGAATACTTATTACACTTGTCACCTAGAAATAATTAAACTTTTAGTTGAAGTAGAGAAAAGTATAAAGCTGCTCAAAAACAACAAGGAACCAGGTACTGATAGAATAGCAGCTGACATAATTAAATATGGAGGGGGGGGGGGGCAGTGCTTTTTTTCTGAAAAAAAAAAAGGTGCCGGTACTCACTATGAAATGTTATTACAGCAACTTTCACAACTTTCCACATTCTTCATACATGAAGAATATATCTCATGTCTAGGCCATTAAGTTCCTGTAAATTTATTTCATCTTCAAAGTTGTTAAATGATTGTTTTCTCCTAGCAACTTTGTAAGCGGTTCGAAACACTTTTCCTGTTACGTCTTTATTATGAGACAAAGTATTTAGGAAACCTTTCTCTTATGTTTTGTTTTTTGCTTCAGATTTTATTTTTTGTAATGCTGTGTGCACTGCACTCTCCTTATGATCGTAAATCTTTTTTCTTAATGACATGAACCGTTATTTGCGAAATTTATCATTCTCCAAAATGACCAATTTTACCATTTTCCCGCTCCACTGAAATTTTCGTTCCCATGTGTTTATTGACGGCAAAATTTCTGACATCACGACACACTTTACAGCCCAACATTTTATTCTTGACATACAGCCACTCGTTTCTCTCGCAGAAATCATTTTTCTGCAAAAGTGCCCAACATTCGGGCCAATCATTATCAGAATCTGCTTCCTTTTGACCACGTGGATCTTTTGTCTTGGTTTCGTAATTTTCTTCACCAAGTGTATTTTCGGTGCTAGTTTTCTGTTTTATAGGATCACAAGTAGATTCAACAATTTCTGCTTCTTCAGCCTTCCTTTTTTTACTCATTGGCATAAAGTAACTACTCATTTTGAACAATGATTGCACTGATTTAACTTAGATTAATTCAAAACTCACGTGAACACCTACCTGTTGCAGAGTGAATGTAGAAGTGATGAACTGATATTGGAAGCAATCGGAAGTGAACACAACTTCCTGTTTCCGGTTGCATACCAACCTAGGAAACAGGAAAGCAGGGTACCAACTTATGAGTAATCAAAACTGAAAATTCAATTAGTGAACACAGTACCATCTACTGGAATATTTATAATACATTTTGCTGTCAATAAATTGCAAATTTTTAAAAACTTAAGAAAAAAGGTGCCGGTATTGTGTACCACCAGAAAAAAAAAGCACTTGGGGGGGGGGGGGGAATTAATTAACCACTTAATATGGGAAAAAGATACTCACAGAATGGAAAGAATCACTCTAATCATTCCAGTTTATAAAAAGGGAAACAAACATGAATGTGAAAATTAGGAGAATATTGCTACTATCAGCAGGCTACAAAATTTTATTTAATATTATACTAAAAAGAATCTTACCTTATACTGAAGAAAATATTGGTGAATATCAAGCAAGATTCCAAAGAAATATTTACACTTAGACAGATACTAGAAAAAAAAAAAAAAAAAAAAGAGAATACAATCTGCAGGTACATATTTAATTTGTAGACTTTAGAAAAGCATATTTAATTTGTAGACTTTTAGAAAAGCATATGATAGCATTCATAGAAAAGGACTTTTAAGAATATTAGATGAATTAGTATAAAATAATACGTCTAATCAAAATTTGCACCATTGACAGCCGAACCATGCTATCAGCAAATGGAATTAGATCTGAACCTTTTGATATTAAGACAGGATTGAAACAAGGAGATGCTCGCTCACCCATCCTTTTTAATTTAGCATTAGAAAATATTCAAGAAGAAGGATAACATAAACAGAACAGTAAGATTAGGATATGCAGATGATATATGCCTTATTGGAGAAAATTCTGAAGATATTAGAACAATATTTAGAAAACTAAAAATTGCTGCTGAAAAACTAGGATAAAACTGAATATTTAAATGTATGCAGAAATCATAATCAAGGGGAGAATGACCATTTTACCAATGATAAACTGAAATTTAAAAGTGCCACCTCCTTCAAATATCTTGGAACATCGATTGCTTAAGATAATAAAATTAATACAGAAATAAAAGCTAGAATAATGCCTCCAATAGATCTTATCATTAGCTACATCATTTATCTTCTGAAATTCTATCAAGCAGAGCTAAAACAGAAATATATAAGACAATCATTACACCTATTGTTTTATATGGAGCAGAAACCTAGAACATAACAGACCAAGATGCAAAAGCATTGCAGATCTTTGAAAATAAAATCCTCAGAAAAGTCTATGGACCTATAAGAGATAGCACAACAGGTGAATGGAGAAGACATAACCAAGAACTAAATAACAGAAAAGTCTATGGACCTATAAGAGATAGCACAACAGGTGAATGGAGAAGACATAACCAAGAACTATATGAACTTTATAGATTCCCACTTGATTGAGATTTGAGCAAGTAGATTGAGATGGCTTGGGCATGTAGAAAGAATGGGTGAGGAGAGAATGGCTAAACAGAACGTCGATGTGGCGGGAGAATAATATCCAAAAAGACTTATATGAGATGGGAATTCAGAACTGGAATGAAAAGTTCAAGACAGAAAGCAATGGAAGAAGTTGGTGCATGCAGCTAAGAACCCTAGAGGCTTAACTAGCTAAAGAAGAAAAAAATTGCTACTAGTAACAGGGTTTCCTGAATGTCAGCCATGAGTGCACTCACTTCAAACTTTTCAGTCTATTTAAATAAAACAGTGATAATTGTCGATATCTGTTGGCAAAAAAATAAAAAATAAATAAAAAAATAAGTGCAGTTCTTGAACTTGAAAACTGTCAACTCCATATGTACCTCCATCACCATTATGAAATTTCACTGATGTTTAATGATACTCGAGAACAAACTAAAAAACTATAAAATTTCATACAATGATTTATTAACATAATTCTTTATTCTCTCTGTGATAATGAAGACAACTGTATTTCATTATTGAAGTTAAATTTCATGACATTACTCTCTATTACATTACACTAAAACAAAAGAGTGAAGAAATGAAAACGTTTAATTATCCCAAATCTTTCCTCTTTATATATATATATATATATAATTGCTTAGTACAAAAATCAGCTAATTTATTAATGCATAAAAATGTGGTGTAACTGAATGAAAGTCAGATACTTTACATCTGGAGCTGATCAACTTTCCTGATCTATCTCTTTTGACTTATCTTCTGGTAACCTGAGAGTTGTACAAAAGACTTTAATTTGGGATTGCAGACACTAGGCAATCACATTTTCATGGGTATTATTGTGTCTTTGGATTGGGTAGGCTCTGAGATTAAGGACTGTAGACCAGTTACACATTCTGGGTCTTGTGGCTAGATATTATTGACAATCTCATTGACACTTCTATTCTTGCAATACCCAGAATATGTAGCTGGTCTGCAGGAAAAAATGGAGAGCTGCAGATTAATTTTTGTTGCCAAAGCATCCATCTGTGGTATGTAGATATTAAAGATGTGGAGAATGATATAATTCGGTGTTTCCAGATTAGCATATATATATATGACTTGACCTGGTATATCATCAGTCAGCCTGAGTTTGCACGGGGATCCATGGCTGATATCTAAGGTGATCCCTGCACCATGTTGTTGTTGATTGGGGAAAGGTGAAATTCATAAGACTATTCCATCTTGCTGCTAGTTTAGATATGAAACTGATGTTGGTTTCTCGAAAGAGGATTAAATCTGCATTGTATCTGCTCAAGAACCAGCTTTTTTTCTTTTCATAGAGAAGGAGAAAACATCACCTTGCATTTAAAGGCAGTATGCATAACGTCATAATAGGTTTTCATGGACAAGGTAATGCATAGGCTTTGTTTTTTTAGCTTTGGCATTGTATTGTTTTTCCAAACCATATACCAGGTAGTATATTCTCTTGGGTCTATTGATCTTTGCTCTATTCTTTTAGCACTTCGGTTTGGAATGTATATCTTGGAACTTTGATAGGGATTCAGTGATTTTTGTAGTGAACTTGAAGAATGTAGATAATTTGTGTGGGGGGAGGGAGGCACTTCAATTTTTTTTTTTTTTTATGTTGAACCCATACACGAGAGGTTGGTTGATCAACCTATAGTACATTAGTACCATATATAGGTAGTGGGTTGGGAAAGGAGAAACTTGTTTACGTTTGAATTAAAAGACTGTACATTGTATTCCTTGGGAAACACACCAGGAACTGTTCCACAATACAGCAGTAGCAGGAATGAAGGAGAAGGAAAATAAAATTGTTTTGTGGGTTTCAAGGTGCACCGTGAAGGGATATTGAGCAGCAGCTGCATGTGTTCCAACAGGCTTAGTACCAAGTGGGGAAATTATTGATGCTATTTCAGATGAACATTTGCCATGGAAATATTTAAAGAATACACAAGTTGCAGAAACCAAATGTCTGTGCAAAAGTAGACGGAGTGAGTTGATAAGAGATAGGTTATTAATAAGTCTAACTGCTTACTGAGTATTGAGTCAAGCATTTTGAAGGAGCTCTTAGGGGCCCCCCATTCCAAATGTGAGAGTATTCAATAGCTGAGCAGATTTGTGATTTGTATAAGGTTAAGAGCTGTTCAGAGGTGAAGTAACGTCTTGAGCAAAAGAGAAATCCTAGTTTTTTTAGAAGCTGAGGATGCAATGGTTGTGATGTGTTTACCCTGACATCAAGCATCTCTAGGAGAGGCTTGATGTCAGGGTAATTCCAAGAAGAGAAATCTTATCTTGGCTGGAAATTGAGTGTTGTCAAAATAATACTGAGAGAAAATGGTTCTTTTTTATGAGAGATAAGACAGGATTGGGTTTTATTAGCATTGAAACTGACGAGGTCATCTGAACCCCAGTGTAAGATGGCTTGGAGACCAAAACTGAGAGAGCAGTGGTGGTTGATGTTCTGTAAGCTGAGGTGAGTTGTGTAGAGTATTGGTTCCCAACTGGTAGTACGTGCTGGGCCATTCAGGGGCACATGATAAATAATCAGCAATGGCGGAAAAACAAGTAAACTAAACCAAATCCAAAATGTTAGTTATGGAACAATAAATTCTATGTTTGAATCACAGCTAATGGAGACACTTCAAAACTAGCTCACATTAGCGAATGATGATCGGTGAAGGTGTGGCTATGAACCCCTTCCCCAAACCACTCTTCTACCAATCATTACGCACAGTTCATGCATCACTTTTGTCGCCCATCCTCCGTTCCAGAACAATCGCATGTTACTAAGAAATGACCTCTGCGATAACAAACCTTCCACTGACTTCCATTTGCGATGTTTCTAGAACTTCTCCAAAAATATGAATACATCCATAGTCAGACTGTTTGATCAGTTCAGTTATTGAATGAGTATAAGTAAGTGTGTTGTCTTTGTTTGTGATTCTTTTAAAGTAGTTTTTTTTTTATTTAATGTTTAACGTAGTTTCAGTTATTACTGTCAGTAATTTTTAAGCGGTTGAAAACAGGAACGGTTAAAAAACCAAAACTTGATGTGGATTATAACCCACCGCTACGAATACATCCACACGGGGAAATAATAAAAAAGGTGCATGCCTCAGGTACTGAACAGAAGAAACAGAAATACTGTGAAGAGTATATTAAATATGGGTTTTCATTTGTATGGAATGATGACTGTCCTAACCCTTTGTGTGTGGGGAAGTATTATCCAATGGTTGCATGAAAGCTTTTCTAAATGTCGCATGAGTAGAGAGTGTTTCATGCAACGATTGGATAATACTTCCCCCCACACAACACAGGGTTAGGATAATCACCATCCCTTACAAATGAAAACCCATATTTAATATACTCTTCACAGTATTTCCTTTTAAACATCCTATATATATAAAAACAAAGAAATACATTATTTTCAGCACTTAGAAAAGCATCCAAATGTAACTTCATACATAACGTCAGGAAAGAATGACAATGAGAATGCAGTTGAGGCTTGCTACCGTATTTCTTATCGCATAGCTAAATGTGGTAAAAAAACCACACCATAGCTGAAGATTTAATTTCTCCTTGTATTAAGGATGCCGTTTTTTGTACGTCTGGGGAAGAACATGTCCACAAAATTGATACTATCTCTGATGAAAAGCCAAACGGCGATTTTTTTTTTTTTTCTGGCGAAGTTGATCAGTTAATGGGATAAAAATCCCTTATTGTTTTTCAGCCAGTAAGCGAAACAAAGATCGAAAACTACGATCTGAATGTTTCATGCCGACGAACTGTCAGCGTATCCAAGCGTAAGTGGCCACTTGGTAGTGTCACACCACGGCAACTCGTTGCAAAGGTGGAGCAAGCTCCCTCACTGTTCTTGATATTTTCTCATAATGCAAAACATACAGCTCTTAGGAGATGTACTACTGTTTTACATTATGAGGAGAGGTCACTACCCAGACCGGTTTCAACCTTTTTTGAGGTCTCATCAGTGAGTAGCTAGACCTAGAACAGTATTACATTTCCTAAGAGCTGTGTGTTTTGCATTATGAGAAAATATCAAGAACAGTGAGGAATCTTGCTCCACCTTTGCAACGAGTTGCCGTGGTGTGGCACTACCAAGTGGCCACTTACGCTTGGATATGCTGACAGTTTGTCGGCATGAAACGTTCAGATCGTAGTTTTCGATCTTTGTTTCGCTTACTGGCTGAAAAACAATACGGGATTTTTATCCCATTAATTGATACTATCTCTTTTTCAAACAATACAATGTCTCGAAAATTCGGGATATCTCTGATGATGTTGAAGCTGCAGTAGTAGATAGAATTAAAAAAAAGTAAATTCTTTTCCATCCAGGTCGATGAAAGTTGCTGATTTATCTATTTTGCTTGTCATCACGAGGTACTTGACAGAAAATGAAATTGAGGAAAACCTGTTGCTATGTTACCCATTGACAGAGCGTACCACAGGCAAAGATATTTTTAATGTGATGGTTATTTCATTGAAAAGGACATTAGTTGGTTGAATTGTGGTGTATGCACTGACGGAGCCAAGTTAAAGTAGTTCCTCATGTACCATGGAGTCACTGCTGCATTCATAGACAAACTCTTACATACAAGCCTCTTCCTAGTGAACTGAAAGACGTTCTTGATGAGGCTGTAAAAGTTGTAAATTTTATTAAGTCACAACCACGAAACTCCACATTATTTAAAGCGCTGTGTGAAGAAATGAACAGCCTTCACAGCACATTACTTTTGCATACAGAGGTAAGATGGCTATCTCATGGTAAAGTACTTGCACAACTGTTTGAACTTAGACATGAAGTCCAGGCTTTTTTTTTTTTTTTTTTTGAAGACCATTGTTTCTGTCTTGCTCCAAAGTTTCATGACAGTGATTGGCTTCAAAGTTTTGCATATTTATCAGATATTTTTCTAGAAATAAACAAACTCAACTTGGGACTTCAAAACAGCTCAATCACTATATTCAAAGTAACCGACAAAATTAAGTCAGTGATTAAAAAACTAGACTTTTGGAAAGTGTGTATTGAAAGAGTTCAGCCTGAGGTTTTTGAAACTGCATAACTTCTTATCTGAGAATGACTTGCACCTATCCCAAAACGTGAAAGAGAATATTTTAAGTCACTTGGAAGGTCTCAAAGTGTCCTTTTATAAGTACTTCCCTCAACATGGAAAAGAAAACCATTGGATTGCAGATCCCTTCAATGAAGCTAAACTATCAATCAATGAAAAGAGCAGTTAATCTAACTTTCAACCGATTCTTCTTTAAATTCTGATTTTGAAAGAATGCATCTTATTACCTTCTGGGTAGATGTCAGTGAGGAATACGAACAGCTCAGTGAGAAGGCACTCAAATACCTCTTGCCATTTACTGATACTGAACTAGTGGAGAGAGCTTTTTCTTCTTACAACTTCATAAAAAATAAGTACCGCAACAAGCTTAATGCAAGTCCAGATTTAAGACTGTATTTTGCATCTTTTGAGCCTGATTTCAAGAAATTAAGTGCATTAAAGCAAGCTCAATAATCTCACAACAATGTTTCAATCAGCTAGAGATCTGTATACCAATTATTACAGACTTTTCAGATAATACAAATAAATATTATTAATAATAATAAATCAAAAGTTTGTTAAATACTTGATCATTACCAATATTTAACATGAAACTATACTTATTTCTGTGTTACGAATATTGTAAAATTAAATCTGTGGTTTGTACTTTTAGTGTAGTAATTTTCCTTTCCCAACTCATTACCTCATTTCCACTGTTTTACATTAAGGTAGGTACTGAACAAAAGTGTCAGTATTTAAAAACATGGGTACAATTTATAGAAATGGTTTTACAAGTGGAAAAAAAGTTGGGAACCACTGGTGTAGAGTAAGGTTTATCAAATGAAAGGGAGGAGTGCAATGTGCTGGCATCTGCAAAACTGTGTATTGGGTTGGAGTCAACTTAAGTAGGTCATTTGATATATAGCGGGAAGAGGGTTGGTGAGAGAACAGAACCTTGTGGAACCCTGGCATTAGTTGAATGGTAAGAAGATAAGGAACCATCTACTATCACACACAGTATGCATCCTGACAGAAAACTGGCAATCCAACTACAGAAGTCCTGAGACAGACCAAATGATGGAAGTTTGCTTAGTAAACCTTTGTGCCAGACTTGGTCAAAAGCTTTGGAGATATCAAGTGCAATCACTTGAGATTCACCAAACTTCTCCATGGCATTTGTCCAGAGATGGGTGACACGTGAGCAAATCTTCTGTTGATTGGCTGTGACGGAATTCATATACTGGTGGTTGTTTATTAGATGGGTGCCTTCAAGATAGTGTAGGGGGTTGGAAATTGATGATTTTATCCATTATCTTAGACAGGACTGAGATAGAGCAATAGTTAGATGGCAGTGCTTTGTCGCCCTTCTTGGGAATGGGTTGAATATAGGCCAATTTCCAGGCTGTGGGATAGATACCAGTGGAGTAAGAGAGTATATACAGACAATATAGGAGAGGAGTTAGTTCTGGTGTACAAACCTTCAAGACAATTGCAGGAATGACATCAGGGCTAGGAGACTTTTTTGTGTGTCTAATTTGGACAGTATTTTTCTGGGAAAGGATATAGGGAGCATTCTATGTTGGGCATCTGAAATGGTTGGGGGAAATTTATCATTATCAGTTATGCATGCATTAGAAGCAAAGTGTGAAGCCAAGAGATTAGCTTTTTCTGTGGGTGATGATGCAATAGAGCCATCTTGGTATGACAGGAGTGGGAATAGTGTTGGGCAGAAGTTACGACCATTTGCTTTGGTGAGAGATCAAAAGGCTCGGCTGCCATTTGGACAGGCTGCTAGTTTCCTGCTTTTTGCTTTTTCAAATTCTGTTTTGGAAGCATTGATAGTTTTCTTGCATCTATTTTGGGTTTGAGTATAAGCACTAAAGGAGGACAGGATGGTTCTAGATGTGAGCCAGTTATGGTATGTTTGATTTTTTCATTTGTACAGCCTTGGCATATCTTTAGGAGAACCAGTGTTTAGTTAGGTTAGTTAGGAAAAGGCAATTCAGAATAGTGTGGGAAATGTGTTTCCATGTCAGTGAGGATTACTTTGGCAATATGTTCGTTGCATATATTTGGGTTGGAAGGCCGGAAGCAAAAATCCAACCATGGGAATGAGGCATAGAAGTCACAGAGGCTGTCCCCATCCCACTTGGCACTGTTATAATTCCAAACTGTTCTTGTATGCAGTGGCAGATTAAGGATAGTTTAGGCCCCTCCACAAAAATAATAATAATAAAAAAGAATAAAAAAAAAAATAAAAGTTAGGTGGCAAATAAATGAAATTTTGTACTTCTGGATTTTTCTGTCTGTTAAAGGATGATAAATAATAAAACTTTTTATTCGTTTTTTATTTTTTTTTTAAATTTTACAAAGTTTTTTTTTTTACTTGCACTACACTCAAATAATGAAAACACAAAAAAGTCACACTAAAAAGTTATTTTGGAAACAAACACCTCACTCTTACATGATTCAATAACAAATGAAGTTAAGGAGCAACCAGGCGAAACTTCCTATCTCTGCAATGGAATCAGTTTTCGTGACCTCGAAGCTGTCAACAGTGCTGTGCGCCGACATTGGTAATGCGGTTTAATTTAAAGCATAGATAGCGTGCTGTTCAAAATACAAAATATGAAACTTGGCAACTAGTGCCAACATTGGTATTGTGGCATTACATTATTTAAAGTGTAGATAGTGCGCGCTGTTCAAAATATGTATTAAAACGTAATAATTGGTTTGAAAAAATTTTCGCTTAAAATAATCAAGATTTTTATGATGTTTACTGAAAACATTAATATATTTTAAAACACTATAGGAAAATATCTTGGCTTGGGGGCCCCCAAAAGCTTGAGACCCCTAGGCATGTGCCTCATTGTTTTAATGGGTAATCCACTACTGCTTATATGAGAGTGGTTGTGTAAACGTTGTTGCATGGTGGAGGAGATGAGCACTAGATAGTGGTAAGAATTACCTAAGGCTCACTACATTCACTGCATATTTGAAAGGGTCGTTGGTGAGGCAGGGATCTCAGGTGTTTAGGAAGTGGTTTGGGTTATTTAGTATTCTGGTTGGCATGTGAACAAGTTGTGTAATGTCAGTGATGGCAAGTGTTTCGGCATCTCTACATGTAAGATCTATACAACTGGAGGAGGAAAGCCAGTTGGTGTTGTGGACATTAACCCTTTAACTGCTGACTTAATATTCTGCTGACATTGTCCCATGTGCTGAATTAATTTTGCAAAAAATTTATAAATAAAATCAATTAAAATTCTTACTGAAGTAAGAAGTCCGGACAGCATCATACATTCTTGATATACACTTGTTCACTCACAAAAATGGCAATAATAGTGTTTTATAAAATTTGCATAATCAAGGGGTGTCCACTTGATTATGCAAATTACACACATTAATTTATGTAGAATCACCAGGAACTTCTTCATCTGAAGTACGCAATTCACTTAACTCGGACAATTCTTCTCCCGACTCATTTGTTGTTAACAATTCATCAATTTGATCACCAGTAAGATAATGCAGATATTTACTGGTAGACACCATATTGTGACATCCCGGAAATCCCCAGCCATGTGGTTTATGCATCGCGCTGCATATTATTATTATTCGTGATACCTCCAAGGAGTCCGAAGACTCATCGCAGGGAGGACACCTACTATACAACTCTCTGTCTCCGCCCAAACCTCTACTACCAATCATCCACATTAACGCCATATACCACCCCTCCACCACAACTAGTATTTTTTGTCTGTAAATTGCGTGTGTTTTGAAGGGCCGAAAAAAACCCTGCTACCTGTGTATGAGATCGCCTAACTCACCTTCGATTGAATAAGTCCATATATAAAGATTCCTCCCATCATGACGAGAATCGGACTTAGGCCTTTTCCAGTCGAAGGGCACAATGTACCGTTGTTCTTCCAATTGCGCTACGGAGGCGGTTAATATGATTAGTTGCACCAGTTAAAATTTTTCTCTTTAGATGTCATATGCTGGAGGAACCTACCCGTGAAGTCTGAATATCTTATGACGATTCTTTCCATACTAAAAAATTGTCTGAATATGGGAGGCGCACCAACCGTTCAAATCGAGTTAACTCGATCGTAGCAAGGTCGCCATTTTTTTTCTGTCCTCGAGTTAACTCGACCGTAGCAGTTAAATGGTTAAAATCTCCTAGCAGGATGATTTTGCTGTTGGGAAAGTGGGACTGGATAAAATCAATTTTTAATAAGAGGAAATTAAAGAGTTCAGAGTGGTTGGTGGCATTAGGGGAGTGATAGAGACAGCAAATGAATAAGATTGAGTGGGGAAGGAGCATGAAGTTTGGATATTTTCAACCAAAGATCAGAGTTGGGCGATTCTAGGTTCGGTGCTCTCTGGCAAACTATGTCAGAGCAGATGTATGCACAGGCACCAACTTTGGGTTGAAGGAGTTAAAAAGTGAAGAGAGTGTAGTAGTTTGGAAGGTTGAGATGAATAGTGCTTTTTGGGGGGGGGGGGTGAGATTTGAGTTCCTGCCAAAAAGAGTAGGTGGAGTTTGGTAGACTGACCTAATAAAGGTCAGTCTACCAAAGGTTTATTATATTATATTACACTGATAAAGTGATGAGGAATTTTTTGCTTTAGTCAATGCTGTTGGAGCTTTGAGGCAATAAGCTCTGATGTCAATGCCCTTTTGTAGTACTGTTTACCTCTATAATACATGCTATGCGGAAGACACTGGTGATATCTTTTCCAAGTACAATTTTGGTGATTGCTATCAAATACTCTTCTAGAGGAGTGCTTTCTTTGGTGCAAAGATTACAATTCCATTTTCTTGGGAAATTACAGTGGTAGCAGTGGTGGTTACTGAAGTGTTAATTAGTTACTATTTACTGATGCAGATTTGTGAGAGTAATGATTTTGGAGAAGATACAATATTTCTGTTAGCTACCATATTATCCAATTACCATGGTAGTAATCCTCTGCTGCTAATAGCTGCAGAAAGGAGTCCAGTAAGTGTGAGAAGGAAACTGTGGAGTTAAAGTCAAAGCTAGCTAGGCATTGTTATATCAGGAAGAAGGAACTGTCATGTCATTTTTTCATTAAATACTTGCACAAGTTATATGAGTGAGCAGCTCTTAGAATGTAGAAACTGATTATATAAAAACGAAAGCCCTACTTTAAGAACAAACACATAAAAAGAGGGTGGGGGAAGACAGGAGCAAAATGAATGCATGAGCTAAGCCTTAGCCACTTGCTGGATGGACTGATAGACAGGAACAGTAAATACAGTATATAAAACTTTCTGAGTGCAAACAAGTATTGTATTATTATTTCCTGATAGGTTACCATGTCAACTGGAATCAGTCAATTTTTTATTACATATTGATAGCAATCAGCAGGCATTCTTTAATATTGCAATACAAAATTTCTGCTGGCCAACAATAACATTAGAAATTTTGTATTCTTTTGCATTACAGTACTGATCTAAGCATTCTTTTATTATTATTACACCTTCCATGGAGTTGGCAGACTCACCGTGGAAGGTTCGCTCAACTGACAACATATATAGAATATTAAAATCCTTAACACTCCTTGAATTACAAACACATTCTAGTAATGCATTCCATTCACTGACAATTCTCCATGTAAAAAATCTGCTCCTCACCACACTTTTACATAACTTCCAGGAATGCCTCCTGGTTCTTCCCCTCTGGATTAATCTGATAAAATCTTCTCACCAACTTAAACGTCTATCATATCACCTCTCTTCCTCCTATCCACCAAACTCTGCAATCCACATTTCTTCAAGTGTTGAAGTGGCACAACCACTTCCTTATCCCTACAAGTTAGAGTACTTCTTATCATAGCAGCACTACAATGTGCAGCCTTTGCAACACTAGCAATATGCCCTCTAAACTTCAGTCTACCTTCAGCCATCACTCCCAAATCTCTAATTTCATCCACTTCCTGCAGTATGGCACCATCGATATAGTACAAGCCTTATATTTCTGCACTACAAAATGCAACACCTTGCACTTATTGATATTAAAACTACAACCCCCACTCTTTTGTCCAAGTAAAAAGTCTATTGAAATCCTCCTGAAGGGGCTTAACATTAGAAGTTCTTCCTAACTTTGCATCATCAGCAAATAACTGAAGATCTCCAGTCAGTCCACATGATATATCATTTACAAACAAGTTAAACAGCAGGGGCCCAAGAACAGAACCGTGGGGCATGCCACTAGTTACCCTCCTTTTTTGAGACATTGCTCCATCATACACAACCTGCTGGTATCGTTCAGAGAGCCAATTTCTGAACCATCTAACCAATAAACTATCTATTCCCATCCTCTGCAGCTTGTACATCAACTTATCATGTGGTAATCTATCAAATGCATTGGCAAAGTCTAAGAATATCACTGTATATGATTCTCCCTTATCAAACACACTTGTCACCTTATCATAAAATGCAAGTAAATTACTAAAACAGGACCTACCATTTACAAATCTATACTGATCATCATAAAGAATGCTATGTCCATCAACCCAATCCTGTATTCTATTCCTTACCAATCTCTCCAACACTTTGACCACAACTGCAGTTATACAAACTGGGCTATAGTTGGAGAATTCTGTCTTAGAACCATGCTTGTGGAGTGGTACTATTTTGCCTTCTTTCCACTCCTTGGAAACCCTACCCATGCAAGACTTTCATTAAATAATCAGGTCAGGGGCATAGCCAACTGTGGTGCACATTCCTTAAGAATACGTGGTGATATGTCATCCATTCCCACAGCCTTATTCACATCTAACTCAACCAACATCTGATACATCTCTGTTTCTTTCACTTCCAATTCTTCTAATACTTGCCTCTCTTTTATATATTCCACTGCATCATTTACACCAGTATTATATACATTGATAGTGCTCATTCAATAATTCCATTATATCCTTTGCAGCTGTTGGTCTGCTGCCATGACTATCCACCAGTGTTAATCTGCTATAATTATTCTTCCTCTTGCTTGCCATGTAGCAGAAAAATTCCCTTGAGTTAACCTTATCCTGACTGTTGGAAGTTTTTTCCCACTTGGTTAGACTATAATAAATTTAGTTTAATCCTTTATCCAAGTGTATAAAGTTTGCACCTGAAGTATCTTCAGGACTGAGGCAACTCATGGTAAAGGTGACTAAGCTCTCATCACCTGTCTTAGTATCTCCCATAATGCAAAGCACATCTCCTGGGTAGTGGCCCTTCCCTTAATGCATAGCATTATACATGTCTGCAAGGAGATGTGCTTTGCATTATGGGAGATACTAAGACAAGTGATGAGAGCTTAGTCCACCTTTACCAAAAGTTTCCTCAGTTCTGAAGATACTTCAGGCACAAAGCTTACACTTGGATAAAGGATTAAACTAAATTTATTACTTGTCCTGACCAGCCAATCTCCTCTCATACTGCACCTTTTCTTTCTTTACCATGCTTGTCACCTTTCTAGCCTGCACTTTATACTCTTCGTGGGGCCGATCACCACCAACTGCTTTGTACATCCTCCATAACATTTTCTTTTCCAGCATAGCTTGTTTAATTTCATTGTTCATCCATTTCACTCCTACTCTATTAACTCACTTAACCCTTTGTATGCAGTCATACATTGCTTTTGTCAGATACTGTCTTGTGAGTTTCCATGCATTGTCAACATCTTTTCTGATCAGCTCATCTACCCAACATACTGATGCTAACTGACTACAGAGCTTCCTATAATTACCTGCTTTATACTTCCACGTGTGTGTCCATTCTTGGCAGTGACCTTTCTTGTTTCATCACCTCCCAAACAAGTACATCATAATCACTCTCACCAATTGGCAGCAGTGTCAACACTTGATTAACAATTATATCTTGTGAAATTATCACCAAATCCAAAACATTAAAGCCCCTAATTGCTTCAATCACATGCTGCTTAAGATACATTTCTCTCAGAAATTCCACAAACTCATTCTCCTTGTTCCTATACATTATCTCCTCCTTCCAGTCTATATTCCTATAATTAGTCTCCCATCAGGATCACCTGCTTTTTACATGCCCAACTAATTTGCCTAAACATTTCACAATTGGTATTCTCTGCACTCCCTGCCTATAACAGCATCCTATCAGATATACTAACCTATTTATTTCAACTTCATGCCACACAGATTCAAAATCTGTGCATGCAGTATCAACTTCCACACTTTGCAGACACAATTCCTCTGCAATCATTAACAGCACTCCCCCCTTCTCTTTTCACATTTGTATCCTTCTGGAAAATTATATATCCTTCTAGTTCTATTCCCGACATCACATCCTCCTCAGACAACCAGGTTTTGCTTATTCCAATTATTTTTGGGCATCAATCAATGCAATAAACTCAGCTCTGTTATTTCGAATGCTCCTTACATTTGTGTATAAACATAACATTCAATGTGTGTTTGAGGTCTTTCTACTAGGACCAACATTCTCTATTCTAGCTGCTATACCACACCTCTCTCTTCGGTCTGACCACTCCCATTTCCCTGATCTTGACTCTAATTTCCATTCTTTCCTGTCTCATCCTCACCCTTATGCATTTAGAAAGAGGAAACTTCTACTATTACTTTTGTTTTTTTGTTAGTCTGATTATTTCAAACAAAGATGGCATCTCTAGCTGATTAGCAGTGGGATCCACTTACAGTAATAGGTAATAGAAGAATAGTATCCATCCCTAGTGATTACTATATCACCATGTATAAGATGAGACATTTATTCTCAGCTTAAAAAAAAAGTGCATAAAACATGTTTTGGCTTTTGCATATACAGAAGCAGTGAAAGGTTTGAAGCAAAGTGACAACTTTTTATGCTGTGAGCAGTATGGTACTTTATACTGTGAGTAGCACGGTACTGCTCAGTGCTACTGATTTACATTCATTTCAGAATGCTAAATGCATTTATATCACACAGAAATGTTTCTTATTTAGTTAATAATAATAAATAAAAATTGACTTTCAAAATTTTTCCATTATGGAAGTCAAAGCCATTCCGTTAAATTTAAGTAAGTTATCCTATTTCATCTGCATGATTTAATGTCAAAAAACAAGTGTGATGTAACATAGAAGAAATGGTATATAGTGATGTTGATTCTGGTGCTATACAACAGAATATACATCTATCATTCTATATGCTTTCTAATTTTTTTAAAAAAGAATTTTGAAGTTCATTTAATAGTTATATAGAACTACTACTACTTATAGTAATATGTCCATATTGCTGTAAAAAGAGTTCTTTTAAGGTTTATTACTGTTTATTTATGCATTACTGCATTATTGCAGGAGGCTCTTTCATGGTTTATGTTTTGCTTTGCATTCCTTTTATATATGGGTCACATATAATGGTTAATTGAATTTTAAACATATAGTTATTCTTCTATGCTGTCTTCTACCAAATCCAAGGCACTATATATAACTAAAGTGAATAACTTCTGTAACAAATTTTGAATGAAGATTAGCCGTAGAAACAGTAAAAATCACCAGCAAAAGCCTATGAAAATAGAATGAACAGAACAAATAGCAATGTATTTTCAATGGTGAAAGTACATTGCTATACATTTCAGAAGAAGTACAAAATCAATTTTAAAATAATTTCTAATGAAGCTAAAATAAACACAGAAGTAGAAAACAGAATAAGCAAAGGCTGGTGTGGTAGGGAGTCAGCTGAATAAATTTATAGGGAATGAAAATTTGTCAAAACTAGCAATATATGAGGGTGGTCTGAAAAGTTCTTAGGCTAACAATGAAAAAACAAATTTATAATTTCAAAATTATTTTTATTTTTCAACATTATCTCCTGTAAGAGTAATACATTTATTCCAGTGATGCTCCAGTGCCATTATCCTGACGTCCCTGTAGTGGTTCTCAGTAAGATCTGCAAAATATCCCTCTACAGCTATCACCTCTTGATTCAAAGAAAAACGCTGACCAGGAGATAGAATTTTAGTTTTTGGGAAGAGATAGAAGTCAGAGGGAACCAAATCTGGGGAATAGGGTGGATGTGTCAACAATTCATAGTGCAGATCCCTTAATTTTCCCATTGCCAAAACACCTTTGTGGGCAAGTGCATTGTCCTGATGAAAGATGATTTCTTTCTTCTGCAAACCGGGTCTTTTCTCATGAATTTTTTCATCTAGTCTGGTTAAACAATCGGAACAATATTCCCCAGTTATTGTTTTACCCTTTTCAAGATAATTAACAAACAAAATGCCTTTAGCATCCCAAAACACCGATGCCATGCCCTTTCCTGCTGATGGAATCGACTTCTTTGGCGCTGAACAACAGGCTTCTGTCCACTGTTTTGACTGCTGTTTGGATTCTGGTGTGTAATAGTGAATTCAAGTCTCATCCATAGTAATAAATCGATGCATAAAATCAGTTTTATTCTTGTTAAAATGCTTCAAGAACTGTTCAGAGATTTTCATGCAAGTGCATTTTTGATCTGCTGAGCAAGCATGGCACCCATCTTGCTCAAAGCTTTTTCTTTTGCAATTCTTCATGCAAAATATATCCTACATGTTCTTTTGAAATGCCTATGGTCTCAGCAATTTCACACACTTTGACTTGCCGGTCATCCAATACCATATCGTGCACTTGATCAATGATTTCTGGTGTTGTCACACTTTTTGGGCATCCTTCACATGAATCATCTGCAAGGATGGTACGACCACGTTTAAACTCGGCAGCCCTTTCTTAATTGTTGAAAACGAAGTAGAAGAGTGCCCATAAACTTTTATGAACTTCAAACGAATTTCTTTTGGCGTTAAACCTTCTTTTACAAAGAATTTTATAACTTATACTAAATTTTATCCATTTCAAGGGCTAGAGACAACACTTTTGCTTCAGACAGCTGTATAAAACAAACTACTCGATAGAATGACTTGCAATTTCACATGAATGTTTACGACAGATGTACCCACTTAGAAAAAAAAAATCAAGTCGATAGTGTTGCCATCTATGGTCGAGGCCGAGAACTTTTCAGACCACCCTCGTAAAAGACTGTGTTCAAACCAATTTTAATCTAAGGATTTTGGGAGCTGTATTAGAAATAAAATAGTTGATTGAAGTCTATAAACTACCGATATGAAACTTTCTGAGAAACAACTGGAGAGTAAACATATGGCATAAATAGTAGAATCGTATTAAACAAGAAGACTTCATAAGCTTTTAAGCATGTGTAAGAGATTAGATCTAGTCTAAAATGTTATGGTCACTTAAGAAGAATGTGAAAGGAAAAGATATCAGACAGATATCCAGAGAAACATCAAGATCTAGGTGGACACTATTAGACATCAATATGGAACAAAAAAGGTCAAAAGAAGCTAGTAATTCTGGCCTATCATAGTTTGTACATTTCTTGAGGGTAATATGTTTGGAAATAATGATAATTGTTTCATCACCTTAAATTCACATGACAGACACAAGGGAACTTAAGTTTTAGAATTAAAAACAAATAACCATTTACACATATGCACTGCTATGTGTCTAATGTGGTGTACAGATATCTCAAAAAATGGTCTTCACCTCCCTGACACATTTTGGGGTATCTTGTTATTCCCTATCATCATCATCATCATCATCAATGGGAGTTGCATATAATCAAGCATGTCTCCTAAACTGCTACTGGTAAATCTGGTGATGACTAATTAGGCCAATACACAACCTTCTGCAAAGGTGACATGCTTCCAGGATGCATAGATGGTTGAGGAGTATTTACCTCTGTGATCTGACACTCTTTTCTTATACCTCTCTTATATTCGCTATAGTAACTGATATCAAATACGGTAACAACAACACAACAAAAAAAATTAAAAAAAAATATATATATATATATATATATATATATATATATATTCATCAAAGCTTCATAGGATGCAACCCAACAAAGTCAGTCATGACAATAAGAATTTATTATTATTTTCTGGTGTATCCTGAAGAAGTTTACCAGATATTATGACAGTCCAATACAGTAAGAAATAATTCATAGCTTCAACCTTCTCAATAGTAGTTTGATTAGCCTTGCTCTCTCTCTAACATAATATTTCTTCAGTATTTTGAATAATGGTTAATGAAACTGAACAATTTTTTTTATTAAAATTGTTCAGTAAACAATTTTAATAACCTTAGATTAATGTGATATATTTAGTCTTTCCCTGGTAAGTTCAGAAAAAGAAATTTTAGTTTTTATTATTACAGCTTTTACCCTTTTCCAAATTCACTTTGATATGTTAAATCAATGCATTTGCTACTGCAGGGATATAATAATGTAAAAAGAATACTACCAGAGGAAATATAAGCCATTCAGTCATTCAAGTCACTTCTTGATCACTGTCAGCATAAGCAACTGATGAGCTTACAAGAATGTATGGAGAGTAATTTAATTTTTTGATATTTTGAATACTAAAGAAAAAATCACCAACGAAAAATATACATTCATCTGAGTTTTTTTTATTTTATTTTTTATTTTTAATAATAAATTTGGGCATATGAACCAATGAGTTTACATGAATGTATGTGAAGTATTTAATTTTGATATTTTATCAGTCTGTTCAAATTCTCTCTTCCCCCATATATATTTATTCATTTATTTTTAAATATGAGATGCAGCACGTTTAATTTCTGCTCTCTGAGCAACTTTTTTCTATATATATATATTAGAAAAATTTAATTAAAACTACTAAACTATATTTACAGAATAATTTTTTTCCTACAAGAGCCTTCAAACTTATATACAGTAAATAATGTAAAATACTATTACTTTTTAACTTGATTTTAAAATTCACAATATATAAACTACATTGTATTTTATTATATATGCACATTAACAATTGGCAGAAACCAAGATATATTTCCAGACATCAGTTGCAAATGTCACTTGACAGCAAATTTTGCTTTTAAAAAAATTACTTTAAATGAAAGTAATTTTTTTATAAGTTGCCAATTTGAAAGTGGAATGTAATGTTTGCATTGTCCTTCAGAAGACCCATATGTTTATGCTACATAAAGTGTCTTGACAATTATAATTTAAATTTTCATGAGAAAACTTCTTTCAGTATAATGAAATCATTCGTATTCATCAGACAGTAAGCCTGCCTTAATTCCTTGACTTGATACAAACAATGACTGAAAGGGCAGTCATTTTCAATATATTTATTCTGCAACAATCTGCCAAATTTTCTGGGAAGAACAGACAATTCTTGTAAAGATCAAATTAAGAAACTAGGTTAATTGCTTAATCAAGTTAAGTATATGACAGAAAAATGTTTTTTTGAAATGAACATTTTGATTACTCATCCACATGATGTGCAAGTGATAATCTGCAGGATTTTTCTAAGGCATATGTGTGTATTTGTGCCCATGTACATGCAGAGTAACTGTTTTTAAATCATCTTTTTTTGTGCTGTGTTGTCTACTAATATGCAATCAACTAGTAAAAAAAATTCAATACAGCAATGAAATTTTCCAGAATGAAATGCTGGCGATAAACCAGTGTAGCACTGAAAATTTTGATATAGAGCACTGAGGTATACAACCTTTTAAAGGAAAAAGTCCAGGTTCCCACAAATATTCCCTTCCTCCTGCATGCTCTACTGATATATATTGCACACACAAGGGTTGAAGAGTTTGGTTGGAATGTTGGTTTCCGGGTGATTTCTTTGATCATCACAGTTCCATAATACAGTTTCAAAATGTAACTGTATTTTTAAACTCCTGTATTTGCAAACTACAGTTACACCATGAGTTATGCAAGTAACGTGTTCTGTAAACCTTTATGTAACTCGAATTTTCATAAGTCGAATTTATAAGTTACATATATACAAGGAAATGTTCAATGGCTACTCATACCATGGTCTTACATTAATTTTTTTGCCATTAATCAGATATTTTCCATTTTTAATATTTTTCATTTTTGGGGTGATTAAAAAAAATTCAATGATAAAAAATTTATCAATTGTATTTGAATAACATACATACTGTAAAATATGAAAGCATGAAAAATACATAATATAAAAGAATATAAAAACAAACTGAAATATTCACTTTTCAAATAAAAAAATGTCTTATGATGGCTAAGTTGGCTGTTCTAAGGGAAGGTAAAATTCCTGCAGAACAGCATTCTAGTAGCCAGACATATTGGAATAGATACGGTGGTTAACATTTTCGAACCACTCAGTGTTCGGATTCATCAATTTTAATTTTGCTAATGCCATGTCTATCAAATTAAAAACCTCGGCTAGTCCTTTCACTGTTAATTTCTTTATGTCTGGTGGTTCAATCGCCTTAGTATTTTCTTCGGAATTTCAGAATGCCTCCAACTGAATAAGGTCATCATTAGTTAGCTCTCAACAATCTCAACATCATTAGTGCTTTAACAATGCGAACTTTA
The DNA here is from genome assembly GCF_054136105.1 of Typopeltis vanoorti. Lineage (NCBI taxonomy): Eukaryota > Metazoa > Arthropoda > Arachnida > Uropygi > Thelyphonidae > Typopeltis > Typopeltis vanoorti. The sequence continues at coordinate 71,040,482 of NC_143553.1, read as the reverse complement.
TTCTTCACTATTGTATTCACTGTTGAAATAGGTAGATTTATTTCCCAAGCTATTGTTGATAGAATTTTCCCGCCTTCATGCATACGAATTCTTTTCAACTTTTCTTCTGAAGTAATTTCAGACCTTTGTTTTTTAAATTTATTACCAGCGCATTCGATTTTGCATTTGCATTCCATTTTAAGGGTAAAAAAAACAATAAAACTTGCAGTGATAACAAGTGACTGAGCTAACCATGTGAGGCATCTACTATTGTACTGCAATAAGGCTGTCAAAGACACACCTGTGCAAAGCTGCAAACATGTTCATACACACTAGTAGATTTATTACATAACTGTGAATTTACGTAACTCGGAGTGTAACTGTACTTACGGTTAGTAATTTCATAAAACAAAAAGCACTTCACCTCAAAGGAAGTGGCTAAGCAAATACTTTTTTGATTTAGAAAAATAAAAGAATGAATTTATATCTGCATGAAAAATTGTAAATATAGATACATAAAGATATCCAATCTTAATGATCATCTCATAAAAATTCTTAATAAATTCAGTTATCCGATATTATGCACTCGTTATATACATACCACTTAAAAAAACATTTAGAAATAATTCCTTAACCCTTTTCTGTATAGAAAATGCATCAAACACAAAATTTTCCTTTCTGCACTTTTATGATGATGATATTCAGTTTGTAAATTGCTTCTGTTTATCACTCGGGAACAAAACATACACTTTGTAGTATTTCAAAACTTTTAGTCAACTATGATAAATCCTGATGAACTACAAAATTTTTAACATAGTTTCAAGTCTTTATACACTTCCCATTAATAGGAACGGCATCATCCAAGTGAAGATGAAATATCACAATTCAAATGAAAGTAATGATATTCAATGCAAGGAGCTGCACTTAATGACCAAGCCAGTACATAAAACATACATGTGCATGCGTGAACATGTATGCATCTCTCTTAGTTTTTGTGTGGGTGCATGCGTGTACACACACACACACACACACACACACACACACACACACACACACACACACACACACACACACACACACACACACTGTATATACACATATATGTAATAAAGAAAGCTGCCTGAGGGTTGGACTGGTAATGAAGATTTACAGTATTTGATTCTGTACATGGCTTATCAGAGTAACATACTCTGTCTTCTAGCTTGTCCTTGTCCTGAAATCAAAGAAAATCAATTCGATTAACAATTCCCACCTTTATATGCATGATTTCATTTACTATAAGTTATTTGTTAGAGTTTGTCTGTAACATATTTGCAGTTATCAGATGCAATAAGAATATTACTGTCCATCTATGATACAGGGACAATGAATGGAAAACAGCTATTTAGATAATGAGTATGAACAGTAAAAGGAAAGGAGACTAAAAAGTGGCAATCATAGAACAAACTGTTTTTTAAATGGTATTTTATGATATAAAATTCTTGAATAGTTGGCTATTTCAAACTAGATAACATTTCCATAAATGGCCTTGTTTTAAACAGTCATTCCTTATACATTATTATTATTTCTACATCCAACAAAAAATAGTCTGCCAGATGCATTGTAATGTTTGCATTAATACAGAATCCTGAAACAGTAGCTATATTAAAAAAAATATTTTAAAAGAAAAGTGTTATGTCAGTGCTCTCATGTTTGACATTAAGGACAGTGTGTAAGGGGAAGGTACTGTCCAACAATTAAAAAATCAAGAGCATAATTCATCATTCATTGTTCGGTGACCCTAGCCACAATGTCTCTCCATTTCCTTCTGTCGCAGCAGTGACCAACCATCCTCTTCTTTTTCCTTCTACTTTGCCCTGGATTATAAGTTTTTCGAGGTTGTCATTTTCACATCTTGAAATGTGACTGAAATATTTAAGAATTCTTTCATTTACAATGTCACAAAGCTGCCTTTTGACTTTCAGTTAACTTATTATACTTTCATTAGACCTTTTGTCCATCCAGGAGATTCTCAGCTTCCGTCTTCAGCATCAGATCTCGAAGCTGTTTATATTGTCCACATCTTTTTTGCTGAGTGTCCAAGATTCAGCACCATAAATGAAAATCAAAAACATCAAGCTATTGACCAGTCTTGATTTAGTGGTGATAGAAATGTTTCTGTCTTTCCATATTTTCTGCAACTGCACCATTGCTGACTTTGCCATGGTAATTTTTCTTTTAATTTCTCTTGGTGCTTATTAGAACTCCAAGGTAAATGAATTAATCCACCTTCTCAAAGCCAATGTTGTGGGTGAAATTGTCATTTTCATCTAGGGCCATGTATTTTGTTTTTTATTGCAATTAATAACCATATTTCAGGCTTTCCCATTCAACTCTTTTAATGAGGGATTCCAGTTCTCCTTTGGCTGCTGACAATAAGAATGGTATCGTCAGCATACCTAAGATTATTTATCTTTTATGACACCAACCGAGAAACCACTATCGTATCCATTAAATGCCCTTCTCATAATGCATTCTCTGTAAAGATTATACAGTAGCCCCCCCCCCCCCATCTGCAGGAGATACATTCTCAGACACCCTGTGGATACCTGAAACCGCAGATAGTACCGAATCTTAGTATATACTATTTTTTTCCTATACATACATACATACTTATGATAAAGTTTAATTTATAAATTAGGCACAGTAAGAAATTAACAACAACTAATAATTAAATAGAACAATTATAACAACATACTGTAATAAAAGTTATCTCAATGTGAATGGAAACTTAGCTACCTCAACATACGTTTTTTAAAAAAATTATTATTTACTTATTATTTTATGAAGTCGAGAACTTTCACCTTTTTCACTTAAACGGAAGCACTTTACAGCTTCTCTTTGGCATATCTGGATTGCCAGCATCACTACTTTTGCACTTTGGAGCCGTTATTAAGTAAAATAAGGGTTACTTGAACACAAGCATTGTGACAGTCAATCTGATAACTGAGAACTACTCACGGCACGCAATTTTAAACTTATGAATTGTCTATTACTAAAAAGAAAGATCCAATACAGCTTCATTTCAGCAATTTAAAATTACATAGGCAAAGTGGATATTAGATCCAACATTATTTCAAAGCTGAATGTTTATAGAAACTATGAATGAAAGTTTCATAAGTTGACTTGAGAGCTTACCAAAATACAATCCTCGGCATCCCTGAGTTGCCTTAGCTACTTAAGTAGTGCAAGCCAAGGCAACTTGGGGATGCCAAGAACTGTATTCCAGTAAGCTCTCAGGTCAACTTACAAAACCTTCATAGTTTCTACAAACATTCAGCTTTGAAATAATGTTGGATCTAATATCCACTATGCCGATGTAATTATAAATTGTTTATTTCTTGAATTTTCCATTTAATATTTTCAGACCAGGGTTGATCATGAATAAGGTGGGGGGGGGGGGGGGGGCTACGATATAGTTCAAAGGAGAGTATGCATCCCTGTCTTATACCTTTCTCGACATTGACTTTTCCATCCATCTTCACCACAGTCTGATTCCTCTCATAGAGTTGTTTTAAAAGATGTGTCAAATGTTCTGGGATGCCCATTTTACTTTGTATTTTCCACAAGTCTTCCCACCTGACATAGTCAAATACTTTGGTATAATCAATAAAGCACATATATAAGCAAATATTAAATTCTTGAACCTTTTCCACAAGTGACTTAGATTAGGAATTTGATCTCTGGTTCCATGTCCCTTTCTAAAACCTGCCTGTTCTGCAGGAAGTTGTTGCTTGACATATTGTTTAAGTCCTTCTTTAATAATATAGAGAAGAATTTTGCTTGCATGTGAGATCAAGGTTATAGTTTTATAATTATGCATTCGTTGATATCAGGCCAATCTCCTGTCTCCTAGATTTTATTACAAATTTTTCTGATGATTTCGATTCCTATGGGTTCTAGACATGCAAGAAGTTTGCTTTGTATTTGGTCATGGCCTGGGGTTTTCCCTTTTCTAAGTTTAAGAGTTTCTTCAACCTCTTTTTTTAAAATGCAAGGTCTCGGGTGTTTTTTTTTTTTTTTTTTGAATGGGACTGAATTCTCTTTGTATAGATTTGAGCAATAGTCTTTCCATCTATTGAGGATGTCTACTGGATCAGTAAGAATACAATTGTTGACATCAGCTATACTTGAACACTTTGGTTTAAATATTCTATTCAACAGCCTTATTTTGCTAAATAGGTCTTTGGTTTGATTTTGATTTAAGTGATCTTCAATTTCTCTGCATATATTGTTGATAAAGTTGTTTTTATCTTTAATGCAAAGTTTTTTGCATTAAAGATGTTTTTATCTTTAATGCAAAGTTTTTTGCATTAAAGATAAAAACATATCTGCCTATCATCTTCTGTTGAAAGTTCTTTTGTCTTTTCTCAACTTGTTGAAGATTTTCATTTGATATTCAGAATGTGCTGATTCTGGATTTTTTTTGGGCCATATTGACTTTGCAGCTTCCAGTAATATTATTTTGGCTTTATCCCAAAGTATGTCTGGGGTTGTTTCATCAGTGTAATTCCCTAGTTATAGAAATTTATTTTCCATTTTGATGCTATATGTCTCAGTAATTCCTGTGAAGTCTAATCTGGGTGAATATATTATGTTATTTAAGTTTAAGGGGGATGGTAAATCCCACATTATTCTACATCCGGGTACGAAACTCGGATCAAAATCCTAGAGTTTCATGCAGAAAAAACTATCGGCGAGCCCAAGTGTAAGTAATCACTTGGGTAGTACAACACCAGGGCAACTCAGAGCAAAGGCGGAGCAAACTCCGTCACTATCCTTAATATTCTCTCATAATGTAAAATGCAGCTCCTAGGAGATGTATTACTGGTTTACATTATGAGAAGAGGTCACTACCCAGACTGGTTTCAACCCTTTTTGAGGTCTCATCAGTGAGTAGGTAGACCTGGAATATCAAGGTTTTAAGTGAACCGAACTTACATATACCTCTACTAACGAATTGCTAAACTGGTGTACTATATTAAGGATAGTGACGGAGCTTGCTCCACCTTTGCTCTGAGTTGCCCTGGTGTTGTACTACCCAAGTGATTACTTACACTTGGGCTCGCTGATAGTTTTTTCGGCATGAAACTCTAGGATTTCGATCAGAGTTTTGTACCCGGCTGTAGAATAATACGGGATTTACCATCTCCCTTAAACTTAACTTATGTCGCCGGTAAAATAGCCTTTTGGCTTCTTATAGCAGTAATAACAATATATAAGTATACACCAGTTTAGCAATTCGTTAGTAGAGGTATATGTAAGTTCGGTTCACTTAAAAAAACCTTGCTATTCCAGGTCTACCTACTCACTGATGAGACCTCAAAAAGGGTTGAAACCAGTCTGGGTAGTGACCTCTTCTCATAATGTAAAACAGTAATACATCTCCTAGGAGCTGCGTTTTACATTATGAGAGAATATTAAGGATAGTGATGGAGTTTGCTCCACCTTTGCTCCAAGTTGCCCTGGTGTTGTACCACACAAGTGATTACTTACACTTGGGCTCGCCGATAGTTTTTTCAGCATGAAACTCTAGGATTTCGATCCGAGTTTCATACCTGGCTGTAGAATAATACAGGATTTATCATCTCCCTTAAACTTATGTCGCCGGTAAAATAGCCTTTTGGCTTGTTATGTTATGTTATTTGTTTTAAAGCATATTTTCATATCAACAATGAGGAATTTGTGTCAGCAACAATTCGGGAAATTGTTTAACATTTTTCATCATAGACCCCCCCCCCCCATCTTTTGTTGATAAGGATGTAATCAGTTTGGTTCCTTGTTCCGTCTCCAGGCGACCTCGAGATGTATAGTCTACGTTTCTTAAAGAAGGTGTTAGTAACCATAAGTTCTCTTTCTATACAAAAGTCGATCAGTCTTTCACCTCTTTCATTTTGGATGCCCAGTCCATGAAATCCCAGGACTGTCTTGTTGTGGTCTTCCATCCTTTCCCAATTTTTGCATTGAAATCACCCTTAATGATCAAAATGTCTCTTTTCAGTATTGTATCTGTGGCTAAATTCAGATCCCCGTAGAAGAGGTCAATAGTCCTTCATCTGCATCAACTTGTAGGAGAGTAAATTTGTAAGGGTGTGATTGGTATTAGATTACAGTCAATCCTTAAGGAAATTATCCCGTTGTTGATAGGGTTGAAGCATAAGTATAATGTAATGTAGAAATTGGATTAAACCTTGTAAGTAAAAGGGTAGAAGTCAATGTTTTTGTGATTTTGTTTATTTTTAAGTTACTGTAATCTGTGACTTCAATTATTAAATTGCAATCTTATTAATTTTTAGTTACAAAGCAATAAGAGAAAGACAAAAATACAGAACATAATTCCCACATTCACTTGCTCTTCAACAGTGCAACATTGAGGAAATTCATGGTCGTATGTTATTCTAAGCTTTTACTTTTGGAAACAAAAAGTGGATTTTAAGTGAACAAATTACTAACAAAAACATCCACTTCTCACTCTCTGGATGAGAAAGTAAATATTTTATTGATATTCAAAAAAGTTTAATCAAGGTGAAAGTGAACAATCCAAAAAAGCTTTTTCTTCAAAATAATAGCTTTGATTTCCAGTTGATAGCAAATATAACTGCATACTTTCATCCTGAATTACTACAGGCGTTCTGCATCTCTGCTTTGTTTCTATGACTTTGAAAGAGCCATCAGATCATGACACTCTACCAGTAATAGTTGCATCTCTTGCTAAGGCTACTGGACACAACTTCACTCTTGGTACATTCTATTCATTTCCAATCTGAAAGAAGGAATAATTCTTTTAAGTGAAGATGTAAATGAATGATGTTTGCTCAGGTTCAAATTCTAGCTTCTCATATCTTCAGTACATAAATATGCACCCCCCCCCCCCCACATACAGTGCGAGTGATACTCTTCTTGGCCATGCTTAATACATTGTAATTAAGTATGGAGCCAATATCTCTTCCATTTGAGGATACAGCAGCAATACAGGTTGGCCTCTAGACAGTACATGAGAAAAAGATGGACTGATGCATCAAGAAGCTTCCTGACCAGCTAGCAAATAATCCTGCTGCTACTTACTCTTCTAGAATGTACCTGGAAGGAGTTCAAGTACAGCATTATACAGGGAACTCATCCACAGACAGCAGACTTTTGCACTGTATTCTCTGTAAGTTACTGGAATCATTTTTAATTGTGAAAGGCATCACCAAAAAATAGCAGTGATACTCTGGACCTAAAAAAAGTCTTGCACAAAAAATATTCTCATATACTAACATTAGGAACCTGAATTCAAACTTAATGTACATCACCACCATTTACATTCATCAAAACCCTCATCTGCTATTTCTCACCAGACCTCAACTATCCAAACCACATTTTGTATGATTCTTTTCTTAAGGAGTGTAGTCTATGTGCATTAATTAGATCTGAATTCCTTATCAGAGATGGCTAAATCTAAAATCAACTCAATGTGATCTGAATCACACTGAGTGGATTTCCTTGGCACACTTTGTTAGTTTCATTTCTGTCCTTACAGCTTTCCTAATTACAATTATCATTCTGACCTCTTTGCCTGTTTATCTCTGAAGGTCCACAGAGTATGATTATCTTCCTTGTAGACCTCACAATTCAACCTAGTTTCCTACTCTTTCTTCACAGATTAAACTGGGAGAGATGCCAAAGTATATGCTGTTAATAATAATCTAACAAAAATCGTCTATCTGTTAACCAAGACAATGGGCATTTTCTTAACAAGCTCAACCACTCTACCTATAAATATACTGCAGATGTCAGGTCTCCTCTTGGAAACACCAACCACACCCATGTCTATATTTCCATTTGGATGTGGATCATCTTGAAATGAGAAGCTTTTCACAGTGTAGTTCATCATAAATTTCTCCATCAGGTCAGTTGCAAACTTCATATTCTATGGTTTGCTATGCACAATACTGTGAACAAAGGGCTGAGGATTAGAACTTAAAATATTCTGCTTATGTAGACAAAACTAGGAACACATTCACATTTATGGCAGATTAATGATGGCCATGTAAATCTAGACCATGTTGCCTTCTCAGATGATAACACCTTTCATATTTTGTTACAGTGATGCAAATGGTGGATTTAGGGAAGTGTAATCCCATAATGTAAAAAATGAGCACAGATCTAAATTGAATGTATAATTTACTCTAAGCATTTCAATTCATTTCAATAAGGATTTAGGGAAGTGTAATCCCATAATGTAAAAAATGAGCACAGATCTAAATTGAATGTATAATTTACTCTAAGCATTTCAATTCTATAATTAGACTATTCTTCTTTATTCTCTGTTATAACAACAGGGACAATGTACCCAAATATGTTGCAAAATTATGCAATACTCAAACAATAACAAACCCAGCATGACAGGACCCTGCCACACTAAAATTTATGAATAAGCAGTTTCCAAAAAGATAGATTGAGTATAGGGTGTTATGCATGCCTCATATGGCTTCTAAAAGTCACTAGGTTTAACTTTTCTTAATTTCTTTTTGTAGGAGTAAGGTAGCTGAGCTATTAGCAATTCATTGATGAATTGCTGATGCTTTATGACAATACTGGCATAAAGGCATGTAGAGAACTAGCTGGGTTTTCTGACCAATGTCCAATCCTCACATTACAATTGTGCACTCACTTCTTAGGTATATATTTGATGCTGGATGAATGAGGATGGGCTGGAAATTTGAAACTTAACCAAGTAAACTGTATTCTGTACAGAAACTTCACATACAGTAGTCTCCCCCACTTTTTTTCCTCTTCTGCCATGTTTCACAAACCTTCCACATGCTTCTTCTCTGAATCGACTCACATTCAGTGTGTTTATAGAAGTTGTACGCAGTGCATCCCTTAGAAATTGTGTGCTATGCATCTCTTATATATGTGCTTATAATACAGTATTCATACTTATATTTGTGATTATAATGGCACCTAAGTATAGTGATAAAGCTAAAAGAAGCCATAAGCTTCTCAATTTGTAGGAAAAGCTGGAACTAATGAAACCTAGTGAGTAAGGCATAACGTGCATAACTGACATAGGCTGCAAGCTAAGCGTACCTCACAGAACAGTTGGTATAATTGTTAAGAATAAAGCTGAGTGTTAGAGGAAATTAAAAATGCTATGCCAGTGCATCCTAGTGTATTATTTAGTGGTCAAAATGTATTTGCAAGCTAAATAAAGGCTAAGTTCTGCTTTTTGCCAGTGCTCTGGTCCTTAACCTGAGTTTTTTTTTTAATATCAATAAAATATTTACTTTCTCATCCAGAGAGTGAGAAGTGGATGTTTTTGTTAGTAATTTGTTCACTTAAAATCCACTTTTTGTTTCCAAAAGTAAAAGCTTAGAATAACATACGACCATGAATTTCCTCAATGTTGCACTGTTGAAGAGCAAGTGAATGTGGGAATTATGTTCTGTATTTTTGTCTCTCTTATTGCTTTGTAACTAAAAATTAATAAGATTGCAATTTAATAATTGAAGTCACAGATTACAGTAACTTAAAAATAAACAAAATCACAAAAACATTGACTTCTAACCTTTTACTTACAAGGTTTTATTCCAATTTCTACATTACATTATACTTATGCTTCAACCCTATCAACAACAGGATTATTTCTTAAGGATTGACTGTAATCTAATACCAATCACACTCTTACAAATTTATTCTCCTACAAGTTGATGCAGATGAAGAGACCATTGATCTTTTCTACAGGGATCTGAATTTAGCCAAAGATACAATACTTAAGAGAGACATTTTGATCATTAAGGGTGATTTCAATGCAAAAGTTGGGAAAGGATGGAAGACCACAACAAGACAGTCCTGGGATTTCACAGACTGGGCATCCAAAATGAAAGAGGTGAAAGAGGCCTGTACATTACGATGGTATAAATAATCAGCTATGAGAGCTGGCTTTCACGTGATTACTTGCTTTTGTCAAGGAACCAGGGCAAACCGAAAAAAGTCAACTGCTGAACAACCTGAACAGAACAAAATATCTACTATTAAGTAAGCAGCACAGCATCAATGGTAGAAAAGTAGATTTGCAGAGAAACTGAAGAAATATCATGTTGACAAGGTGTTGCTAAGGCACATAATAGTGGCAAGTACTTGCTAGATTTCTGCTCAGGACACAGATCAAACATCATTAACACCATGTGTTAACAGAAAAATAAATGTGCATAATTTTATATATTCATTATGGAAGCTACAACCATATTAAAGTATAGTGGGTGATCGGTTAATGAACAGTTCGGACAACGAACACCTCACAGAACAAACACAAGAAGAAGCGACGCTGTGTGCAAGATTTGTAGAACTGTATTTTACTGCCATCTATGAACGGTTTCTGGAACGAGACTTTGACAGTTGTACCCATAACTTTTTTGTGCACTAGTTGATTTCTGTTCTCTGAATTTTTGTAAGTGATTTTCTGAACTTTTTATTTAAAAAAAAAAACTCATAATATTATGGGGCCTAAAAAAGAGTGGAGTGTCAAGAACTGTGCTCACCATAGAAACCAAGCAAGAGATAATAGCCAAGGTTGAGAGTGGGCAGAAGATGTCTGATGTTGCTAGGCAGTATGGCTTGAACAAGTCTACAGTAGGCACAATCTTAGCTAAGAAAGATATAATCAAGAAGACTCAAGCAGCTAAAGGAGTAACAAAAATCACATCTGAGAAACAAAGATGTGCCATCCATGAAAAAATGGAGAGATTGCTTTTAGTTTGAATAAAAGGAAGGAAAATGAAAAGAGATGAACTAGTATGACTATCATTCAAGAGAAATTTTTGAAGAACTGAAGAAACAAACTCCACATTTGTCACATGAGGAGATAGAATTCAAGGCTACCACTGGATGGTTTGCAAAGTTTAGAAGGAGATCTGGCATTAAACATGTGGTAATGCACGGTGAGTCTGCTAGTGCAGATAAAGAAGAAGCTGAGAAGTTCTGTCTCAAATTTCAAGAATTCATTAAAAAAGAAGGATATTGTCCACAACAAATTTTCAATTATGATGATTTTGGAAGTGCATGCCGAACTATACCTACATCACGAAAGATGAGAAAAATATTCCTGGGCATAAACCCACGAAAGACCGATTGACGTTACTTTTGGGAGCTAACGCTAGTGGTGATATGAAGCTTAACCGCTTCTTGTCTATCACTCTGAGAACCCTAGAGCATTCAACAAAAATTCCATAATTAAAGAAAGACTGCCAGTAATGTGAAGATCGAATGAAAGGGCATGGATCACGCATGTTCTTTTCAAAGAATGGCTGTTTAAATTTTGTGCACCAAGCATCAAGGATTATCTTCAGATCAATGAATTGCCATTGAAAGCACTGTTGCTATTGGACAATGCACCCAGACACCCAAAAAGACCTTGAAGAAAATTTGCTGGAAGACTTTCCCTGGCTGACAGTTCAGTTTCTGCCTCCAAATACCACTTCGTTGAATCAGCCAATCGATCAGGAGGTTATTGCGGGTTTCAAGAAATTGTACACTCGCGCGCTGTTTCGTCAGTGTTTTGAAGCATGCCAGTTCCCCTCAACGATGACATTAAAAACGTTTTGGAAAGAAAAATTTGATATTCTTGAAGCTATCCGGCTCATTCCAAAGGCATGGTCAGAAGTAACTCAACGACAGTTGAATTCTGCTTGGCGAAAGCTGTGTCCATCCTGCATTCAGAGGAGACAGAGATGATGTCCCTGAAATTATGGATGAAATTGTGACAACTGCTAGAGATCTGGAATTGGAGGTGAATGAACATGACATTGAAGAGCTCATAATGGAACATGAAAATGATCTGACGACAGAAGAACTCCAAGAAACTCAGCAAGATGTGTTTTCTTCTGAAAAAGAGGAAAACAAAAGAGAACCAATGCCGACATCTGCTATTAAAGATCTTTTGAAGAAGTGGGAGGATGTCAGAACAACAGTCTTAGAATGGCACCCAAACCAGGTTGAGGTTAGTAGGCTTGGGGATCTCTACAACGACAATGCTATTAATCACTTCCGAAAAATCCTGACGAGAGAAAAGCAATTGACATTGGACAGATTCTTTAACGCCCCACAAATGGGAAAAAAAACCATGACTGGTGAAAATGCAAGACTGTGTATGTATGTATTATTGTTATTATAAATAAACATAGTAAGAAATTATATAATTTTTTATTTATTTTTTTGGGTCTCCAGAACGAATTAATCAAATTCCCATAAAAATTGATGGTAAATCAATGATCGGTTAACAAACAATGTTTTTGAACGGATTATGTTCGTTAACCGATCATCCTCTGTAATAGCATTAAAAAATAAATAAAAAATAAACCCAACATTCATATTCAGTGGTCATCATCTGGTGTATACATATAAAGATGAAGAGCCACAAGTTAAACTACAATATATTATAGCATTCTTAATTTGGTCACTGTGATGGGGGAGGGGGAATAATAGCTAATTTGGCTAAGATTCAGTAGGATTAATTACCCTACAGTCCTGTTTTAAGTTGCAGCACATGGGTTTGGATGTCAGGTTGGTCAACTGGATTCAGGATTGGCTGTCCGATAGGTACCAGGGAGTTGTATGGTGGAGCAGTTTCAAGGAGGCAGAGGTTATAAGTGGGGTCCCACAGGGCTCAGTACTGGGACCTATATTTAACCTTTATATCAATAACATTGTCGGTGGATTGCAGGGGGATGTTCAGTTGTTTGCGGTGTTACACCCTGATAACCAAGAATGTAAAAATTTCAGTTATCACGGTGTAACAAGAAAATAAAAATATAAAATCCTATGTAAGTAGCTAATACAAGATATTTAAAGACAGAAAATATGCTTGCATCCAAGAAAATTAATTATAGCAGAAATTGTTTGTTTAACTAAATAATAAAAAAGGGAATCTTATTACAAAAAAAAAGGATATGGAAATAATAGGTTAAGTAAGACAAAGAAGATTAGAGATAAGAATTTGTATGTGAGAGGCTAGTTTAACACTCGAAAAGAGGAGATTAAAATATTGAAGTAAATTCTAAAAAGGGGATTAATTTAGCATAGAGGCTAGCTTAAAACAAATGACGATCGCTCAAGGTCAATTCCTGAAGTGAGACATCGTCATGTGAGAGTCGCGTGCAAGGGACCGTAGCATGTTTTGGGCAGAAAAAACATGACTTTAATTGGTGAATGAGATCAACTCCAGTAAGGGGGGGGGGGGGAATTTCAAGAAGGTGCTGATAGGGGCCATGCAGATAAAAGGGTTAGGGACCCCCCCACACACACACGAGACTTTTTTTTCCTGAGAGTTTCTTCACAAAATTTTCATATAGGTAACACGGGTTTTCCTGAGTGACACCATAGGAGTTATCTCCGTCCGACGCAACAAAGAAACAAAGTGTGCAGGAATTCAATCCCGTATTCCTATTGCAAGAGACGAGGAACACCATATAGTTACAAGAAGGAAGGAATTGTCTATGTATCTCATCATCCAGTACTCGTATCGAGGGAAAGAAAATCCATACAGAAATCCATGCCCACGTGATGAGTTCCATAACAATAGAATAGAAGATCCTGCGTGTGTCCTTTATTCAAGCATGAAAGGTATAGATCGTGAAAACCAGGGTTCATCCTAGAAAGGTACTGTAAAATCTTGTATCAATTGAAATCGCATATAGTTGCAATCATTGTTAATTACTGGACAGTCGAAGATATACTAGGACTTTAGTACAAATCAGAGTAGAATGAGAGTAAACTAGTTTATATTATTTGATAAGCATTCATCTGCTAGAGATTTATGTATGAGCATGGTATTTGATATGAGAATGTCTTAAAGGTCAAATGTATGTATGAGCATAGCAAAAGGATAGTAAACCTATATTGTTTGTTTGTAAGATAGATAAGGTAGACTGAATATAAACATTAATGTCCATGGTATGACAATATAGAGCACTCTGACTAGTATAAGTTTAAGTAAAGTGTTAATTTGTTCCAGGATTATATGTGTATATCTATATGTATAAAGTCCATTATGACAGCATGATCACAAATTCCATATAGGATTTTGCCCTAATACTTGTATTTTGCTTGTGTAATTTGTAATTTTATTCTTAGTATTGAATTGTGTTTTATATAATAGAAATTGAATTGTACCATGTTTGAGATTTTAAATAAACTTTTGTTCATTAATAATACAGTTGTCTGAAATTGCTGCCTAATGCACCACTTGAAAAACTTACGAACCTAATCATGTGGAAAATTAATGTGTTAAGTTACGAGATAAAGGGTCACGACTGCTTAATAGTTTCACACTCGGACATATTTTTGTAATTGCTACTTGTTTTCGAATTATATATCCCAAACTAAATGTCCTGAAAGGCGCAGTATAATATAAATATTAGGGACACTAAGGGGAGAAAAAGCTTAAATATTTGAATTTTGCAATATCTCGTGCATAGTTAAGTTTTGAATAAAGATTTTGAATAAGCTAGACAGATGGGAAAATGAATGGGGTGTTGGTTTAATGCAGTAAAATGTAAGGTCTTGAGGTTTGGGAAACATCGATGGGAGGCTACATACTCAATTGGAGGAGCTATACTGAAGGAAGTAGGGGAGACAAGAGATCTGAGGTTGATGATTGATAGAAACCTGAAATTCAAGGGACATATTGCATAGGTGGTGAAGGTAACACAGAGGATTGCTGCAATAATGAGAAGGATGCTGACCTGCAGAGATAAAAGAGTTATCATTTCGTTGTATAAGACTGTGATCAGACCACACTTGGACTATTGTTCTCAAATTTAGTCCCCAGGATTTGAAGGGGATAAATTAACTGTGGAAAGGGTACAGAGGCAGATAACAAAGACAGTATCAGGACTGTACAATGTTAGTTATGAGGTTCGGTTGAGGGAATGTGGACTGCAGAGTTTGGTGGATAGAAGAAGGAGAGATGATATGATTGAGACTTTTAAACTGTTGAGAGGCAGTTACAGGTTAGCACTGGGGAGTTCTTTCACTTGGTGGAACAATGGGAAGGAGCGATGACAAGGGGTCATCCCTGGAAGTTACGAAAGAAAGCTGTGAGCAAGAGGGTGAGGAGTGGTTTCTTCGCATGGAGGGTGGTTGAACCATGGAATGAATTGCCTGATAGAGTGGTGAGAGTGAGAACAGTCAATGAGTTTAAGGAGTGGTATGATAGACTTTGTGTTTCCTAGGAGGGACCTCCCGCGATGACTCTTTTGACTCCTTGGAGGCCTAAATAATAATAATAATAATAATTCTGACTAGGAATATTAGAATTTTACTCAGACAGTTGAGTTTGAAGAGCTTAATGAGAGTGACATGGCTTTCAGTCATATTCTTATTTTGGGACCTGTACCCACTATACAGGTTTGGGAAGTAATTGATGCCTAGAAGGCAAACCTTGCTGGTGTTCTAGAGATATCATTTATTTTAATTACAAACTCGCCGATCTAATATCCTATAAATTACATGGACTCAATATCTTCAAAACTGTTGGGAACTCTGAATAAATTAAAAAAAAAAAAAATGGATATTTTGATGTAAACAACAGGTGGCTTTCCAGTCAATTCCATGTAGAGTATTCAGGGCGTGATCAGAAAGACCAGATTTACCAGAGTTTAATAATTTAATACAACTCATCCAAGGATTTACTTCTTCACTGGCCCACCCTGGAGTATACCATATTCATTGTACTTGTAATTTGCCCTATGTGAAACAGGATGCACAATTCCTATCAGAAAAAGGAACATAAATGACATTAAATTTAATAACTATGGTAAATCTGGTCTTTCTGATCATGCCTTGAATACTCTACATCAGGGGTTACAAATTGGCAGCCCGAGGGCCAGATACAGCTTGCGAAAGGCTTCGTATCTGGCCTGCGATCTTAACGATTTCTTTTCTAAAAATCAATGTTTCTAACATCCTGCGGGGATTAAAACCGAAAAAATTCAAACTTCTAAATATTTTATGACAGCTTTAAACAAAAGTAAAACTTATTACTACAATTCTTTGTACCATGTTTCTATCATCAAATGTTGGCAACACTGAATGGAAGTTACTTGTCACGCAGCATTTTAAGCCACGTGATACAATGTCAATAAGTTACAGGTTACCACTGTAATATGATAATGTGTTAATAAAAAGTTACCTCAATAACATATTTTTTTTTGCCCATAACAATGTCTGAATTTAATGTTAAAAAAAGAAAAATAGATCAAGAAGGCAGAACTTTTCAAGAAAAATGGGAGAAGGCGTATTTCTTTGTGGAAGTAAAAAATATTCATGTTTGATATGTAGACAAAGTGTCACCATGGTGAAAGAATATAACCTAAAATGCCATTATGAAACAAACCATAAGAACTGTGATAAATATATAGAAAAGATGACAAACTTTAAAGATTTAAAAAATGAACTGAAGTTTCAACAAAGGATATTTTCTAATGTTATCACAAGTGATGCGTTAAATGTAGTTACATCATAAGTGAAAAAATTGCTCAGGCTTCGAAACCTTTCACTCATGGAGAATTTATTAAAAATTGTATTTTAAGTGCAGTCATATGTCCAGAAAAAAAAAAGCAAGCATTTCAAAGTATAAGCCAATCAAAAAATACAGTTGTGGAGTGTGTTGAAGATATAGCAGAGAACTTCCAAGATATACTGCATGAAAAAATAGTTTTGTAGCATTTTCCATTGCAATTGAAGAATGTACAGACATTATTAATACTTCCCAGCTAGCAATATTTATTCATGGCGTTTATGACGATAAGAATGTGACTGAAGAACTATTGGATATAGTGCTTATGTCAGGAACAACAGGAAATGACTTATCGTTGTGTATTGAGAAATGTCTTGAAAATGATCACGCACACTGGTCAAAATTAATAAGTGTGACTACAGATGGGGCTCCTGCTATGGTTGGTGTTAACGTCAAACTTGTTACAAAACTTCAAATGAAAAAGGAAATGTTGTGCAAGGACAAACGTAAATCGTTTCATTGCATAATATACCAGGAGTTACTTTGTGCTAAAAAACTAAAGATGGAACACTTCATGAGTGTAGTAATTAAAACAATAAACTGGATATGCTCTCACGCCTTGAATCATCAACAGTTCAATGCTTTGTTGGATTCACAATACAGCAGTTTGATATATTATATGGAGGTTAGGTGGCTTAGTTGTGGTGTCGTTTTAAAAAGATTTTTTGAACTCTTAAAAGAAATTGACATGTTTACTTCATCCAAAGGAAAATTGATTCCTCGGCTCACTGATGAAGATTGGTGCAAAGACTTGGCCTTTTTAGCTGACATAACAAGCCACTTAAACACTCTGAATACTGCTCTGCAAGGACATAAACAGTTGATATGTCATATGTATGATTCAATTAAGTTTTCTGGCAAAACTCTACCTTTGGCAAACTCAGTTGGCAAAGAATAATTTAGCCCACTTTCCTACACTTAAATCGATTTCTCAAAATAATAATGATACTGAAAAGTACATTCCTCAAATTGAATTGAAAATTGAATTTGAAAAAAGATTTTCTGATTTCAACCAGTTTGAAAATCAATTGTTATTATTCAGTTCACCTTTTTTAATTAATACTGAAAATATTGATGAAGAATTACAAATGGAAGTAATTGAATTCCAGTGCAATACTGAACTAAAAAATAAATATAACAAAGTTGGCATACCAAATTTTTATAAATACCTCAGCAGTAAATATCCCAAATATAAAATTTATTGTGCAAAAATGCTGTCAATCTTTGAAAGCATCTATGTATGTGAGCAATTATTTTCAATTATGAAACTTCATAAGTCAAAGTTCTGCTCACGAATAAAAGATTCTAGATTAAATGCAATACAAAATGAAAAATCAGATATTGACATGTTAGTACAGAGGAAAAGATGCCAGGTTTCAGGATCAAAATCAAATTAAAAAAAGGACTAGTAGATAAACATCTTTATTTTTGTAAATCAAATTATGTATTTAAATAATTATCTTATTTATTTAAATTTAAATGGTGGTGTAACTGTTTACTTAAGTCGTAAAGGCCCGGCAACAAAAGGACCTTTTTTTTTAAGAGCCTTTCTTTTTTTTAGTTTATGTTTTGTTCACAGAATAATATTGAATACGGCCCACATCAGATATACATCTAATTTACTGGCCCTCTGCTGCATTTGAGTTTAGATCCCTGTTCTACATAGAACTGACTGGAAAGGCACCTGTTGTTTACATCACACCAAAATATAGTATGAGTGTAAATTTAAGGAGGCCTGTGAAATTCTTATCAATCACCCTTATCTTAATAATAATGATGGTCTAAAAATCCCAAGAATATGGATGGAACATATTCTACCCGCTTAACCTTTTTAAGAGTTAATTATAATTAGGACTGTAAGCAATCTAGGATCATTACTCTAATATAACATGTTTGTCAAATTATGGATTATGCCATCACTTTTGCTGTATTAAAATGAATTAATATGAATTTATTCTCTGATGATGTTATAAATAGAATACAGCTTTGAAGTAGTGTTTTTTCCCTTCCACTAGGTCAGGCCAGTAGAAAAATGGTTGATCAAATCATTGTCAGTTTGGCTTACTGTTTGAAATGTAATATAGCTTGTCTTTGTGTGATATATATGTGCGTATGCTCCAGATGATAACCTTAATATGAAGGTTGAAATGTCAGGAAATTAAAGTAATTATTTGCAACACAATTGTAGTCTTCACAATTTTACTGAAATAAAAGTCAATATTATTATTATTATGGGCGACTCCAAGGAGTCCTTAGGCTCATCGAGGGAGGTCCTAAACATCATGTCCATCACAACTATTCGACATTCACACAGTATCTATCATACTTTGCCTTGAACTCATTCACTGTCATAGCACCCACAACAGACTCTGGCAGCTTATTCCACTCATTCACCACTCTAAAAGTAAAAAACCCAGCTCCAACACCCATACTAACCACACTCTTGCCCAGCTTCCATGGATGTCCCCTAGTCTTCTCACCACCAGTTCTGTTCTCAAAAATATCCCCCGAATTAATCCTATAGATTAATTCAGTAAAAATAAATTTTACTGAATTACTTTACTAAAATAAATAAATTAATTCAGTAAAGTAAAAATATTATGATGAAAAATGACACTGATAATAAAAATTGACATTTTTCATGAAGATTCAGCTTTGGATATTTCTAGAAGAAATCTTATAATCATTGAAGGCAAACAAAGCATTCACTTTGTTATTATCTGTAACATGATAATTTTACAAATGTTCTTTATAACATCTTAAACTGAGATCCTCATAAACTCATAAAAAAACATGAATATTTACATATGCACACACTAACAAGAGCTTATGACTCTTATCGAGATCCATTTCTCAGGACTGCAAAAATACGACTGTTAATGCAGTTAACTGAATTATAGCTAACATTAATATGACTAATGAATTTCATTTATATATATATATATATATATACATACAGTAAAACCCCTTTTTTACACTTTTCAGGGAGGCTGATGGAAAAAAGTGTAAATAGCAGGAAATGTAAAAAAACATTTAAAAAAAGGCTAAAAGATGACTTACTGCTAGTATGTGAGTCTACATACTAGATTATAAAATTTAATAACTAAAAATAAATGACTTTACAATTACTTACATTTATCTGTTTAAAAAAAATCTTTAATTGTTGATTGTTTTTGCTTTTCGTTTCTTTTTTTGTTTTGACATAGCGCCAGATTGCTTTGCATTGAGTTCAATGCTTGATCTGTTTTTTTTACTATCATGTTCAAAGTGGACACGGAGACTCCAAGATCTTTTGCTAAATGCACACGTTTTGGCATGCCAATTTACAAGTCGCAGAATTACCATCTTTTCTTCTACCGGAATACATTTTCTGTCTTTTTTTCTCCATGTAACTAACATGGATAATCCACCACCGCAACTTGAAAGCAATTTTCACACACTAAATTACGTAGCAGAAATTCTGCAATATCAATTCGTACTCTGATTAAAAAATTGAAACATATCGCTCATCACTACTGCAAGTGTGCAAGTCATCACCGTGATGCCGGAAACGAAACTACAGCCAAAAGCAATGCCATCTGGGAACAGAAATGTGCAGATTTTCGCAGAAATCATTTCGAAAATCAGTACTGCCACCCGAGAAAAAAACACAAATCATGGGAAATAACGTCCACATCAAGTTGTTAATGACGGGAAAACAATATATCGTAAGATATATTTATTATTTTTTTTTGTTGTTGCTGCTTACATGCATAACAATACTTGAATGTCCAATACTGCTAAATTAGATAAACATTATGCATCATTTTTTTATTAAATCTATCCTTGAGCCATCATAATCAAATTATTTAAAAAAATGATATAAATTCATTTTTTTTATAATAAGAAGTAAGAATGTGAACTTTTTTGTATATTTGTTCTAACTCTGCTATTCACTAACTCTTAACTTTTCTCATGACCTGAATTTAGCCAAATGGAAAAAATTCTTACTATCCATTCTGCATATTCTCTGAACTTAGCTATAAATTACAGCCAACTGATTATTTGTCATTTGACAATTACTCATACTTAATGAGCAGTCTTCAGAGAAGACTACTAATTAAGTGAGAGTATGATTATGAAACTTACTGCTGTGAAAGTAAAAGACACACTTTGTTCTCCATCAATATTTGTTTATCATTTTCTTCTCTAAATCAATTTTGTTATGTTTGCAAATTGGCCTTGGCTCTGCCGTCTCCTGAGCTCTTGGTTGCATTGTCGTGGCTGCAAGGAAATTGCTACTGTGCTAACATCCTTAGTGTCATCCTGTAGTTTCTAGTGATATTTTCCCAGTTATAACTGGGAAATATCACTGGAAACTATGAGATGGCTGCAAGAGATGTTAGCACAGTAATAATGACTAAGTACAATGCAAAGTGCTTTACTGTTACAATTAATATTAGAGATGTGGATATTGCCTATGGCACTTTGTCTTGAGCAATATACTTCTTATGTAAAGTTGGAGTATTCATCGACTCTAGCAGCACTACATGCTTTCTTACTGAATTGCATTTTTTTTATTTTTTTAATGTGAATCCCATCCATAAAAAGGTTTTAAGCCGATAGGTGCATTAGCACAATGAGTGAGCCATGTGTTATGTGTTAGATCAGTGCTTCCCAAACTTCAGAATGTCAGGGCCCCTTTGCAAAAATTAAAATATTTCACGGCCCCCCCCCCTCTAAAAAAATCGTAATAGAGAGATATATTATTATAATATTTATTGCATTTATATTCAATACAAAACATACACAGCGAATATTGCAAAAATCAAATGCATATATTACATTTTTTGCCTCTTACCGTTTGGTTCTGAAGACGATGCGGGCTATTCTGGTAAAATATGAAATACTGTCCTTTTTTTGAGTCTGTTTCTGCTTCTTCTGATTGTTCACGGGATTTTTTTTTTAATTTTTTTATCAGCCACTTATCCATCCCAGGGTTAAATGTTTTAACGTAGAATAGATCAAATAATATCACAACTTACCGATACTGGCACACCACAGACTGATAACATGAAATTAGTGAATTCTCTTTTGTGACTTTTCTCCCTTTATGGTAATTAAGCCTAATGCGAAAAAGACATCAAAGGCAGGTTATTAAAACACATATGATTGGTGCGGTATTAACAAAAGATCGCGCAGCCGAAAGATAAAAGCATAGCTGACAATTGAGTTGAAATGCTAACTCTCTTCAACCGAATTCCATATGTGAAACTGCCATAACATTCATTATACATATATATTACTTAGTTTTAACACTTTTACAAATTTTAACACGTTCGGTTGAATTTTATTGCTGCCTTGGGAAATCGAACTCACACACACACATCTAATTAATAACAATAGTTTTTAGTTAGATACTGTGTTTGCCCATGCAACATATGGTTTTGTTTCAGTCTATACAGCATAGTTTCTGTATGAGGGGGCATGTGATTCATTAATTAGTGTGTTTTTATCCCAGTTATCTCCAATTGCACTATTTGTTGAGAAATATATTACACAGACTCCTCATACCTTATTCACTGGCATAATAAAAGTACTTGTTTTTATTGCCTCTGCAGTATAGTGGCTGTTAGGGAGGGCCTGTTGTTTACCACTGCAAGTGAGTTACTATCTCCCCACATGAACTTGTTTAAGCTTTTTTTTCATGTGTGAAGTATATGGGAAACTTTTATTGGTAACAGAAAACTAGCTCGGATGACAGTGATAATATAAAACGAGTTTTGATATGTATATAAAGTCAATATCAACAGTCCCTGATTACGAACGCGTGATGAAAGGGACAGGAAGATTTGGAGCTTCCCTGGAGAGCATTCGAAATAAATACAATTAACCACTGCTTTGAAATGAAACATATGAATAAGCAATATTTACTAATATTCATTAAGCGCCGAAATATGCAGGAAGCAAAGTTTGTGAACCAACAGCAATGTGTGAATTTTTCCATTAAAATATAAATAATAAAAGTTAAATATGTTTCTTTTAAAATAAAAAAAATCTACTTAAAGCATTTTAAATTTGTTTTCATTATTTCATGGCCCCCCTCAACAAAACCTATGGCCCCCAAGGGGGCCACGGCCCACAGTTTGGGAAGTGCTGCGTTAGATAATCCAGGAGTCCTATGACAAAACATGATGTGTCTTTAAACCACTCTAGCTTCTAATAAGCAGGATGATGGTCATGCATTGAGTGATTTGTTTACCACTGAAAGACTTTCACAGGCATATGTGGCACAGTAGATTTGAACCCAAAGACTGTTGGCTGAAGAGATGACATCTTCAGCCATGCTGGCATATATTTACATCTGACTGCACTGAATTTTAAACCTTACCGTTTCCCCACCCCTGTTTATTCTCCTTTTTAATAAGATTATTCCAAAAAGAACTGCAGTCATGTGAAATGGTCTACTCAGTTTCACATCACAGCAAAGAGAAGACTTGACTTTGGGTATCTGAAACTTGCTTATTTAACGAATATATTAAACAATGAAAACCCCGATTATTTCTTTAATTTCAACCATATATTTAATTTTTCTGGTACAAATTTTATGGTCTTTCCTAGACTTTCAACAACTGCCCACATCTCTTTTTTTTTTTTTCTATTTTATCTAGGTATTAGTTAATTCTTTGATCTTACAGTCATTGTACATTTATCTCATCTCTCATCATCATCAACAAATTCCTGCTATGTACCATCAAGGTACAGTGCTACATGAAAAATTTATATCATTACTAACTTCCTATCTACAATTTTCCTCCAAATCAGTCGGTTACCTATCAAGACTCCAACATTATCAGATCTTATATTTCTATCTTCTAAAGCACTTTTTACTGTATCAATCCACTATATCTTGGTCGTTCTCTGGGTCTTTTTCCTGCCAACCTGGAGGAGAACACTTGTTTTGCTAATCTTTCCTCTCCCATTCTGTTTAAGTTACCATACCACCTGAGATTAGCTCTGCTAATGCATTCCTGGATGCTGACAATGTCAAGTTCTTTGCTAATATCCTCATTTTTAATATGATAATGCCATTGATGCCATCTATTCATGCCCTAATCTTTCTCTCAGTCTTTGGTCAAATGTTTTACTTCTGATCCAGCTCTCAGATCCATAAGTTAAAATTGATTTGAACACTGTTTTGTATACAGCTAGTTTAGTGTTTTGACTAAATTTCTCTCTTATTCTATAAAAATTTGTTCAGTTGACTTCCTACCATACCAGCTTTATTAATTCTGTTGTCTATTTCCATATTTAATTTACCATCTTCACTAAAAATATTATAGCTCTTGAAGACCAAAATGGAAGAAAATTATTCAGCAAGCAAGAAATCACACACACAAAATAAATTATATGAATCTGTATAAAAATGAAGATAGAAAGAAACTCCAGAATCAACAGAAAAAATGGATTATGATAATACCTCTGATATATCTCCATTAGAAATGTTTGAAATTGGAAAAGCATTTAAACAAATGAAAAACAATACAGCTACCAGAGAGGATGGTTTAATAATAGAGATAATTAAAGAAGGTGGGAATATTTTAAAACAATAATTGAAAATCCTCTTCAATATGTGCATCAAAAAAGGAGAAACACCCCAAATATGGAATAATGCAAAAAATATTTTATTGGATAAAAAAAGAAAGTAAAGTAAAACTAGAAAACTACAGACCTATTAGTTTATTATCCCATATTTATAACCTTTTCACCAGAATTATAACCAATAGATCAGAACAAAACTTGATTCAATACAATCTTCTAAACACAAGCTGGTTTAAGAAAGAACTTCAGTACAATAGATCATATTCAATCAATAAGACTGCTTATTGAAAAATTGCAATGAATACAACCTTCCTCTTCATATGGCCATCATAGATTTTAAAAAAGCTTTTGATTGCACAAAAACATCATCAATAATAGAAGCCCTTAGAGATTTGTTTTTCAATGCCTTATGGCATTGAAAAACAATTTATTGACATACTAAAATATATTTATGAAAATGCTACAGCAAATATAATTCTCAAGAAAAAAAGGGAAAAAAAATTCACAAATCAAGGAATAAGGTAAGGAGACACCATTTCTCCCAAACTCTTCACATTAACACTGGAACATATGATGAGCAATTTAGAATAGTCCAATAAAGGAGTCAATATTAATGGAATTAAATTAACCTAAGATTTGCTGATCATATTCTTATTATTGCAAACAATATGAAAGATTTAAAAGAAATGATGGAAGATCTAAACTAAATCAATAGAAATTGAGTTAGACATTAATTCTGAGAAAACCAAAGGAATGACAAACCGAAAAGGAGACAATGAAAGACATAACATTATTAAGATAAACAATAATGAAATCGAAATAGTAGATGAATATGTATACTTAGGAAAATTGTTAACAATGAAGAAACAAGGAGTCATGGAAGAAGTGAAAAGAAGAATAGGATGGGATGGTCAGCTTTTGGAAAATTGAAGAGTTTTTAAACAGCTAAATACAACTCTGAGAACAGAGCAAGACTGTTCAAACCAATGTGTATTGCCTGTTATGACATATGGAGCAGAAACCTTGCCAATCAAAAAGGAAATAATAGATAAAATGCAAAAAAACAAAAAAGAAGAATGAAAGATGTCTGCTTAACATAAGACTCATAATCAAAAATGAAGAAATAAGAGATGAAACAAAATTATTAGATATTGGAGAAAACATACTTCAAAAGAAATGGAAATATGTGGGACACATTACAAGGACAATAGATGGACAAAAGTTATATTGGAGTGGCTGAAGATAAAAGATCAGCAGGAAGATGGTCAGATGATATAAGGAAAACAATTGGAACTCTCTGGCACCAACAAGCTCAGGATAGAAATAGATGGAGAGAATTGGGAGAACCAGAAGTGGCAAAAAACAAAAAAAGGATTAAAAGAAGAAAGAAGGCACAATATATCTTACTGTCCAAATTCTTCCTTTTGATGTTTGCCTACAATTCAAGATTATTCTTGTGTTGAATACTACAGCTACTACTTCCTCTTTCCCTGATCAGCATACCAGAATGTAATATTTTGTATTTGTCATTTAATCTCTGCTGATGTTGAGTGGGGTGTGTGCCACTGACTTTTCATATTTCAGTGACTTTTCAAAAAAACATTTCGGCATGTTATATCATAAGGCGATGTTCCCAGGTGACATGAAAGTTCAACATGTACCATCATTTGGTTTGGTTTATCATCATCATCATCAAATTCCTGACATTTACCCTCAAGGGGTGTACAGGATATGATAGCAATAGATGAAGAATTTACATCATTACTAACTTCCTATCTACAATTTTCCTCCAAATCAATCTGTTACCTGTCAAGGCTCCAATATTGTCAGATCTTATATTTCTATCTTCTAAGGCACTTTTTACTGTATCAATCCACCTATATCTTGGGTTCCTCTGGGTCTTTATCCTGCCAACCTGACAGAGAACACTTGTTTTGCTAATGTTTCATCTCTCGTTCTGTTTAAGTGACCAAACAACCTACGATTAGCTCTGCTAACACATTTCTGGATGTTAACAATGTCAAGTTCTTTCCTAATATCCTCGTTTTTTAATATGATATTGCATTGATGCCATCTGTTCTTGCCTATAATCTTTCTCAGGACTCTCATACCTCAGGTCTCTAGTCTTTGGTCAAGTGTTTTACCTCTAACCCAGGTCTCAGAAAATTAGTTTGAACACCGTGTTGTATACAGTCAATTTAGTGTTTTGACTAATTTCTCACTTATTCCATATAAATTTATTCAGTTGACTTCCTACCATACCAGTTTTGTTGATTCAGATGTCTACCTCCATATTTAATTTACCATCTTCACTAAAAATCATGTCTAAGTAGCTGAAATGTTTTACTTGCTCTACAGGTTCTCTCACAATGCAGTTGATATTTTCAATGCTTCTGCCTATTTTCACCGTCTTTGTCTTGTTATTGCTGACTTTCATACCATATCTATTACAACAGTTATTCAATTTAGTCAGGGAATCTTGCAGACTTGTAGCAGATTTATTTAGAAGTATAACATCATCTGTATAAAGCAAAGAGCTGACATTAACATCTCCAATTCTGATATCAGATCTAATACCACTTTCCTTCATAATGTCATCCATATTGATAACAAATAACAGAGGGGATAATGTACATCCCTGTCTGACACCAGATTTAACATTAAACCACTTCCTGTACTTCCTTCAATTCTAACTGCTGCCTTACAACTCAAATAAAGACTAAGTATTGCTTGATATAATGTCCCATTGATACCATATAACTGTTGCGTATTGAATAGCTTCTCTCTTGGCACCTTGTCATATGCTTTTTCCAGATCAACAAAACTTAAATACAGATCTTTGTTATATTCCCATGATTTCTCAACTATTTGTCGTAAAGTGAAAATCTGATCCTGACAGGCTCTATTTGGCCTTAATCCAGCTTGTTCTTCACCAAGCTTCTCTTCTGCAATCCTTCTCAACCATTTCTCAAGTATACTGGCATAAAATCTTACCAGGAACACTCAGTAGAGAAAGACCTCTGTTATTCTCACATTCAGTTTCATTTCCCTTATATATGGGTACTATGAGAACTCTACTCCTATCATCTGGAATTGGTCCCTCTGAACCATGCAGTGCAGCTACTGTAAGACTTTTATACTTCCATTTTTGAGCATTTCTGGTCGAATATCATCTATCCTGCTGCCTGTCCACATTTCAGACTTTTGATGGCTTTTTCTACTTCAAGTATGGATATGTATTCCTGATTGCATGCCTGGGTCAGTGTTTCTTTTTTTATCACTGTGCTGTCATCACTGCTAGTTTCATTTAGCAATTTTTCAAAGTAATTACTCCATACTTCAAGGATATCTTTTTCTCATACAGTCATTGCATATTTATATCATTTAATAATATGGTTCTATAATAGGCTGTTTCCCCACCCTTCTTTTCTTCCTCATTAACTGCAACCATCCTAATTTGATCTTAGTAAGGATATAATCAGTGCCTATTTTATAGCCTCTATGTAAGAGCTAAAAAAAATTCCAACATTCCTTCATTTAAAATAATCTATAATTGATTTCCATCCTCTTGCTGACCAAGTAAATTTATGTATATCTTTCTGTTTATAGAAGGAATTCATTATTAAGATTATTATATACTACAAAATTTATTAATTTTCTGCACAGATTCCATTGTTATTAATTTTTGCATTTAAATCTCCTGCAAATATCACATCATTTCTGTTTATCCATGTTTTGTAATTGTTTATAAAATTTAATGCTATCATCTTTTCTTCCCTCTTCTAGAACATAAAATCCAGTTATTAAGTAATTAAAACCTTTGTTTATTTTTACAAAATTTCTATTATTCTTTTGTTCCAATATTTGTAGCAATTTATCTGTTTTGAAATTGAAACAGATTTATAAAGTCAAATCATACCTATATGCCTATACCTTTTGGTTTTTACTGACTCCATTATATATATTATATGAAAGTTCTCAGTTTTCATGGTTCCCTATAAGTCATTCCTCTTATATTTGTCATTTATATTTGCATTTTCTGTTTTCATTCTAAGAACATTTTCCAGAGTTCATCTGAATGTTCTTCTTTAGTGGCTTAAAAGTAAGGTAAAATTCCTGTTGAGTAGTACAGTAAGAGAGCTGCTACCTTAAGGGCTCTGCACTTGCTTTACTCCAAATTTAGACCTACAGGAGAAATATGGTACATAGTTGCCATTTTTTTTTGAGCTTAAGATGCTATACTGGCAATACTTGGTCCTTCAGTAACAACAGGTCACACCACAATTCACTTGAGGAATAAATCTTCATAACTTCCAGTGACTAACCAATCCACTGATAGTGAAGGAAGAAATAGTGAAATATCTGCTTTTAGCAATGACCTGATGCAATTTGCCTGCCAGAATATTAGATAACCCTCAGTCATCCTCCAGGCACATCTGACATTTTCTTAACCATTTCTCCTTCCAAGTATATTATAGATGCCTCTCCTAATGGTAACTCCAATCACTATCTCACTCAAGTTTCCTTTTCTACAGAACATCTTTCTCTTAGTTACTGTCAGTCTCATGTCCTTTGACACTACAGTGGTGCCAAATGTATTTCTTATCTCCATATTTCTAATGTTCCTTCCTATGGTTTAGATTACCGTTTTCACTCTCCTGATCCAAACACCTCTGCTTTGACAAAAAATATAGTAATTCCTGCATGAATGAATCTTAGTTCCCCATTTTCTGCTGAAAATCTCTACTTAGTATCCCAGCCTCTATTTCCCAATAACTGTGAGAGATAATTCAAACAAAGTGTTCAATATACCATAAATTACTTGAAATAAAACCTCCAGCTTCACACTCAGCATATACTAAAAAAAAAAAAAAAAAAAAAAAAAAAAACCCAACAAGTCCAAATGCAGAAAACGTATCCCCTTTCTCAAATGGAATCATCTTCTAGTCATCACTGGCCACTGCATAACAATGTGACACTGAATGAAGACAAAGTTAACAGCTTCCTAGAATCATTTCTTTCTTCTTTAACTTGTGAGCAGGTGAATAAACAAATCACTTTCTATTATATCACGAAGAGTATAAGTGACCACTAATATCAATACTCTTACATCTGATCCATTGTAGATCTCCTAGCCAACATTACTTCTGAACACAAACATGGAAAGGTTAGCCATCAGAGGTCTCTTAGCAGCTATTGTTTAATATTATTTTAATGGCTAATATAACCTACTTTTGTTTAGGCTTGCCCCTTTTTTACAATGTCACTGGCTCTTTACTCAAATTCTAGGGCATTACTAAAGTGTTATAAAACTAATATATGAAGAATAAAATAGGAGGAAAATTTGGACATACCTTTTTGGATGTTGTTTTCTGTCTCCTTATCCCGACGATGTGCGTTCATATGTTGTTACTCCCTGTTATTACACCCTGTTACTCCCACCCCTGACTTTTTTCCTTAAATCCCTCCTGTTCCCCAAAAAAATAATTTCTATCTTTAGACCCTTCTCTCACTCTCCCACCCCCTTTCAAACACTCTATACCTACCCTTAATAATAATAATATTATACATATATAAAAAACCAAGTTTTTTCAAATAATTCGCCTGCATTACTTCCCCCCCCCCCCTTTAACAGCTTAGCAGCATAATGAACGCACATCGCTGGGATAAGAGACAGAAAACAACATCAAAAAAGGTATGTCCAAACTTTCCTCCTATTTTATTCTTCATATATTAGTTTTATAACACTTCAGTAATACCCTAGAATTTGAGTAAAGAGCCAATGACATTGTAAAAAAGAGGCATTCCTAAACGAAAAACGAAAGTAGGCTATATTAGCCATTAAAATAATCGTTTATTTTAGAGGAGTAACATGGGAATTTTCCCAGAAATAATACCTATTTGTTTTATAGTTTACCTTTCGCTCTGTCATTTCATTGCATGGCCAATTTCCTCTTGGACTGTTCACTTCATATCAAAGTGGATAGCCCCTCTAAGTAATGCTGACACAGTCCAAAAAAGATATCAGGATTATGAAATACAGATGAAGAGAGAGATTGAGAATTTGCAGACTGCAGGCACTAGTAAACAGGAGAAAGAGGGCTGATTATGATTGATCTTCCATAGTCACTCTTCCTCTTACCTTCACATAACGAGAAACCTCTTTAGGATTTCCTTTGGCCTACTTGGCTAGATTCTTCTTTTCATCTGATTTTGCCTTTCTTGCCATGCTGGTCACCTTTCTCTTTATATACCCTCCATAGCATTTTCTTCTTCTGCAGCTCATGCTTAATGATATTCCTCATCCACCTAATTAATCCTGCTTACCTTAGGTAAACAATTTAATATTGCTTCCTCTAGATAATCCTTAACTATCCTCATGCACTACTAACATCCTTATCCTGCAGTGTTTTTATGCCATGGCAGAGATTTAAGCTTCTTCCTAAGCTTGTCATAATCACCTGCCTTGTAGTTCCACATATGCCCCCCTCTTGACTGAATATTCCCATGTTTTACAATCTCCCAAGTCAAGACTGCATGGTCACTTTTGCCAATCGAAGGCAATGGTCACCTTGGTTATGGATACCACTTCTGATCCTACATTACATGCTGCCTTAAGTAATTATCTGTTAGTAGGTGTATAAATTATATTTCCTTCCTGCCATGTGATCTTTCTTCCTTCCAGTCTATATCTTCATAGTTGAAGTCCCCCTATAATAATCACTCGACCTCTATTCATCGTATTAATTTGGCGATGCATGTCTTTCAAATCATCTGTGGAACTCCCTGGCCTATAGCAACAACCAACTGTACATTTTGTCTAACTGGCCTTAATCTCGCATCAGACTGCTTCAAATGCCTTTTAACTGCCCTCTATAATTGCCAATTTGTTTACCTTATTTAATAACATTAGCAACACTGACTAAGCTAAAAGCCTTTTCCTTTATGTAATGGACCAACCTTATTAATCGGAACAATCCTTGCAAACTTCTAATCAAAAAGTACTATTCCTAATGTTAGTGATTTATTGAAGATAATGAAAAAATGATAATTAACCATAACAATTAACAATAACCATGGCACATGTCTGCTCGTTACCAAAGGAGACATAATTCTTTCTTTAACCTTTATTAACTGACAAATCATTTAAGATATCAAAAATTTCTTTCTCCTGTATATATCGCTAGGTAAGTAATGCTTCTCAGACAACTAACTCTTTCCTCTTATAACAAGCCTGCTCTTCTAAAGTTATTAGGTTACTTCTTCTAACTGACCAGTATTCATATATATGCTTGCAAAATAATTATTAAATTCCTCTGAAGTTCCATCTTTGGAACATTCAGAATTATTCCTAAGCACCTGGGAAAAGTTATGATTAATTGTAGATATCATGGTAATCATATAATCAATAGTGAAAATTAATGAGATATTTATTGTAAATTTGAATCAGCTTATATAGGAACTTTTTTTTTTCATTTTGATGACATTTCTGCTCAATAAAGTTGTAAACAATTTGGAATGGAGATGGAAATCAGTGTTTGATAATTCAGACATTTTGTTCCACAGAACAAATATGTACCTTTTTCAAGACATTTCAGGACTCAAAAAAAATTATGAAGTGGTGGTGGTGGTGATGGTTTCAAACTAGGTGAGGAACATGCAATTTAACAAAAATTTTTATTTAATTTTAAATATGATAACTAATGAAAATACATATCCAATGCATTTTATATAAAACCTAACCTGAGTTGGGAAATAAGGAGGACCTGCCAAACTCCTTTGTGAGTTGTATTCCTGGGATAGTAAAGATAGATGCAACTATGATAAAAAGTAAAAAATGTTTAGAAAAACACAGCAGACAAGAACAAAAATCTTTAGTAATATAAACATTTCATTTATATACAAAGAAAACAATACTTATCATATTTCCACCTGGTTGGCCGAGTGGTTAGCATATATGCTCTCAAGCCAAAAGACGCAGGTTTGAATCCTGCCGTGGGCATGGATGTTTGTGATTGTCTGTGGAAATACTAGTGGTGGTGGGCAGTAGATGGCACTGGTGTAGTTGCAGTTAATTGTAGTGTTGGTGGAATGAGTGGAGACAGAGTTGTATAGTAGGTGCCCTCCCTCGATGAGTCTTTGGACTCCCTGGAGGTGTCATAATAATAATATATTTCTTTTAAACTCATTTGCTGGCAAAGCACTCACGACAACTCCATAAAAAAATCTAGTCTTCATACTCCTAAAACTTTGGGGTTGACCAGCTTGTTCTCTCTCCCACTTTGTCATATATTGGAAAATTTCTTCAGCACCTACTCTATAAAATCCCTTTATTAACTTCTATTCTTCTATCGTATCTCATCTTTTCTACCTATTAACTAAATTCTGTAACCCTCAAACCTTCAATCTATCCTTACAGGCAACACTCAGCACCATTTTGGTTGCTCACTTCTAGATCCTCTCCAACACCCCCTAAAAAAAACCTGGTGTTCAAATCTCTGTCTGCAGATATGAGTGTGCCAAAGGCTCATAAAGAAGAATAACAACTTCCTTATCTCTCTACTCATCAGTGTGTTCTTCTATCCAAGTGATCCTTTGAGCTATTTTGTTAACTCTACAAATATGCCCTATGAACTTCAAATCCTTGTCCTCCATCACCTCCAAATCCTAAGCCTCATCAATTGCCAGCAGGCCAGTTCCATTAATGTGATATAGAGCTTAAGATCATTTCAATGGCCAATGCATAAATTTATGCTTTGCTACATTAAGCCACAACCATTATTCTTTGTTCACACTGTTAGTCTACTGAAATCATGCTGCAGGATCTCTAGACTGTTATTAACAGCTGCCCTCCTCAGTTTTGGCATCACCAGCAAACAGTAGATACATTAATCATTTAGCCTGGTTGGCCAAGGAGTTAGCATATCCTTTCTCCAAGCACAGGCAGGTTCAAATCTCACTGTGGGCATGGATGTTAAAGAGAGACAAATCTCTTTAACATCACTACAAATATACCGCTAGTTAGCTGCATTCTCCTGGATGTGACTCTACCATATAGTACTCTTTATGTGTAAGTTGGCAAATTGGAATGTAAGACATGATAATTAATTAAACATAATATGGATTTAACTTATGTGAATTTTTAGAAGAATAAAATTTTCACTCAGTATCTTTAGTATGACTTTCAAATTAAATCACTAGAATAGCCAAAAGAAATTCATTCAAAGTTCATAAAAGTTTATGAGCACTCTTCTCCTTCGTTTTCAACAATTAAGAAATGGGTTGCCGAGTTTAAATGTGGCCGTATCAGCCTTGAAGATGATCCACGTGAAAGACTTCCCACAAAGTGTAAAAACACCAGAAATCATTGATCAAGTGCATGACATGGATGACCAGCAAGTCAAAGTGTGTGTGAAATTGCTGAGACTATAGGCATTTCAAAAGAACATGTAGGATATATTTTGCATGAAGAATTGCAAATGAAAAAGCTTTGCGCAAGATGGGTGCTGCGTTGATCAAAAAATGCACTCTCATCAAAATCTCTAAACGGTGCTTGGAGTGTTTTAACAAGAATAAAACTGATTTTGTGTGTCGATTTATTACTATGGATGAGACTTGGATTCACCAGTACACACTAGAATCCAAATAGCAGTCAAAACAGTGGACAGAAGCCGGTTGTTCAGCGGCAAAGAAGACAAAGTCGGTTCCATCAGCAGGAAAGGTCATGGCATCGGTGCTTTGGGATGCTAAAGGCATTTTGTTTATTAATTATCTTGAAAAGGGTAAAACAATAACTGGGGAATATTATTCTGATCTTTTAACCAGACTAGACGAAAAATTTGTGAGAAAAGGCTCAGTTTGCAGAAGAAAAAAATCATCTTTCATCAGGACAATGCACCTGCCCACAAAGGTGTTTGGGCAATGGGAAAGTTAGGGATCTGCACTATGAATTGTTGGAACACCCAGATTTAGCTCTCTGACTTCTATGTCTTCTCAAAACTAAAACTCTTCTTCACTGGTCAGCATTTTCCTTCAAATCAAGAGGTGATTGCAGCTGTAGAGGGGTATTTTGCAGATCTTACTGAGAACCACTACAGGGACGGCAGGATAATGGCGCTGGAGCATCGCTGGAATAAATGTATTAGTCTTAAGGAAGATTATGTTGAAAAATAAAAATAATTTTGACATTATAAATTAGTTTTTTTTATTGTTAGGCAGAGAACTTTTCAGACCACCCTCGTATTTCAATTAAACCACCTACTAGTCTTCTGTTCGATAAATTCATCACATTACAACTAACTAAACAATTCTCCTAACTACCAGGATAAAATCCCTCTAAATGATAAAATTGAAGGCATACAGAGATGAGTTAGTATGGTCAATCATATCTGTACACCCTCCATTTTCTTGATATCCATTAGAAAGCTTAGCTGGGAGCCATGATCCAATATCAGCCTGACGTGTATAATAGCATCTTTACTTTGATAAAAAAAAGTAATCATCTTGTACGAGAAATCTAAAATGATGCTACTTTTAATTAATCCTGTTATCTGCTGAGCTTTACTAGATGTCTTAGCAACTGAATTAAAATTTCCAACCAAAATACTGAAATCTTTTTTTGTTTATTAACATTTTCTGAAGCTTGTCCATTTAACTTATATTCATCTAATATCTTCTTACCAAATCAAAGTACTTGAAGTTGTTCACACTAAATTTTAAACCCCACATGCACTATTCCAATATTTTAAGATCGTCCTTTAAAGAACTTAGCTCATCAGAACACTACTCTGTCCAACATAATCAGCAAAGAGAAAAATTTTACTCTTAATCTTCTTTAGCCTGCTTCCACTCACTGTTGGATAACTTTCCAATTCTTTCTGTCTTTAGCCAATGTTCACCATCTCATATCAAACCTCAGCAGATCATCCCTTCATCTTGCTCTGTGATGACTTTTCCTTCTCTTTGTATCCACTCAATCCTTATTTCTATCACCCTTTTGTCTGTCAGTCTGCAAATATGGCCAACCAATCTCCATCTTGCATGCTTTACAACATTTCACAGTAATCTAATTTGATTATTTTCAATTCTATCCCTTTCTGTTTTGTGTAGCATTCTTCTCTCTCTCTCTTAATTATAAACCTTGCAGTATCCTGCACCTAACAATCTGACTCTTTGAAGACTCATCTAAACACAACCACCTGCCATCTGTCCGCTACCTGATTTCCTATCCATCTCAAGCAGATAATCATCAATAATTATTTGATACCTTCTGTGGAACACTAACAAAGGCATTACTAAAATCCAAATAAATCACATTGTAATCATTATGCAGATCTATTTCTCTCATGAATTCATCATAAAAAGGAAGCAAATTTGTAATAAGTGATCTCCTCTTAATGAAACAGTGCTGCATGCCATGGTTCTTGTGAAGAACATCCTGGATATGATTCCTAATTATTTTTCCATACTATAACACTAGAAGACCAATTGGCTTACAATTTTCCATATTAGCTGATTAAGAATTGGAGAAACTTTTGCAAACTTCCTATCAGAAAGAACTATTCCAATGTCAGAGAGTTGGCAAGATGATCAAAAGTGGATTAATTAACCATAACACACATATATTTAGCACAAAAGAAAGATATATCATTACTATCATTAATCTTATCAACAGTCAAGTAATTTAAGATATTAACAATTTCTTCCTCAAGCAAAATTTTCTCATGTAACTAACCAGTGTTCACATATAAACTTACAAATTACTTATTAAATTCTTCTGCAACCACAGCTAGATCATTCAAAACTGTTTCAGATGAACTGGTGTTATGCTTGTTTTTTTTTCTATTATTCTTACCCATTCCAGTTAGTTGTAATTCCAATTTTACTTTACAATCTGTACTTAACATTTTATTTAATGTTGGTTTATTACTTATCTATGATACAAAAGTAAGTGATTTATCAGGCATACTCTTTCCATAGCTTTTACTTATATTGTATTTTTTTTAAGAACTTAATTATTCATCCAGCAGACTCCAGTTTAATTATAAAATTTACTCTTAGGGATATGCAAAATTATGCAGGATAATTGCTTCCCCCTCCCATCTATACTATCTATTAAGCAACACTATCATATTAGTGTTACTTCCATTTAAAAAAAAAAAAAATTTAATAATGAAACAAGTTTTTAATGCTATTCCATTAACTAATCTGGCAGCTAATCGTCAGTGACTTCTGCCCAAAATTTACCCTTAATACATTGCACTATACCACACTTATCATCTGCACAAGTCCAGACATTCCAGCTATTTCTAAATGATTCCTATAAATAAAATTAATGTTACCTTTTGTTACTTTCTTCACACTTCATGCTGTCAGCATAACTCTGCACACTACAATTATCACATTCAGCCAAATCCTCATGCCCAAATTACCTCCACCCCCCTCCCCGAAGGTTAACTACCCATACCAAGGACAATAAAAAATTACAAACTCTAATCCTAATACAATACCATACTACTCAACAAACCACCAGCATGTTAAACTAAGTTAATTCTGCATGTGTAATGTATAATTTGGTAAAAGCAAACATATTCCATAATAATATAACATAATACAATATATAAGCCATCAAAATTCAGAAGTTCATAGAACTTGCTTTCATGCACACAAGTGCATCACATGGATATAAAGGATGGAAGTAAGAATATAATATCACAAAAATAGCTACACAAAAGTTAGTTTTATTTAATCATCAAGAATGCTTCCATATCTGAAACCCATTCTTGATGATCCTATGCATGATGAAACAATAATCTTTTATTTTCTTCTCCCAATTTTACAGTAATTAATGCTGTGGGTGGAGCAAAGGCTGGATTAACAGAATACTGCTCTGAAAACTCAATACTGGTTTATGCCATTTCAGGAAACCAGGAATTCACTCTCTAATTCACTCTGCTACCTATGATAATAATCATCCAATGAAGGCATAACTGAATGATACTAAGAATTACATAAGTGAAATAATCAGATGCATATGAAGGATTAAAACAAGAAGATTTCTTATCTAATATACATCAAAGAGCCAATATACATTAAGCAGTTTCAGCATGTGAAACTGTGGGAAGTAATGAAAATAATGGTTTTTTCTCCACACACACTATCAGTGGTAAGACTTATACGTTGGTTAGACATAACTGGTAATTAATTTACGGAATTAACAACGCATATAAAGTAAATTAATTAAAGATAACTTTAATGAATCACTTCTATATTTCGACAATGTCACATTGTCATCTTCAGGAACATAAAGATATGGTATGTGCACTAAAGGAACTAACAAAGCAAATGAGGAAGAAATTAAGACACTAATTTTGTTCCTAAAGTCCTAAAATTAATCTGCTCAGATGACAAGGCCCTGACTATGGAACTAAACCACATCCTCAACACTTTCTTAGCCAATGGCTATAACCCCAAAAAAATCCAAAAAATACTAAAACCTGAAAACCACAACCCCCCTCCCCCCCTCAACAATAAAGACTACACCAAGTCTATCACTATCCCCTACATCCAGGGCACCTCTGAAAAAATAACTAATATCCTCAAGAAATATGACCTTACTTCCTGTTACAGACCATATAAAAAGTTGGCATCCCTTATCCGCTCTACCAAAGACCAACCACTTCCCCTAGACCTACCTGGTGTATACCAAGTCCCTTGCAGCTGCAAATTATCCTACTTTGGCCAAACAGGCAGAACAACAAATATCAGTATTTCAGAACACCAAGACTACATCCGGTTTCACCAGTACAGCCGCTCTGGGCTGGCAGACCATGCCTTAGATACCCACCATAAAATTCGTTGGAAGAAGACAAAAATAATCCATCGCAGCAAGTTTAAATACGAAAGATTATTCAAAGAATCTTCAGCAGCTCTAAAAAACGTTCCTAACCTCAACAAATTTGGGAGACTTTCATTATGAGAACTTCAGCCCAACGGCCAAGACTACCAAATTAGCCCGCAAGAGGGCACCATTAGGACTTTAGGAACAAAATTAGTGTCTTAATTTCTTCCTCATTTGCTTTGTTAGTTCCTTTAGTGCACATACCATATCTTTATGTTCCTGAAGATGACAATGTGACATTGTCGAAATATAGAAGTGATTCATTAAAGTTATCTTTAATTAATTTACTTTATATGCGTTGTTAATTCCGTAAATTAATTACCAGTCACACACTATCAGGTTGATAGCCAACTTGTACAGGGAGCAAGAAGCCATGGTAAGAACAGGTTGGATTGACTGACTGACTTCAGATTGGAAAAGGAGTTAAGCAAAAATATTTACTTTCTCCTCACTTGTTTAGTATTTTTGCAGAGGACATCATGCGTGAAGAATTGGATAAGCTAAACACAGGAATTAAGATAGGACGTAGATTGTTCAGTAATCTGAGGTATGCTGATGATACAGTACTCCTTTGCGATGACAAGGAAGAACTAGGACAAATTCTTGACAATGTTAACAAGATCAGTAATAACAGAGGACTTCAACTCAATCCTAGCAAGACAAAGATTATGGTTCTCAAAGGAAATACAAACAGGAAAGTTCTTGAGAAACAAGTGTACCTTAATGGAGAAAGAATTGAGGAAGTCAGCAAGTTTGAGTACCTGGTATCCATTATTAATGTAAAGAATTGCTATTCAGAAGACATCAGAATAAGATTAGGAATGGCTAAAACAACAGTCAAAGATTTGTCTAAAAATCTGGAAGGATGGATCTATTTTCCATGGAAACAAAGTTGAGGATTTTGGATGCAGTTGTTTTTTCCAACAGCGACTTATGGATGTGAGACTTGGAACCTAAAGAAGTCAGATGAGAAGAGGATATCTGCTTTTGAGATATGGTGTTACTGAAGGCTGCTGAGGATATCATGTACTGAAAGGCATACAAATGAATGAATTTAGAAAAGATCAGTAACAGAAGAAAGTTAAAATATTTTGGACAAACTGAAAGGATGGAAGGAGGACTTCTCAGAACAGTAATAGATGGTAAAGTTCCTGGAAAAAGAGGAAGTGGTAGACCATCAATGAGATGGGTAGATGGTGTGTGTGTGTGTGTATGTGTGTGTGTGTGTGTGTGTGTGTGTGTAGTGACTGATCTTCAGAGAGTTTAAGCCTCCAGAAAAGCATACAACAGGACTACATGGCGAGACCTGGTGTGGCACATCACAGAGCATCAGAGTGACCATACAGCATCTGTGGATGCCCAGTGAACATATGGATGGATGGAGACAAAGGATATGTTATTCAGCAACTCCAAGTCTAGCTCATACCTCAAACCATTTATCTCTGTTGACTAATCAATCAGTGAAGGTCTGTCAGCCATTATCAGTTGCAAAGGTAACCAAATTTGTAGCATGAGCCTGATATAAAGTGACAACTCAATATCACTCAAATAATCAGACGTATAACATATCAATTATTTTATATATATTATTCTACAAAAATCATGGGACACAATTTTTCTTACAAAAAATTATGTTGCTGTATACTATATTAGGTGGTCTTGTCTCTCAGGGTTCATGTAATATCTTCAGGAGACTGTTTACATTATCATGAAGACAGCCCAACAACTTTATGTTGCTTTTAAGTAGTTATGATAAGAGTGTATGCCAATAGCCTATTTACGAATATTTCATAACTGAACAGAAACAGACTTTATAATACTAAGATAAATGTGTATGTGCATCCAGTGAATAAGACTAGAAAATTAATAAATCATTCCAATGGTTTCTGAATGGTTAGAAATAAATGATATTTCACTTGATTATGTCCACATATTATCTTCTAGATATTTTATAAACACAGAGCAATAAAAAAAACTTACTATCAGGTAATTTGTGGACATTTGGACCCAGAATACTGAAGTATTGATGTCTTGTAGCTTCCCTAGCATTTATTCTTTGTTCAGGATCATACTGAAATATGGATAGAATGTCAAATATACAAATAAAAAAAAAGTTCATTACTTTTCAATTTTTATTGTTAAGATTAACAGCTACATCTGTCTTACTGTTGTGAAGTTACTGTATTTAATCTATGCTAAACACAAAATTCAGATTTCCATCACCACATTTGATATTTGCAAGGGAAGAGAAGGAGAGAATCTGTGAAGAAATAGTAAAATTACTTCCATAAAAATATTTAAAAAAAAAAAATAATAATAAATGTATAGGTTCATGCTCTCAAAGTGAAATACATAATTAATTCTCTTGTGAACAGACTGCTGGACTGGTTGGGTGAGTGGGTAACATCCTGCTCTCCAACCACATAGTTAATTAATCCATGCAAGCTAATTAATTAGCTATGTATTTCACTTTGGAAGCATGCACCATACATCTCCCCACCCCCCAAAAAAGTCAATAAGACAAATATTATCAAATATCAATTTAAAAAATTTTGTTTCATAAAATACTAGTATTTTATGAAATACCAGTATTTTAATAAAGTGAGAATTAGTATTTCATTCACAAATGAAAATTTTGCTTTAATCTCATTTACGTCATGAAAGGATTTGTGTAATTTAACCATAATTTTCTTTAATATAATTATATAGAGGTGAATATAATCTTAAACTAGCCCTGTAAAACAATAATAGCCTTTAAAATCTCTTTAATTCTCGTGGAAAGGTTTAGACGTTGGTTATGCATTTTCACTATATTATTTCAGGAAATTACAACGTACTGGATATACATTAAAATAAATTTTAATATATTTCTATATTTCAGCAATGTCACGCTGCCATTTTCAAGAACTTAGGTACAAGATACGTGCACGCAGGCACAGCAAAAACAATAAATGAGTAAGAAGAATGAAGCTATTATTTCTCCTAAAGTCCTGATGGTGCCCTCTAGCTGGCGATGTTGGTATTCTTGGGCGATTGGGCTGAAGGTCTTCTGATGTAGATTTCCCAAATTTGAGGAAGTCTCATGCAGCCAAATTTGTTGAGGTTCGGCTCATTTCTTAGGGCTGAAGCCGATTCTATGAAAAGCCTTTCATATCTGTATTTGCTATGGTGTATTATCCTGGCTTTTTTCCACCGTATTCTATGGCAGGTATCCAGAGCATGGTCAGTAAGACCAGAGTGGCTGTATTGGTGAAACCGGATGTAGTCCTTGTGTTCTGAAATTCTGATATTTGCTGTCCTGCCTGTTTGGCTGAAGTAGGACAGCTTACAGCTGCAAGGGACCTAGTACACACCAGGTAGGTCTAGGGGGGGGGGGGGGAGGTTGGTCTTTTGTTGAGCGGATAAGGGATGCCAATTTTTTATACGGTTTGTAACAAGAAGTTAAGTTATGTTTTTTTAGGATTTTTTGTGATTTTTTCTGAGGTGCCTCGGATGTAAGGTATGGTGATGGATTTAGAGTAATCCTTGTTGTGAGGGGGAGGGGGGGGCGGTTGTGGTTTACTGGTTTTAATATTTTTTGGATTTTTTTAGGAGGGGTAGCCATTAGCTGAGAACGTGTTGAGGATGTGGTTTCGTTCTGTGGTTAGGGCATTGTCATTCGAGCAGATAAGTTTAGCCCTGTTGTTTAGTGTCTTAATGACTCCATATTGTTGTGTGTGTGTGTGTGGGGGGGGGGGGATTGTTAGTGAAATGTATCTGCCTGTATGGGTGGGTTTTCTATATACTGAGAAAACCAAGGTTCCATCAGGCTGGCGGGTGACTAGTGTGTCTAAGAATGGAATGCAGTTGTTTTTTTCCCTCTTCCAGGGTGAATTTGATTCTGGGGGTGTTGGTTGTTTAAGTGTGTTAAGAAGGAGAGGAGTGCATCTGAGCCATGTGGCCAAATAGCGAATACATCATCTACACAGCAAAGCCAAATGGTTGGGTTTTTGTGGGGCAGAGTTCAAGGCTTGCTCTTCAAAAGTCTCCATATAAAAGTTGGCCAAGGGTGGGGAGAGTGGAAGAACCCGTGGCAGTCCCCTCTATTTGTCTGTAGAATTTCTTGCCAAACAAAATAGCCTGAGTTCATTGTGAACTGAAATAGGGCTGTGATATCGGGAGGAAATTTAGCTTGGATTAGCTCTAAGGATTCTTTGAGAGGGACATTCGTAAATAAGGAGGAGACATCAAAACTGACCATTATGTCAGTGTGTTTGAGTGTAAGGTTTTCTATGCTGGCTTTGAAGTGGGCTGAGTTTTTTATGTATGAAGGTGTGTTGCCAGTATAGTGTGAGAGAGCTTTGGCCAAATGTTTAGCTAGTTTGTATGTGGGGGAATCAATGCCATCCACTATGGGACGTAATGGCACATTTTCCTTGGTGAATTTTTGGAGTCCATAAATACGGGGGGGGGGGGGGGGGGTATGGAGTTATAATAGTTTTAGTTTGTTGGTGATTTCCACAGGCCAAGAAGTGACCTTCTTAAGGAGCCTGTGGAGTTTTCTAATTTGTGAGTTGGTGGGATTGTATTCAATAGGGAGGTAAGTGGCACGATCTAACAATAGAGATTTCAGCTTACCTGTGTAATCTTTTTGGTTCAGCAATACTGTGGCATTCCCTTTGTCAGCTTTGGTGATTATTATTTTCTAGTTTTTCTTTAATTCTAATAGAGATTTAATTTCTTTATTGGGCATGTTGGTTTTAGGTGGTTTGGCTTTGGTCAGAAACACAAGCTACATCCAGTCTATTCATCCAGTCAGAACACAAGCTACATCCGTCCCATTTCCTCCCAATATCACAGCCCTATTTCAGTTCACAATGAACTCAGGCTATTTTGTTTGGCAAGGAAAATTCTACAAACAAATAGAGGGGACTGCCATGGGTTCTCCACTCTCCCCACCCTTGGCCAACTTTTATATGGAGACTTTTGAAGAGCAAGCCTTGAACTCTGCCCCACAAAAACCAACCATTTGGCTTCGCTATGTAGATTATGTATTCGCTATTTGGCCACATGGCTCCGATGCACTCCTCTCCTTCTTAACACACTTAAACAACCAACACCCCAGAATCAAATTCACCCTGGAAGAGGAAAAAAACAACTGCATTCCGTTCTTAGACACACTAGTCACCCGCCAGCCTGATGGAACCTTGGTTTTCTCAGTATATAGAAAACCCACCCATACAGGCAGATACATTCACCAACAATCCCCCGCCCCCCTCACAACAATATGGAGTCATTAAGACACTACACAACAGGGCTAAACTTATCTGCTCGAATGACAATGCCCTAACCACAGAACGAAACCACATCCTCAACACGTTCTCAGCCAATGGCTACCCCCCCCCCCCCAAATATTACAACCAGTAAACCACAACCCCCCCCCCCTCACAACAAGGATTACTCTAAATCCATCACCATAACTTATATCCGAGGCACCTCAGAAAAAATCACAAAAATCCTAAAAAACATAACTTCTTGTTACAAACCGTATAAAAAATTGGCATCCCTTATCCGCTCAACAAAAGACCAACCTCCCCCCCCCCCCCCCCCCTAGACCTACCTGGTGTGTACTAGGTCCCTTGCAGCTGTAAGCTGTCCTACTTCAGCCAAACAGGCAGGACAGC
Source organism: Typopeltis vanoorti (assembly GCF_054136105.1). Taxonomy (NCBI): domain Eukaryota; kingdom Metazoa; phylum Arthropoda; class Arachnida; order Uropygi; family Thelyphonidae; genus Typopeltis; species Typopeltis vanoorti. The sequence continues at coordinate 70,996,759 of NC_143553.1, read as the reverse complement.
AAATATCAGAATTTCAGAACACAAGGACTACATCCGGTTTCACCAATACAGCCACTCTGGTCTTACTGACCATGCTCTGGATACCTGCCATAGAATACGGTGGAAAAAAGCCAGGATAATACACCATAGCAAATACAGATATGAAAGGCTTTTCATAGAATCGGCTTCAGCCCTAAGAAACGAGCCAAACCTCAACAAATTTGGCTGCATGAGACTTCCTCAAATTTGGGAAACCTACATCAGAAGACCTTCAGCCCAATCGCCCAAGAATACCAACATCGCCAGCTAGAGGGCACCATCAGGACTTTAGGAGAAATAATAGCTTCATTCTTCTTACTCATTTATTGTTTTTGCTGTGCCTGCGTGCACGTACCTTGTACCTAAGTTCTTGAAAATGGCAGCGTGACATTGGCGAAATATAGAAATATATTAAAATTTATTTTGATGTATATCCAGTACATTGTAATTTCCTGAAATAATATAGTGAAAATCTCTTTAATATTCAGAAAAAGTGAAGTCATTTACAAAATACGTGGGTATCCTATAACTGAAAGCACCTCACCTTCTTGGGGAAAAAAAATAATATCATCACATCTGGATCATTAACAATGTTTATTTATTTTTGTAACCGTTCACTATATTTCCACACACTTAATTTTTTTTATTTCACTATTTTTCTACACATTTGGTGCTGTTACTTCCAAACCACCCAATCAGAGTTTTGTAAAAAAAAAAGAATATAAAATAAATAAAAAATCTTGTCTACAGAGCCTATTGTTAAGTTCTGAATGAAACTAAAATTAAGTTAATTAACATTTCCTACAGACTTAACATGGGTTTATGTTTGAATCACATATTGATATATAAGGCTTACTAAATTCTTGTAATTTACCAAAGTATTACTAAATTAAGAATATTTTTTCACTACTTTATGTTATAAGGTAAAATATTGTAAATTGCTTAAATTCTTAAACCTTGCTGCTTTTGTGTAAGTACTTAAAAATTGCCAGGAGAAAAGATAATCTGATTAAGTAAAAGTAGACGGAATCTAAACACGTGCACCCTTCAGGTAAGCATGCAGTTCTCCCCCCCCCCCCCAAACTTGGAAGAGCTCGCTAAGATTTCTGTGTGTGGCGCTAAGTACTGGATGACGTAGAAGTAATTGGTAGTGCGCAATTTAAAAGGTCGTTGCAGTGCCTAAAACACTCTCTTATTCTTATGCTCTTGGACGTGCTCTGGTGTGTTGGAACCTCCTCGTGGCTCCTTCTCGTCCCCCGCTTTTCGACGCAGACTCGAGATAAAGACTGAGGAACTATGCTGTGAAATTCCTGAAAGTTTACCGGTCAGCAATCAGTCCAGTGGAAGGAAATCTCCGATATTTCCGGAGATATCATTACAATGTTGTGCCAGTTAACCAGAGAACAACATATGCCTACTTTCAGCGGCGGAGGTAACTACAGCTCGGACCCGTGAAGAATGCCTCTGAAAGAGCAGAAGGAACTAGGAATCGAAAATGATTGTCCAGTCGTGCTATGTGAAGTGACCAAACAATTTCCCAGCAGTTGGTAATGTACAGTCCATGTTTTTATAAGCAATTGTGTATAAGAAAAAAGTTTGTAATTATGGGAAGGACTCTAGAGATAATATTCTTTTTATAGCAGAGTGATTATGAAATTTTAGTGAAAGAATTATTGTAAGAGCATGTGGAGCTTACTTAGAGATTCAATTAGCGAATATCCTTAGTATTGAGGAGTAGAGAAGAGTATGTTTGATCTATCAAGTAGAAATTGTAAACTATATATGAAGTTCTTTGTTTTGTATGCTATGATAAAGATAGAGAGTTTGAATATTTAATGCTCATTCCTTAGAAATTGTAGATTACTTCATTAATGCATATTCATAAAGTGTAAGATGCTTCATTTGTAATTAAATGTTTTGCTTTTTAAGTTTAACTGGTGCCTTGCCTGATTTTCTTCTCTATTGCACTTTCTCGTAAAATTCGGACCACCGCGGGAGATTAATTATTAGAGACGCTACGACTGCAAAAGTAATTTATAGCGAAATAAGATTGTATGCTAAACTGTGTTCTGGTTCCTTGATTCTGCATGCTTTGTTAATCTAGGATTCAGGGTGGTGCAGGATAAATATAAACTTTCCCTGAATCTGAAAAGGAAATCAGATCCAGTATTGAAACAAAGGAATTGGTGTTGACCATTAGCAATTCCTTTGTCTTATATCCACTAGCATCATTCTTAAGAATGAATAAAGGCCCAGAGAGATTATTTAAATTAAAAGGGTAATTAAAGTGTTAGAGATAAGTTCAATAAGCACAAGCATATCTAGACGAAAATATTTTTGAGAACAAATAAGAAGAATAAGTAAGATTTACAAAGACACAGCAGAAAATTTTACAATGGCACACCAAATTTTACACTATAGTATCCAAGCAAGAAAAAACAAATTTAACATTTTAAGAAACAAACAGAAATTTAGGGAACTGATCAATCAGTAAAATACAAAACATTAGTTTCACTTTCTACAAAATAAAAATATAATTAAATAAATAAATTAAAGGACTAGTGATAGCATTCAATACCAAATAAGAAGATAAACTTCTTGATTGGAAGGCAGTTTAAAGTAGTTATGTGGGAAAACTTCATAATGAGGAAATGGACAATGAAACTTATTTGCTTATTTCAATAACGAAATACCATGAGTTGGCATAATGAAAAGAATTATAAAATTTATAAAGATGTTCTGAGGAAATGACTTTTATGAAGGATTCTTGTTTTTTATTATTACTACTACACGACACCTCCAAGGAGTCCAAAGACTAATCGAGGAGGACACCTATTCTCTGTCTCCACTACTCAAATTCAGAACTACAGCAAACCACATCATCTACACCAATGCCATCTACTGCCCACCACCACAACTAGTATTTTCACAGACAATTACAAACATTCATGCCCACAGCAGGATTCGAACCTGCAGCCTTTTTGGCTGGAAAGCAGATATGCTAACCAATTGGCCAATCAGTATACTGAGTTCAGCAGAATGGTATCAGTTGCTGGATAGGAAGAATATTGACAGTGCATGGGAAGCATCCTGAGAGTTCGAAGAATAAATAGGGTAGGAGTGAAATGGATGTGTATTCTAATTAAGCAAGAGATTCGTAAGAAATGGAAGATGTGGAAGGAATACCGTGTGCATAAGGATGATGTCCGTTCAGAAAATCATAAGCAGCAGGATAGAATAGTTATGACTGTTGTACGGAAAGCTAAGTCTGAGTATGAAAAGAAACTGGCTCTGCAGGCTAAAGACAACCCACAAGAAATTTATCCATATGCTGCAATTAAAAGAAAAAAAAATTAATATGAAAGAATAACTCTTCTAAATGCAGATGGGGTGAGGGGTGACAGATGCAGAAGAGGTTGTTCAACTAATGAGCACCCATTCTGCTAAAAGCTATCAACCTGTATACAAAATGGAGTTTACTGCTACTTCTGAACTAAATGAATTTACTCAGGTGTATGAAGAGGAGGTATTAGAGCTGTTGCACAAACTGGATAAGAATTCAGCAATAGGGACTGATGGAATATTAGCACAGGTGCTAAAAGAGTATTCAGCTGAACTGACTATTCCTCTGACCAGGCTATATAATTTCAGTGTTGTCAGAACAGGGAAGACTCCACAGGAATGGAAAGAATGTATGGTAATCCCATTGCACAAGGGTGGTGCAAAGACCAATGCATCCAACTATCACCAATTAGTATCTCAGGAGTGATGGTGAAGATTTTGGAAAAATTTGTTAAGCCTTGCATTAAGAAATGGGTTGACAGTGAATCTCTACTATGCAATGAACAACATTGGTTTACTAAGGGAAGAGCATGTTTTAGCAACTTGCTCACATTCTATAATAATGATACTTTTGGATTTTGTTAAGGCTTTAGACTGCTGCATAAATTGGAGAATGTGGATTTGGATTATAAAATATTAGCATGGATAAGAGGATGGCTGACTGACAGATATCAAAAAAGTGGTATACAGGGAATGTGAGTCTGCAAATTAACATGCACTGAAATAATTTCACACCTTTTTCATTTTTAATATAAAGAGTCCCCTCTTCAACCAAAATAAAATAAACAGCATGAAACATGAAAAGGCACTTAGATTATTTAGCATAAAGCCTCTGCCACATACTTAGTACTGGTCTATTAGTTATAATTATCCATCATTTAAACTCCATTAAAAGGCTTGAAAAATCAACAGAAAAGCAAACAAGGTTAATAGCAATAAAGTAAATCCAGAAACATCAGAGAAATGACTATCGATCACTGAGTGACTAGTATCTACTTAGAAAGTTTACACCAATCAGATACAGTGCATCTAACCATCTAACCTATACTTAGTGAATCTATGTATGCAAGTAGCGTGATTCCAACATATCTGGAAAATTCAAACTTTTCATATTATTAATTACCTACTTACTTTTAAGAGCTTGGCCAGCAAGTCTAATCCTTCTAAGTCTAATTGAGGCACCCTTGTTACAAGTGGTTCAGGTTCATACACACGAAATTTGTATGACAAAAATTCTTCATTAGAAGTTATTCCTTTCCATGTTTCCTCAGCAGGAGTACCTAGACCATGAAATATCAAATGAAGTTCATCCTTTATTGTGGAACCTGGAAACAGAGGCCTACCACTTGCCATTTCAAAGAAAATACACCCTACACCCCTAAAAATGAAAAGAAAAATCTAATTTTATTAAACAACTTAGTGTACTTTTAAATTTAAAAATGAATCAGTCTGAAATTGATGATTAATTAATATGAAAATTATCCAATCAGATAATTAATTAATCCAATCATTATCCAAAATAGTATTCATCTAGACATGATTGTAATGGTGGATCTAGTGTAATAACAGAGTGGACAAACCACATAGATAACTTAAGGTTTAAAATAATAATACCCGATAAAAACTCGTGTAAATATTTTATTATATAATTATCTTAAATATGCCTACCATGATATTTCATTATTGTAACAAAATAACTTAAGGTTCTTACTCACTATATGACCTTGAGTGGCAACATGATGCATTTTTTTATTTTTTTTTATGTTGCTCCCACCCATGAAAGGTTATCTGCAAACCTATAGCACATTTTGTATTGTGGGTGGGCTAGAGATGTGTTTTGATTTTTATCAATTTTATATATTTTTTGTATTTTGCATTTATTTTTTCTACAATCAGGAAACCATGCTCTAGAGTAGGGTTTCTCAAACTGTGTTCCGTGAAAAGTTATGGAATTTGTCAGTTTAGTTTTCTAAGCATTTTTCATGAATAAATATTTTACAGTAAAAATATTCTGAGGAGAATAATATTCGTGAATATGTCGAAAAGCTTAGATCCAGAACACCTAATAAAATCTGTGCATCGTTAATTTTCACACATTGAAACCTTTCAACATTTGGGAAAGGAAATGCCGCTGTTTATGATGGGTCATAAAAATTGCCTGCAAGCCCATTACAACAATTGGTGCCATATCCTCTGTTCTCAAAACTGAAGGAAATGACATCTGTGTAGCAGAAGTCAGTGACCAAGCAGCATATTTTTAAACATGGAAATATTCATTAATTATCGTTAATTTTCACACATTGAAATCTTTCAACAATCGGGAAAGAGAATATCACCATTTATGACCGATCATAAATGTTCTCAAAACTGAACGAAATAACATCTGCGTTGCAAACGTCAGTGACCAATCAGCAAGGAAGTATAAAGAAAATTTTTCCACTGAAATTGAAGATCAAGGTAGTCTGTATCCTTTTCTCAAATCTATTACTACTGAATACTTTCTTCGCAAGTTCGTATTGCAGTGTGTAAGTGCTTGTTCTGAAACCAGAGTGCTGTGATTTTTTAAAAAGTAATAGGAATACAGAGTTAAAGTCTAATATGAATAAGAGACAAGCACTTTGTTTAATTTTGGTATTAAGAAATCTCTTATTGAAGGTGTTTGTGATGGAACAGATAGTGAGTCATCCACCTCAAGTCTACAAAGATCTCCAGAATGTACAAAAGGAGAGGAAAACTACCAGCACACAGGAGAAAAAGTCTGCATTCACTCGTAAGTACTTATAATAATATTATAAATATATTTGGTGATCAGAATGGGATATGTCAATGAAAATCAGCACAAATTAATTTAATGATGTTTGCCTGAAGAAACTATGACATGTTACAAGATTTCATTAGTCCAGTGATTGATAACTAATTTAAATGTAATTTATATTTGTCAACATGCCAGACTGTATACATAAGTGTACTAATACTCTTTATGATTATGCCATAATTAATTATTAATACTTATGTTACTGTATGAACTTTAAAAAATTTTGGAAGGTATTTACGAGTAAATTTGTTGGGACCGGGCCCTCGGAATAAAACAACAACAGCTAACGCCTTTTTATTCCCGTATATAGGGAGTAGGCGAGGCGGCTTTTAAAAAAACGAATTCTTCTTACTCTTTTAACAAAATTTATAATTAATATATGATTTATTTGAACTGTTTAATTTTTGTTACTGAACATTTTTATTACAATTGCTTTTACATTATTTGATATGGGTCAGTACTTTTCTTACAAGTATTGTTACAATTCATATTTACTTTTGTGTGTTGCAGTTTTTTTTACTATTTTGCATTATTCATTTACTTTTATATTATTCGACATTTCTTATTTATAATCTTATTGTTTTTCATACTAAAGTTACCTTTACAACACAATTCTATTTGTTTTTATTATAGCTCTAACAAATATTGGAATTTGAATATTATTGAAAAAATATCCATGGATTCTTGTTTAAAGACAGGAACTTTAACACAAGGAGGAGCAAGTACTTCTGCTGACACATCTACTCGTATGATTGGAGAAGATATGGAATTGCAAACTGTGGTTTCTTCAAAAGCTAATATTAAAGAACAAGAGTCATCTAAGAACAGACCAAAATGGAAGTACCATGAAAGTTATTTAAATTATGGATTTACATGTATTGGCAAATACACTCTGATGTAATGAGTATTTGATGCAATGTGTGTTTTATGTAATAAAATACTAGTAAACAGTTCTTTGGTTCCAGCTAAGCTTCGTAGGCACTTCGAAACGAAACACACTGATTACAAAGGAAAAGATATACATTTTTTTAAGAGACGACGTGACTCGCTAGAAAAATCTAAACTTCAAATGGCTACAATTGCTACAACTGAAAATGCAACAGAGGTATCTTTTCGCGTGAGTTACTGCATCGCACTTCATGGTGAAGCTCATACAATTGGTGAGACACTCATTAAGCCTTGTGTGTGAAAGACATTATATCATGCATGTTAAAAGAGCTGGTTGCTAAAAAAAATAGATGCAGTACAATTATCAAATGATACTGTTTCATGCCCCATCAAAGATCTTTCTGCTGACATAGAAAAAGAGCTAATTTATCGACTTAGACTTTGCAGTGAATATTCATTGCAAATGGATGAATCTACAGATGTCACAGGACTCGCTGTATTACTAGTGTTTGTTCGTTACATATTTGATAAAAGTATTGAAGAAGATTTACTCGTGTGCATATCTACAAGAAAAAACTACCAGAGAAGATATATTCAACTGTATTAATAATTATATTACAAAACAGGAAATCGGTTGGGAGAAGTGTATTGATATTTGTACAGATGGTGCTCAAGCAATGGTAGGAAAGATGAAGGGAGTTGTAATGCATATCCTGCAAGTAGCTACAAGAGCCACCAAAAGTCATTGTGTTTTGCATAGACAAGCACTAGTAACAAAAAGAATTCCTACATATTTAAAAACTATTTTGGATGAAGCCGTAAAAATGATCAACTATGTAAAATCTCGACCACTTCAATCCAGATTATTTAAAATTTTGTGCGATGAAATGGGTAGTGAACATAACACACTTTTATTACATACTGAAGTAAGATAGCTATCCAGAGGAAAAGCATTATTGAGGCTTTTTGAACTTCGTAGTGAATTAATGGTCTTCTTGATGTCACATAATTTAGGACAAAATTTTATTGAATTATTAAGAAATTCTTCATGACTGATGAGGCTTGCATATCTGGCAGATATTTTTACAAAGTGCAAAGAAATTAACTTATCATTACAAGGAAAGAATATTACAATTTTTAATACAAGAGATAAAATTGCATCTTTCGACAGGAAGTTGCAATTCTGGATTTCTACAGTTGAACAGAATAATTTTAATTGTTTTTCCACCTTGCATGAATTTTTGACTGAAATAAATTCTAAAGTAAATGAAGAAGTATCTAATGTAATTTTAGAACACTTGCATGACCTGCAATCAACCCTTTTGCAATATTTTCCAAAATCCAGTGAGGACAATTCCTGGGTTCTAAATCCATTTGCAGCGACAGCTAAGCCAGCAAGCTTCGGCACAAGTGACTATAAAAATCTAATTGACTTAATTAGTGACTCTGATTTAAAACAAAAATACAAAGAACTGCCAATAAATGATTTTTGGACAAATTTAACAGAAGAGTACCCCAGCGTGTCAAAACTAGCTATTCTTGTTTTACTTCATTTCACAACGACATATTTATGTGAGGCAGGATTTTCATATTATGCTGCAACCAAATCAAAGTCCAGGAACAGACTTGACGCTACACCAAATATGAGAATTCAACTTTCTAATATTGTGCCTGATATCAAAAGAATTTATAATTCAAAGACCCAAAAACATCGAAGTCATTAAGAACATCATCATCATCATCATCAAATTCCTGCCATGTACCCTCAAGGGGTGTACAGGATATGACAGTACTACATGAAAAAATTACATCATTACTAACTTCCTATCTACAATTTTCCTCCAAATCAGTCTGTTACTTGTCAAGACTCCAACATTATCAGATCTTATATTTCTATCGTCTAAGGCACTTTGTACCGTATCAATCCACCTATATCTTGGTCTTCCTCTCGGTCGTTTTCCTGCCAACCTGGCAGAGAACACTTGTTTTGCTAATCTTTCCTCTCCCATTCTATTTAAGTGACCATACCATCTGAGATTAGCTCTGCTAACGCATTCCTGGATGCTGACAATGTCAAGTTCTTTCCTAATATCCTCATTTTTAATATGATATTGCCATTGATGCCATCTGTTCACGCCTCTAATCTTTCTCAGGACTCTCATATCTGCGGTCTCTAGTCTTTGGTCAAGTGTTTTACTTCTGACCCAGCTCTCAGATCCATAAGTTAAAATTGGTTTGAACACAGTCTTGTATACAGCTAATTTAGTGTTCCGACTATAAGAACTTAATTTGCAATATGCGTGTTTTACTATTTTTATGTGTTTTGTTTTTACTAATTAACATTTGACAATAAATGATTGTTTTTTCTTAACGCTTAGATTTACTCATTTATTTTATTTATATTTACCTACCCTACAAAACCAGCACACAGGAGAAAAAGTCTGCATTCACTCATAAGTACTTATAATATTATAAATTTTTGGTGATCAGAATGGGATATGTCAAGGAAAATCAGCACAAATTAATTTAATGATGGTTTAATTGATGTTTAATTAATAATTATCAACCATTAATAATTAATTATCAATTAACAATAACATAAGCTAAATTACCAATTAATTAATTAATACGTTACAAAATAACCAAGATGTTCCGTGAACATTTCAGGATTTGTGAAGTGTTCTGCCGGAGAAAAAGTTTGAGAAACCCTGCTCTAGAGACCAAACATGGAACATTTCCAAGCCACCACTTTAGGTCTCCAATAAGCAGGGCAGTGGTCTCACACTGGGAAATGGCATTCACCTCCCAGCTAAAGATAATCACAAACATCCATGCCAATGGTGGCATTTGAACCTGCAGCCTGTTGGTTGGAGAACAGGTATGCTAACAACTTGGCCAACCAGTCTGCCGATACATATAGTTTACAAAAGTGAGAACTCATGGAGTTACATTGATTAAATTTGGTGATGAACATTAAATGCATTTTTTAGAGAATACATCCTTGGATCAAAAGAGCAAGATTAGAGAGAATGAAAAAAAAAAAAAAAAAGATGAAATCAAATAAAATTAGAGAAGATATAAGCACAGGAGAATAGCAAAAAAAGTAGGTATAAACGAGAACAGTAAGGAAAATAAGGGTGAGAATAGTAAGTGGGGTAAAAGTGAAAATGAATAAAAGTGAAATTAACACAAAAGTGGTGAGAAAGAACAGGATGTGAAAAAGATGTAAATGAGGATTACAATGCATAAACTCAAAAAAAAAAAAAAAAAAAAGAAAGAAAAATGTTATGAGGGGAAAAATGCATTGAATGAAGCAAAAATGAAATGGACCTTCTAGAAATGACTGGTTAGTAGTTATGTATGGAAGTGGGATTAAAAGACAAATTTCACACGGGGGGAAAAGTGAAAAAGAATTAGCGGAAGTAAGTAAAAACAGAAGAAAGAGTCATAAGACTGAGTGTGCTTTCATAGTATAATTAGGGGTGAAGTGAGAAGAACAGTTGCAAATGATTTTATGTGTAGGTTTGCATGAGAAATAGTCTTCAAGTCTGCAGATGTGTATAAACAGGAGAAAAAAAGGACTTGCATTAAATTTATTCATATGTAAACTATTAACAAGATGTTTGCATTTGCATAGAGGAAGCATTATGCAATTGGATATGCTGTTTGTTAGCTAGCAAAGTGAAAAGTAAGAGAAACAAGAATTGTTAGTATGGTGATTGGAAAGGTTTGAGTAAAGAATGCAGAGATGAGTGCAAAAATCTGAATGAATGAATGTGAACCATGTTTGGTCTGTGGAGCAAGGCTTAACTAACTGTTACTTGTACTAATTTCGTGCTGTACATTTCAAAACTTTCATGGCTATCTCAGGATTATCATAAAAACATGATACAATATTATCAAATAAAAGAGACAGTATAACAATAGAACAGAGTGAAATAAATTAACATAAATAAAAACTAACATACAACACTACACAGACTGGGTCATAGAAATTTAGGGAGGGAAAAGAAAATATAGCCCAAAACCACTAATTATGAGATCAGTTATGTTTGATTTTTGATATCTGACTAATGGAACATGAGAACACCCACCAATGTAGAAAATTTTATATTTGACTTTTCTATATACCTCACAACAGTACTGATTCCTGATTTCATTAGCAAATATCAGTTTCAGGTTTTTTAAGTTTAACTTACTTTTTTATATGTCCACATTTTAAAGATACCTTTAGCTAAAGAAAATATCACAAGATGCTGTTCAGAAATCACTACGAGAATTTTGTATTTTTTTCAAAAGAATTCAGAGCAATTTTGGTGAGTTTGTGGACCACCAGTGTTCTGTAGAACACCAAGTAAAAAGACTGGCTGCTTTTATTTCAATATAATGCAAGAATCCATTAACAGCTATCCTTTACAACAGGAAGGTTGTAAAATGCGGCCTAATTCCAAATATAACTTTCATTATTTCTGAGTGAGAGAATCATCTGGGTTGGACAAATGTAATGCGTAAAAAGGAAAAAAAAAAAAAAAAAAGACAGGAATTGAGGGCATAGAATGGCTTTCTAATAAGGTTATTTCATAAAAGCCAATCTCAGTTCCATTTCATTAACTTTTGAAAACAGGTTGCCAATTTCCTCGTTCACAGGCATATAATGAATGGCTCTTTATCTTTGACCTTCTCAGTCACTGCTTTGAGTATCTGATTTTTTTTTTTTTACTCTTTCATTTTCTATATATATCCAAGCTACTCCTTATATTTTCTATATATCAAACCTAACACCCAAAAGTTCCAAACATCCATCATTAGTGCCATCCTACTGGATGGCAAAGTAGTAACTTAGTTCACCTGCTTACTTCCACTAATTTCATGATATGAAGGTGAACAGGAGACAGTATACTGGAAGTATATGTTAAGTATACTACAAACACACATATATTCAAAGGGGTACTGACGTGTGTGAAAACTATATCAACATACTCAGCTAACAAGGAAGTTCTCTGGTTGTATTAACAGCTTGCCAGAGAATGTTAAACAAATTGCTCAAACAAATCATAGTGTGAAAGACTGGATGGATATATCAGAACTGGTACCTGATGTGCATGCGACATGTAGACAATTTTATATTTGACTTTTTTCTATATACCTCAACAGTACTGACTCCTGATTTCATTAGTGAATATTAGTTTCAGATTTTTGAAGATTTATTATATTAATATAATATTATTATTATTAATATTAATTTTCTTATTATATTTCAAAGATACCTTTAGCTGAGGAAAATAAGAGTTGCAGGAGTTAAAAAACCTAGTGCCTCCATATGAGATCAGCTAACTCACCTTCAGTTGGAAATCCCTGATAAAGGTTCTTCAATTCCTAGATAGAATTTGAACTCAGGTCTATCTAACTAATGGTCTTCACTTATACTGACTGACCTATGGAGGCTTTTAACAGATTAATACTGGTGTTGGATTTTTCAATCACTACAGTGTGTATGTGTCTGGGGGGAAGGAGTAATGGTGATTGGAGATTTAAATGTGAGCATATGCATATAGTTATTCCAAGTTTATGCCATAAGATTTAATGAATACATACATACACTTCAAGGCCCCACCTTTCCTAATTGGGTTGTGGGGGCAACAGCTGCAAGAGGAACTTCCAATGGTCACGATCCTCTGCCACCAAGCTCAGGTGTTCTGGTGGGATTCCCAAATGTGTCCACTCAAGGTTTTGGATATAATCTATCCAGCGAGTCCTTAGCCTTCCACGTGGCCTCCCACCCTCTGGATTGGCAAAGAGGGCCTGCTGAGGGAGCCTCTCTTGTGGCATTCTGACCAGGTGCCGGTACCAACGTAACTGTGATCTCTCAACACGGAGAAGCAGCTGTTGAGTATTGAGGGTTTCCTGAATTGCAGAGCTTCTGACTCTGTCAAATCTTGTCAGCCCTGCAACCCCCTCAAAGGAACCTCATTTCAGCCCCTTGGATTCGTGTCCGCATTCTTTTGGTCATTACCCAACTCTCATGACCATAGGTGAGGATGGGGGCAGAGACTGTATTGAAGACAGCCAGCTTTGCCTTCTGGCTTAACTCCCGCTTCAATACTACCGAATGGCCAAGCTCCCGCAACATTGAGCTTGCTAAGCCAATTCGAGTATCTAGCTCTACGTCCCATTTTCCATCATTCATGAATATGGACCCAAGGTATTTAAACTTCTCCACCTGCCTCATTGGGACCCGACTTACATGTAGAGTGCACTGGGATGGCTGTATTGAGACCACAAATGTTTCAGTTTTGGCCACACTGATCTTCATTCTGGCGTCTGCACAAACAGCTACAAACCTATCCAGGGTCCGCTGGAGATCATCTGTGGAAGAGCTAAGCAGAACAAGGTCATCTGCAAATAGCAGATGTCCGATGCTACATCTTCCAATTCTGTCACACTCACTGCCTCGGTTGTGCCTATCAATCCAGTCCATAAATATTATGAAAAGGGTGACAGAACACACCCTTGGCAGAGGCCAATGGAGACTGTGAAAGGTTCAGACTTTGTACTGTTTACCCTGACACAAAACCCTGGGCATTCATACAGGGACTTGATAGCAGCTAATAGTTGGCCATCTACTCCATACTCCTGTACTACTTGCCAAAGCTTATCCTGAGGAATCTGGTCATATGCCTTCTCCACGTTCACAAAATATCTGTAGACATTGTTAAAAATACCAAGCAATTTTAAACCTGGTTTTACTCCATTTCCCAAGTAAGCAAACAGACAAACAAGTCAAGTTTGCACCTGCAAGTGATGCAAGTCTAGCTGATCCTACAGGTAGTGCAAGACCAAGGCAACTCGTGGTAAAGGTGGCATAAGCTCTGATCACTAATCTTAATATTTACCCTTAATGCCAAAACACATCTCCAAGAAGGGGATGTATGATGTTTTGTATTAAAGGCAAGGGGGCCACTACCCAGACCGGTTTTGACCTTTATTGAGGTCTCATCAGTGGGAGCCAGGGGCTAGAAATACCAAGAGCTTACAAGTTTACTTGTAAGCTCTTGGTTACAAGTAAACTTGTAAAGAGCTTACAAGTTTACTCTGTATTACTTGTTTAGTAATACAGAGCTTACAAGTATTTTACCAGAACAAGCAGGTGCAAACTTGACTTGTTTGTCTGTTTGCTTACTTGGGAAATGGAGTAAAACCAGGTTTAAAATTGCTTGGTATTTTTAACATTTATTATACCCAAGGTAAAATACTTTCTACATTTATATCTCCTCCTGAGATTTTTATTTAATAAGGTTAAAACACCTTATGGTAACTTGTTCTGGTAAAATACTTAATAAGCTCTGTATTACTAAAATCTTGGTATTTCTAGCCTGGCTCCAACACTGATGAGACCTCAATAAAAGTCGAAACCGATCTGGGTAGTGGCCCCCTTGCCTTTAATACAAAACATCATACATCCCCTTCTTGGAGATGTGTTTTGGCATTAAGGGTAAATATTAAGATTAGTGATCAGAGCTTATGCCACCTTTACCACGAGTTGCCTTGGTCTTGCACTACCTGTAGGATCAGCTAGACTTGCATCACTTGCAGGTGCAAACTTGACTTGTTTGTCTGTTTGCTTACTTGGGAAATGGAGTAAAACCAGGTTTAAAATTGCTTGGTATTTTTAACATTTATTATACCCAAGGTAAAATACTTTCTACATCTGTAGACATTCTTGGCATATTCCCAAGATTTCTCAAAGACTTGCCTTAAAGTGAAGATTTGGTCAGCTGTGCTTCTACCAGGATGAAAGCCACATTGTTCTTCCTGGAACTCTGACTCAACTATGCTCCTGCATCATCTTTCCAAGCACCTAGCGTACACTTTTCCAGGCAGGCTGAGCAGAGAGATGCCACGATAGTTACTGCTATCCTTCTGTCCTACCTTCTTGAAGACTGGTATTATTATGCCTGTCTGCCATTGCTTTGGTGCTTGCCCAGATATCCAAGCAGCCTGACACACTCGAGTCAGCCAGAGAACACTGTCTCGATTTAAGGTTTTTAGCATTTCGGGCCAAATTTCATCATCGCCAGCAGCCTTGCCCAATTTTAGCAATTTTAATGCTAAATAAACCTCTTCTGCTGTGAGACTAGTCATTGCCCCAATCTGAACCTCTTGGATGTCCACAACTGCTGGGCCACCCCAGTTAAGAAGGCTCTCAAAGTATTCCCTCCATCTGTGGAGGATATCCTTCTCGGTTGTCAAAAGTGCACATCAGAGGCCTTAATTGTCCTTGCTGTGCACGATTTCCTCCCTCGAAGGCAGTGGATGGTTTACCAGAATACTTTGTTTGCATTTGCATAGGCTGAATCTAATCTTTTTCCAAAGGATTCCCAAGCCTTCTGCTTTGCTGTCTTTACTGCCTCAGCAGCAGCTTTTCGTGCCTCAGCATACCGCAAACGTATCTCAGGTGACCTGACACTAAGCCATGTTAGGTAGGACTCCTTTTTTGCCCGGACAGTTTTTTTTTGGAATTCTTGGTTCCACTATGGTGTCCTTTTCTCACTGCCCGTTGCCACGCCGAGCCAATTTCTGCCACAGCATGAGAGTGCAGAGACAGTGACAGCCGTTCTGAACAGCTTCCACTCCTCAACATCTGCAATATGCTTGGGAATCTCTTTGAACCTGGAGGAAATGTCATCTGCAAAATTCTTCCTCACAGCCTCATTTTCCAATGCCTTCTATTTCACACGGTATAGCTGCTTAGGCCTACCAGCATTGATGGTAGCATCTGGTTTCTGAAGCCGTAGAGTGCACACAACAAGGTGGTGGTCAGTTGACAGTTCTGCCCCTCTTCTCACACGAATGTCCAACACTGAGGAAAATAGGCCTGCTGAGACTATAAAGAAGTCAATCAGAGACATTTGTTCTAGTGTATCCCTGTACCAGGTATACTTATGGACTTCTTGGTGCTGGAAGAAGGTATTCATTATGGACAAGCTGTTAGTACAGCAGAAGTCCAATAATTTCAATCCATTCGCGTTAAGGTCAAGGGTGCCGTTCCTCCCAACCACACTCCTCCATGTATGGTCATCTGTTCCAACATGCGCATTGAAGTCGCCCATTAGCAGGACTGATCCCATGTCTGCCACCCTGTCAAAAGCAGCATCCGCTTCCTCTAGGACGGCAGAGTATTCTGACTCCAGATTAGGTGCATAGGCTTGCACCACAGCCAAATCATGGTTTTTCATCTGAAGCCTTAACACAAATACCCCCCCCCCCAATGGGATCCACTCAGCAACACACAGTCTGACAGCTGGGGGCTTGTGAGTATCCTCACACCCGCCTGAGCAGACATTGTCAGGCTCACACCAGAGTAGTAGAACTTCCACCCCTTATCCAGGTCGACAGTTTCACAGCCTCTCCTCTTGGTCGAAGAAAGCTGGACTAAGTCTAGCCAGCAATGCTTGGCTTCTCAACCAGTTCCAACTCCTTCCCTGTCAGAGAGAAGATGTTCCAGTTGCCTAAAGCCATAGTCTAGTGCCGTTGTCATTGCCATTTCTGTTCTTTTGCAGAACCATTTCTTTGCACTGCCCCTAAACACCTCCCCAAATGGGTAGCGGGCCCATTGATGGAGTTTCCTCTAGCAGAGTGCTGAGGAGTGGTGTCTAAGGGAGACTGTAACATATTTTTTGCATGGGTCCCTCTGCCTAAAACCCAAACGCTTCCCTTGGTAACCTGCGCGATGGGCGATGCAGTATGAACATTTTTTGATGGCCTGATCATGTTACAGTATTTGATAATGTCCTGTTAGCACAAGACGAAATGACACAGCAAAATAGGAAAGATTCCCCTCGAATACTCTAATAGCATTCGGGGCAAGGAGCAAGAAGAGAAGAAAGATAGAAGCAAGGGAAGAAGAGGAGGGACCAGTCTACAGATAATATAAAAGATGTATATTACATGAAGTAAGGCATGGTCCAGCATCAGGTACCTCGGGTTTGCCATGCCCGTACTCACTAAAGTGAGCCCCTGAGGATTTAATGAATAAATAATTACTGAAAATAGAATCTGCTACAATACTGTATGAATAATGAATTAAGAATAAATAATGTATTTTCATAATAGCCCAATATAAAATAACATGAAAATACAAGAGCACATGACTTCTACAACTGATGTACTGGGTCTGGAGATGACTTATTACACTGATGCATGACTTGATTTTCTTATTATATTTTCACATTTCAAAGATACCTTTAGCTGAGGAAAATAACAGTTGCAAGAGTTGCAGGAGTTAAAAAACCTAGCGCCTCCATATGAGATCAGCTAACTCACCTCCAGTTGGAAATCCCTGATAAAGGTTCTTCAATTCCTAGACAGAATTTGAACTCAGGTCTATCTAACTAAAGGTCTTCACCTATACCGATTGAGCTATGGAGGCTTTTAACAGATTAATACTGGTGTTGGATTTTTCAATCACTACAGTGTGTATGTGTCTGGGGGAAGGAGTAATGGTGATTGGAAATTTAAATGTGAGCATAAGCATGTAGTAATTCCAAGTTTATGCCATAAGATTTAATGAATAATGAATTAAGAATAAATTATATGTATTTTCATAATAGTCCAATATAAAATAACATGAAAATACAAGAGTATATGACTTCTGCAACTAATGTACTGGGTCTGGGGGTGACTTATTACACTGATGCACGACTTGCAATGATCCTCCACAAAGGTAATGCATTTCCAGGAAGTACTGACAGTCAAGAATCATTTCCTCTAATGTGAGCTGATGCTCTTTTATTATTATTTTCTTCCTGTTCTCTGTAGCATGCACAATTTCAAAATACAAAGATCTCCTCTAGGTACTGCCTTTCTCCATTTCAGCCTATCTAGAGTCAGAGCTTCCCAAAAATGCATGCACATATTTTTCAAACAATATTGTTGGTAGTTAGTTAATCTAAGCTTGCTGTTCTTCTATTCAGAGTTTTGTGAATGTGCACATTATTCCATTCTAATTATTAGTTTTCAGGATAGCAAAAATATTCAGTATCTTTTATAGTATGCACAACTTCCTTTAGGAAGTTTTTATTTAATCAATTTATCATTTCAAAATTTTATCAATTTTTTTATCAATTTAATCATTGATAAAAAAACTTCCTTTAAAGAGTTTTTTTTTTTTTTTATCAACGAGAGACAAAGAACTGTTGCAATGAAGAGAGTAAAGCCTTGCTTCACAATTGGTGAGCAGTCAGTCTTGTTTCTGTGCACGTATTATGTATACATTTATAATACACATAACATAATCAAAGTATTGCTAATTCAGTTGACTTGCTGGCAATTTTGCTAGCTGACATGGGTTGAGCAAATTTTTTAAGTGCAGGTAATACTCCAACATGATAGCAGTTTTCATAATTTTGCCATAATGAATGCTGATCACCATATAACAATAAAAAAAAAGATTCCACTTTTATTTTTTAATGTTTTTTTTTTTTAAGGTCTTATCCTGTCACAGGCAGGGAAAGCTTTCCATTTCTTATCAATCAAAAGCTGCATTTACTTGCAGCCTTTGATTGATAAGAACTAGACTTGATATTTTTTATAATGTTAGCCAGTCATTTCCTTGCAGGTAACAAGAATAGCAGACTTCATTGCCAGCCAATGCTGATCAGCATTCTCTCAGGAAGTTCAGTGAACAATTTGTTGTCAAGACAATGTTCAAACTAGTTGCACTTCGTAGGATCAGTATTAAGTCTCTGTTTATGGGGTTTACACCTTAATCATCCTCTTAAGTGCAACCTGATAGATGACAGAGCAGATAAGATGTTCAGTTCAATAACTGTTGGCACTGGAACATTATTACAATCACAGAAAACGATACAACAGTCAATGAAACCACTGACCTGAGCAAGTGTATTTCCACAATGGATTGAATTTACTCTTTGACAAAAAAATGACAAGATTATGTTCAGCACATTCGGTCACCAGCAGGATTCCATTTGAGTTTGATTTTCGAACTATTTCTCTACAATTCTATGTAAGAATATTGAATTATGTACAGCTCTGGCATTCAAGTCACCAAGAATAATCAGTGTGCTTTACTTTAGTGTTACATGGTGATCAGCATTCATTTTAGACAAATTATGGACTCTACAACAGTGTTGGAAATAATTTTAATTTCCCAACATTTTGACCTTCATATTAAGGTCATCTGGAGTATATACATATATAGAGACAAAGAAACAAGCATATTACATTTCACACAGTATGCTAAAGTAACAATGATTTGATCAACGGTTCAGGCCAGTAGAATAACTGTTGATCAAATCATTATCTCTTTAGCATACTGTGTGAAATGTAATATAGCTTCTCTCTCTCTCTCTGTGTGTGTACTCCAGATGATCTTAATATGAAGGTCAAAACATTAGAAATTAAAATTGTTATTTCTAACATGGTTGTAGAGTCCATAATTTCTCTAAAATAAATAATCAGCATTGTTATTGTTTTGGGATATTATATAGGATGGCATCCAAGACGGGGACACAAATGCTGATAACTGTAGGCTGCTGATTATTTAACAGCTTGAGATGTAAGGTCATGAGCTGATGAGATTAATTTCATTATACCTAAATAGAGAAGATTTTATACCCAAAAACATTTACTGACATAAGAGATTTAACCTCAGCAAATATAGCAAACAATTATAAATTAATACTTGGAAAAATAAAAATTGATATTAGTACCATGGGTAGGCTAAGGGTTAGATAATCCTGAAACTCTGTTCTAGGGACCAAACATGGAACCTTTTCAAGTTACTTCAGGCCTCCAATCAATCAGGCTGGTTTAAATTGGATAAACTGGAAACAATAAAAGATAAAGACAAATAAACAGTAGAAGAAAAATGATAAAGATATTATAGATAATGAAGAAAAAACATTCTGAGAAAAAAATATATAATTAGTATGAAAACTAATCGAAGATTAGTTTTGTTGTACTAATTATTATTAGTTTTTGCAAAAGAAAACCACATTTAATAGATATCCACAAGAAAAATCAAACAGATCAATATATATATAAAGAATATAAAATTATATGAAATAAATAGCAAGATAAGAAAAAATTAAACAATACTGAACAGCTACTTAAATGAATCAGAACATGAATTTTCTAGCATCCAAAGAAGAACAGTACAAAATCAAAAAGAAACTGGAGAATAAAATTAAGCATCCGATAAATGAATGATATGCTAGGCGAGATGTGTGAAAAGAATGGAGTACATTTGGTGTTTTTTTTTATCCCACACACGAGAGGTACAATAACCTATAGCTCATCAGTGTCATGTGTAAGGTACAGATGAGAGTTGAGAAAGAAGAAACCTATTGACATTCTTCTTAAAGAGCTGTAGGCTGAAACTGGGAAAACATCATGAGGAAGAGGAGAAGCCGTTCAACGAGTTTGTGGTTGTGCTGTAAAGGGATGGATGTTAAAACAAGAGCAGTTGATGGACAACAGCTGCTCTTGTTTTAACAGGCCTAACAGCAAGTAAGGGATTGATGTTTGGCAATTCATTGGAGAAGTGACCATGGAAGTACTTGTAGAAGAGGCACACAGAACTGAAACACTCCACATGTGAGATAGAGGTTGAAGTGAACCTTTGAGGGAAGGGGGTCATCTATCCCCAGAGGAGAGCAATTTGGCTCATAGATGAGCCAAATTGCTCTCCTCTGGGCAGCATCAAGAATTTTTAAGGAAGTTTTAGGTGCACCATCCCAAATGTGTGTACAGCATTCTAATGATGGGCATTTCTTTCTTTTAAGGTTACATGATGGTCAGCATTCATGGAGACCCAACATACGTGTTAAAATAATTACTTTACTTAATATTAGGAAAGTAACATTTGACGTTTCGACCTCTGTATTGTGGTCATCATCAGAAAAATACATATGTATAAGAAACAAGGGGGGTAAGGGATAATTTCTTTACTGGGAATTATTCCTAGTAAAGATATGCGCAATACATCTCTAATACAGAGACTTAGCCTCTTCTTTACCAAGACTACTGTGTGGTGAAGAGTCACATCCTTCCAGAGGTGCCCCCGTTTTCACAGAACAGTGCGGATCTAGACTGGAAAGTTAAAAAATATTCCAGAGGAAGGCAATGGCAAACCACCTCTGTACCTTGCCAAGAACATTCTATGAACATGCCAAAAATGATAAAGTACGATATGGTGCTGGATGGTAAGACTCCCGGGCCTGAAGGCATCCACAACATGCAACTGGGGAAGAACAGAGGGCTTCCACAAGTAGAACTAGTTTTTATGATGTGTCCAGGTCAAACCCGGAAAGAAGCTTGGTCATGGATATTGCTGGTTGAAAAAGGGAGTCTCCCTGTTTCACAAGAAACCACGGGATTGGAACTTGGAATGTTAAAAGTATGAACCATGGTAAGCTGGAAATAATAAAGATGGAAATGGAGTGCAAGAAGCTGGATATGTTGGGAATAAGTGAACTTAGATGGACAGGAATGGGCCATTTTCAGGGGACTATATGGTGTATTACTCAGGACATGAGACAAGTTGTAAAAATGGAGTATCTTTCTTACTCAGGAAAAAGGTGGCTAGGTATATATTAGGTTATAATCCAGTGAGTGGACATCCAGTGAATATGACCATCATTCAGGTTTATGCACCCACTACAGAGGCACCAGAAGAATTTTATGCAAGTTACAAGAAGTGACAGATGCAAGACCAAAGCACAATTTATGGCTACTTATCGGAGATTGGAATGCACAAGCGGGGAGACTGAGGAACAAGGAATAACAGGTCATTTTGCTTTAGGTATTCGTAACACTGCAGGGAAGAGACTAGTTGAGATTTTGCAGAGAATTCTTTGTTTGTTGCTAACACCTGCTTTAAACAGCACAAAAGAAGATTGTACACATGGATATTACCTGATGCAATACAGAAATCAAATTGACTATATACTTGAACAAAGAAGATGGAGAAGTGCAATTCAGTCTGTCAAGACTTTTCCAGGTGCAGACTGTGGAACAGACCATGAGTTATTAGTGGTTATGATTCATGTGAAATTAAGGAAACTGAAAACAACACAAATGTCGATTAGATATGATCTTGGAAACATACCAGCTGAATACAATATTAGTATACAGAACAGATTCAACACACTCAATTTGTACGAAAGAGAACCAGATGAACTATAGGAAAAGATTAAAGATATAATTAAAACACAAGGAAAGAAGAAGAAGTTTAAATGGCTGTCAGAAGGTGTCATCAAAGGAGGAAATTTTCCTCCTTTCCTGCTCAGGAAAGGAGGAAAATGAAGGCCACAGGAAATACGGCATTTGAATGCAGAGTTTCAACGACAAGCCAGAAGAGAGAAGGGAAAATACTTTAACCAGGAATGCCAACAAATAGAAGACCAAAACAAGAAAGGAAAAACAAGAGATCTTTTCAAAAAGATCAGAGAACTAACAGGGAAGTTTAGTGCCAAGGTGACAATAC
Organism: Typopeltis vanoorti; assembly: GCF_054136105.1. Lineage (NCBI taxonomy): Eukaryota > Metazoa > Arthropoda > Arachnida > Uropygi > Thelyphonidae > Typopeltis > Typopeltis vanoorti. Next base: position 70,974,188 of record NC_143553.1, on the reverse strand, counting down.
TGAAAAGTAAACACAAAGGATATCTTACAGAAGCTGCAGACATCAAAGAAAGATGGAAAGAATATACAGAAGCCCTTTACAGAAAGGACTCCAAAATTACTGAGAAATTTGAAGAGCATGATTATACACACGAGCCAGTACCACTGGAGAGTGAAGCGAGGTGGTCACTGCAACAGCTATCCAGTAAGAAGACACCAGGAGGAGACGGAATACCTATTGAGCTACTGAAAGCTCTGGGAAAAGAGGCAGTTAAAATTTTAACAACTCTATGTCAGCGAATTTGGATCACAACTAAATGGCCTAGGGAATGGAAAAAATCAGTTTATATATCTTTACTGAAGAAAGGCAATGCAAGAGAGTGCGAATATTACAGAACTATAGCACTGATTTCTCATGCAAGTACTCTTACTTAAGATCATTCAGAAAAGACTGGAACCATTCACGAAGAGAGAAATGTCAGATGAACAGGCAGGATTTCGAAAAGGCAGAGGAACACGAGACCAATTCGCCAATGTGAGATGGATAATAGAAAGTGCACAGGAATATCAAAAGAATGTCTACCTTTGTTTCCTTGGCTATAGCAAGGCTTTTGACTCTGCAGATCATGTGAAACTGTGGAATGTGTTAAGAACAATGAGGGTACCAGAGCATTTCATTATCCTGCTGAGAAATCTTTATTATAAATAAGAAGCTACTGTCCGAACAGATCTTGGAGAAACCGAGTATTTCACAATAGGTAAAGGGGTACAACAAGGATGTATTTTATCTCTGTACCTGTTTAACTTGTACAGCAAATACAATTTGAGAATGGCAGGACTGGAGGAGTCTTCAGTTGGAATTAAAATCGGTGGAAGAAATATTAATAATTTGAGGTATGCAGATGATACCACGTTGCTATTAGGATGCAAAGAAGATTTGGAACTTATTATGAAAGTTAAAGAAGAAAGTGCCAAATATGGTCTTAAACTTAACCTCAAAAAGATCAAAATTATGGCAACATGTGAACTTAATGATTTTGAAGTAGATGGGGAGAAAATGGAAGCAGTTAATAATTTTGTGCTCCTAGGATCCCAAATTGACAGACAGTTATTGTACTGAAGAAGTTAGAAAATTATTACTCGGAAAGAAAGCAATGACAAATTTAAGCAAGATCTTTAAAGTTATTAGCCTTGCAACAAAAATCAGAATTGTGAAAGCAGTGGTATTCCCTGTGATACTATATAGATGTGAAAGTTGGACCCTGAGAGAGTGAAAGAAGGAAGATAAATGCATTTGAATTATGGGTTTGGAGTGCTTACTAAGAATACCATGGACTGCAAAGCAAACCAATAAATCAGTGATAGACAGAATAAAGCCAGATTGCTCCCTGAACGCTATGATCATCAAGCAAAAATTGTCATACTTTGGACATATTATGCGAGCAAATGACAGTCTGGAGAAGACTATGATGCTTGCTAAAGTTGATGGAAGCAGAAGAAGAGGAAGACTAAGAATTAGTGGATGGAGTTAAAGAAGCAACTGGAATGCACTTGGGAATTCTGAAAGACATGGCCAAGGACAGATCTGAATGGAGAATGTATATTCATAGAATCACCAGGAGTCGAAAACGACTCGATGGAATATAACAACAACAAACATAAGAAACAAGCTACATGCTACTGCACTTTATAAAGGCAAAATGAATCTAAGCTACTTATTAATCTTTTATCTAGCCTGACCTCTAGTGGGAAAAGAAAAAAAATTAATAATATTAAAAATAAAAAAATATAAAAAATAAAATAAAGTTTTAAAAAAGTAAATATAAAAATAAATTAAAAACAGGTTTTGGTGCGGTGTAAGGACTTGGTGCCTTTCCAGTCAATTCTATGGTATTTTTTTGAGTGCATGGTCTGATAGGCCTATTTTTCCCATAATGGAGGTATTTAATGTCATTTGTGTTCGTCTTTTCTGATTAGGATAGTGCATCCTGTTTCCCCTATGTAGGGTAGGTTACATGCATATTGGATTTTGTAAACCCTGGCCCACCCAGGTTTTTTTTTAATATATATTTATTTTTTTTTAATATTAATTTTTTTTTCTTTTCCCACTAGAGGTCAGGCTAGATAAAAGATTAATAAGTAGCTTAGATTCATTTTACCTTTGTTAAGTGCAGTTGCATGTAGCTTGTTTCTTATACACATGTATTTTTCTGATGATGACCTCAATACAGAGGTTGAAACGTCAAATGTTACTTTCCTAATATTAGTAAAGTAATTATTTTAACATGTGTTGTGTCTCCATAAATTCTTAACCATGAATAAGGATGGGCATATTTAGGATTTATATAGGGTTAGTAGCTGGGCGGGTATAAAATTTGAGCAGAAAAGAATGCCTAGTTTTTTTAGAAACTTGAAAGCTATTGAAGTGATGTGGTGTTTGTGCCAAGAGAGAGAGAGAGAGGGGGGGGTGGAGATAAATGTCAGTCCAAGCAGAGAGCTCATCCTGTCTGATGTGTGTATTACTGAAGATGTGGGAAGGTGAGCTTAGATCCCTCCTTTTGCAAGAAGAAAAAAAAAAAAAAAAGACGACTGCATTTTTGGTGGCACTGATGATGACTAGGTTATCCTTGCCCCACTGAAGGATGGTATGGAGATAGTGTTTAAGGTACTGGTTGCAGGTGATTTTGATATAAGAGATGTCTGGAAACTACATGGTTTGTCAAAGGAGTAGGATGAGTGGAGAGTGCTATTGTCTGCAAAGCTATGGATAGGATTTGTAGTGATTAAGAGTAGGTCATTCATGTAAAAGAGAAAGAGGGTATGTGAGAGAATGGAGTCCTGAGGTACTCCTGCACTGGTGGCAAGGTGCACAGAGAGAGAGAGAAAAAACAACCAGAGAGAAAGTTGGCTATCCAGTTACAGAGGGTGGCAGGTAGACTGAAGGATGGCAGTTTGCAAAACAGGCCTTCATGCCAAACACGATCAAAAGCCTTGGAAATGTCAAGGGCAACAGCACACATTTCTTCAAACATTTCCACAGCACATGTCCAGTGATGAGTGATGTAGGCTAAGATATCAACCATGGATCTAGATTAGTGGAATCCATACTCCATACTGGTGGTCGCTGAATAACTAGTGAGCTTCTAGGTAGTGAAGAGGAGAGGATTGAGGTGATGGCAATAGGCTTTTGTCTCCCCGTTTTTTGGAATGGGTTGGATATATGTTAGATTCCATGAGATGGGATAGGTGCCAGTTGAGTATAGAAGACTGTAGGGACAATAGAGGACAGGTGTTAGCTATGGAGCACAACACTTGAGTACAACAGGAGAGATACCATTGGGACCAGATGGCTTTGTAGTGTTCAGGTTGCAGGGGATGAAATTGGAGGATGGATGGAACTGTATAAGATGGACAGACTGCACTGAAATAGTTCCATGTGAGTCAGCTGGAGAGGATGTTGCTAGGCAGGAGAGTAATGACTACAATGAACAGAAGACCTGAGGAAGTAAAATTGATGTACAAGAGTGGGAAAACAAGGCAGGAGATCTTATGAATAGAGAGGTGAAGTGAGTGTGTGTGTGTGTGAGTGTGTGTGTGTGTGTGTGTGTGTGTGTGTGTGTGTGTGTGTGTGTGTGTGTGTGTGTGTGTGTGAAGAGAATGAGACAGCAGGAACAAAAACAAATCAGGGTGGACAGGGAGACAGTGCATGAGTACTGTGTGTGTGCTGGATTCAAAAGTAATGTGTGAGTAGGCAAGAAAGGACTGAGATGGCCTGGAATGTGAGGAAATATTTGCATCTGTGACATTATGATTAAGAATTATAGATGTAAACACAAGATAATGTTAATATTTCCCAAATATTTCAGTCCGGAAATAACAGGCTATCTTTAGTGGCTACATAGGAACAGTTTTTAACAAGGTGGAATACCAACAATTGATCTTTCAAAAGTAGAATGAGCAGCATGATGTTACATTGCTAGGTATTAAAGAGAGGAAAAATTTCATCGGTGATGATTAAACTATAGGTATTAATTCACAATTTCATGTAATAATCTTAATTTATAAATAACATTAGACTAATATAGGAATTACAAGTCTCAATTTTAAAAAAAATAATGCATTATCGTTATTAAACTTTCCCATATTTTTGATAAGGAAATATCAAAAATATGGGAAAGTTTAATCACGATAACACATTCATTTTTTTTTTTTTTTAAATTGAGATTTGTAATTCCTACATTAGTCTAATGTTATTTATAAATTAAGATTATTACATGAAATTGTGAATTAACACCTATAGTTTAATCACTACTGATGAAATTTTTCCTCTCTTTAATACCTAGCAATGTAACATCATGCGGCTCGTTCTACTTTTGAAAGATGAATTGTTGGTATTCCACCTTGTTAAAAACTGTTCCTATGTAGCCACTGAAGATAGTCTGTTATTTTCAGACTGAAATATTTGGCAAATATTAAAATAATCTTGTGTTTACGTGTCTACAATTCTTTTTGCATCTGGAGAGGACTATAGGACTGGTGGTGATAGAGAAGAATAGGAAGGAGAGGGTATAAAGGAGTCAACATCCAAGAAGTGATATCAGTGGACTCCTTAAATAACTAGAAATGAGTTGTGTTGGAATATGAATGCCAGAAGTATCAGAAATAATGGGGGAAAAAATAATGCACTGATTGAGTTCATTCACCCAAAAATTGTAAGAAAAAGTGAGAAGTGGTTGGATGAGGATGACATCCATGCATGAACAGAGATGGGAGGATGATATTTTTTTGTGAAGATAGATAGGGCAAAAAGGGAAGACTGCTCTTGATGGTGACAGAGCAGTCATACCCATCTAAGGTAGAGATGCAAAAGGGCAAATAATTGCAGTAGTTATGAGGTAGAGTGAGAGATAGACAGGATGAAGTATTTAGTTAGATGTTACTATACTCTTGCTACTACTCGGTAAGACGGAAATGTATAGATAAATTAATCTGGCAAATAAGAAAAGAGACGATTATTATGGGTGATTGTAATTAAGGTTGGAATGAAGAGATGACACTTGGAGGTAAAGAAAATAAATTTCTTGAGTTTTTGAGACAGACTCCTGTAAGAAAGAGGATATATATGTGGAACTCGAAATCCAATGATTATGACAAACTTAGGAGATGCCTAGCAGCTATATCATGGAATGAGCAACTGGTTGGGAAGGAAATCAATGCTGATTTGGTACTATTCAGAACTATCTATTTAAGGATATATTTCAGCCTGAATATTACAGGCTATCATCAGTGGCAACATTAGTTAACTACAAGATAGAATGTGAGCAATGGACTGATTTGAAACAGTAAGAGCTGTGTAATGTCAAACATAAAAAAAAAAAAAAAAAGGAAAGTAAAACTAAGGAAACATTGTATTATTAGATATTCATTAACAGCATTAAAAAAAATAATTAAAGATGTATGATTAGAATAAGACTCTTCCATATCTTAAATAGTGAGAGGCAGTTGTTCCAATTGAAGTTCAGATGGTGAAGTAAGTGCTTCTTTAAATAAACATTCGAATTTATAGCGACACATCAAATAAGTGTGTTTCTGATCATAAGATATTGTGGTCCATATCTATTCTGTGCTAAGCCAGATCTCTAAGATTTCCTATTGCTGATGTAAAACAGGTAGGTGTTCTTGTATTTTCTTTTCCACTGAGCATCCAGTTTGTCTGATGTAAGAACGATGACAGTCGCATGGAACTTGGTAGAAGCCAGGAACAACCAGAGGAGAGCATTTCCATCTTCCACTTTGGAAGATGGAAACCATGATGATAATTCATTGATAGTAAGAAAAGTAGTCACTAACTAAATGTATTTCATAAGAAATACAGTTTTCTTAAAATGGAGAATTTGATATGTTCAGATGACTTGGTAAGTAGAATATCCAAGAAAGAAAGGGAGCCATCCACTTCTAGCTCATATGTGAATTTAATATTTGGATGTATATTGTTCAGGTGATTTTGAAATATTTTGAGATTATCTAGACCATGTAGCCAAATCAAGAATACATCATCTGTGTAGTGGAGCCATATCTTCGGTTTTAATGGAGAGGAAGAAATTGCTTTTTCTTCGAAGTCTTCAAAATAGATTTTGCAAGGACCGGCGATATGGACTTCCAATTGCTAAACCGGACTTCTGTTTGTAAATACTGTTTTCGAATTTAAAATATTCTGATTTGACATGGTGCGATAGTAAAATATATCAAATTCTCCATTTTTAGAAATGGAGAATGACGCACACTGACAGGTACCTTCACACGGACTTGCACCATTATCCACCACAAAAGTTCGGCATCATCTCAACTCTGGGTCATCGAACAAGATCTTTGTTGTCAGACGAACAAGAACTTCACAATGAACTCAAATGCCTTCAAAATACCTTCAAAAACAATGGAGATACTCTAGGAGAACTATAAATAGAATACTATTTAACCATCACCATCAACAACACAATGAGGATACAACTAATTCCAAAGGCTGCATTTCCTTACCTTATATTAGCTCTATATCACAGATTTAGCAAAAATTTTAAGGAAATACAATATCAAGACTTTTTTCGCTACTTTACCCAAACTTCGCTCAATCTCAAGTCGTCCAAAGAATAATCCTCAATATCCTGGTGTCTACAGAGTTTTCTGCGATTGCGGTAAACTGTACTACGGTTAAATGGAAAAATCCATCGAACTCCGCTTAGAAGAGCTTCAAAGAGACATCTCCTATGACAGAACTCGAGCTAGCGCCTTGTCCAGCCATATATTATTTTTGGTAAACTGTAATGAAGAAAGCCTCCCACATCAAATACGCTGGGATTTAACTAACAACATTCACAGATGTTATGATGAATTAGAGAGATGGATCCTAGAATCTAAGGAAATCATTCTTGACCCTGTTCACATTAATAGCAACCTTGGCTATAGTTTGCCAGACTCACAGCTCTGCCATTCAATATTGGAGATCGCAAGACCTTACACGCATGCATGCCCATGATGCTACAGCCAGAGTTCTTTCTTCTATTTAAATGTTAACCTCTGTTGTTTTACACATTATGCTATGTAGAAATCCAGTATTTGTACGGTTCTTTCTCATATTTTTCATGTTCTTTTAGCTTGCACCTGATGAAGTCTGTTCTCAGACGAAACTAGTTGTGTATTAATAAAGTTTAACTCAAAACCTCGGTTTTCAGTCATTAAATAATTGTAACATGTTATCAAACCAAGTCCTGATTTACGCTCACACGTAGACTTACACTTTTTACTGTGTAGGCATTCAGAACTGAAATCCTACAGAATAGGTTGGTTACTCCTTATTCCTGGAGGTATCCTATGTCTGTAGAAGTGTGTGTTCATGGGGCCAGTTTGCCTGGTTGCAGGAGAAAAACCCCAGATAAACTGGGGAGGAAAAACTCTGCAGTCCAAGGCCAAGACCAGCCAACCTAGCTATGTCTGAGAAAGATCCTAAGCTTCTCATGTCAGCAACGGGAATGGAACGCAGGACACTCCTCTCCCAGGCATATGGTTGCAAAGCGCATAACCACTCGGCTAACCGCACGGACTATCAAACCGAGTAAACCTTCAATTTAATAATACACACACACACACACACACACACACACACACACACACACATAGTATATGTATGTATGTGCATGTGTGTGTGTGTGCAGTTTAAATATCTTCTGAAAATAGCGCTCCACGTTTATCACAAGGAGCATTATTTTCTGAGAGTGAAATTTTTTGCACCAAATCAGAACGATTTACCAGAGTGAAAAAAAATTTTTTCCTCCTCTGGATTAAATGCCCAAAGATAGATATCTTAGAACTTTAACATCAATTGTTTCAGTAGGATAGATATATATTTACAAAAAAATATATCCTTCCACTCTAGAATAATTGTCTGAGGATCAAAAAGAGATTTATTCTTTGGATATTTTTTGAACCCTGATATATGAAACTAATAATTAAGGAATTGACAGCGTACACTAGAAATATAAATTAAATAAACTTTAATATATACTTTCCAATATTTCGGCAAATGTCGTGTTGCCATCTTCTTGGGAACTTAATACAAAGACACGTGCACACAAGTACTACATAACAGCAAATGAGAACCGAAGCTAGGAAGCTAACGTTTTCCTAAAGTCCTGATGGTGTCCCCTAGCGGGCTATATTGGTAATTCTTGGCCTTTGGGCTGAAGTTCTTCTGATAAATGTTTCCCAAATTTGGGGTAGTCTCATGCATCCAAATTTGTTGAGGTTTGGCATGTTCCTAAGGGCCGAGGCTGATTCCATGAATAGTCTTTCATATTTGAACTTGCTGCGGTGTATTACTGTGGCTTTCTTCCATCTTATTCTGTGGCGAGTATCCAGAGCGTGGGCTGCAAGCCCAGAGATATAAAGGAACAACATCCAGGAGAAAGTAGGTGGCTAGTTGTGTGGCACAAGGCTTTGTGCTAAAAACCAGCACTGTTTAATTTATACATAAATGACATAGCAAAATTGGTTAGAGTAACAGTTAATCAAGGTGATCTGGAGAGATTTGCAGGATAATTTAAATAGGCTGTCAAATGGACAAAAGATAATGGATATCAGTTCAACGTGGAAAAATGTAAAGTTATGCATTTTGGGATAAAGAGATAAGAAGCTGTGTACCAAACTGATGGAACTGTACTGTAAGAAATTATGATAAAGAATAACAGAATGACACTTAAGTTCAGAAAAATTATTTGAGATTTGTGGAATTTTTGACTAGGCTTCTTAGTCATTGTCAATACAGTTGAAAAGAGATAAACACAATGAGAAAAACACTTCAACTGCAAGCAAGTGACAATATATGCTATCAACTGCAGGAGGATAACTCTATCCAACTATTAGAATTTAAAGAAATAAATTTAAATAATTATAATTTTAAGAAACACAGGAATGAGCAGTGTTACTTAGGATGACTTCCCAAAATTAGGAAAGTTTAGGGTAATTATTATTTTTTATGAGGTTTGGACTATGAATTTGGGCTTCACAATTTTCTTTATATAATCTTTCAAGAAGAAAATAACTTATGTGTAGGACTTTAGTTTTGTTCCAGTGAATTCTATACCTAACAGTATTATTTAAAGAAATTAACAAGATATACTATATATTAATTAGAAAAAGCTGAATTAATACTTCCAGTATTTAAGCAAGGTCAGATTGCTACCATCAAGAAACAAAGAACAAATTGATATGTGTATGCAGGCACTACATAAGGTATGACAAAAGCAGAAACAGTGTCATTCCATTAATCTATAATTTTATTATTATGTCATCTGCTTTCATTTCATTATTTAGATCTATTTATCTATTTGAACTCCAGAAAATAGACTAGGCTAGGAACTTTGGGATGACAGCAAACAGAGAGTTGATATTAGAAATTATGGACTTTACAACCGTGTTATAAATAACTCTTTCAATTTCCAGACGTTTCAATCTTCATATTAAGATCATCATCTGGAGCATATACAAATATACAGGACAAGCTGAGTTACATTAAGCTAGAGAAACAATGATCTGATCATAGGTTATTCTACTGGCATGACCTCTAGTGGGAAAAAAAATTATTTAGAATCTACATGAATCTAAATTCTATTTATGATAACATGAATAAACATTCTTTCTTATAGATAGTTTTCTTTCAGTAACAATGAGGTCCTATTTTTAGCATTACAGTTTTTATTTTTGATTTAGGATCCTGGATTAACTACAGTCCTGTTTATAGTTACTCTTAGAGAGGAAGGTTCTGTGGGTCGAATATGTGCCTTCCATATGTTTGGGATTTTTAAACCATCATTATTGTTGAGAGTGGTGGTTGATAATAATCTCACAGGCTTCCTTAAATTTGCATTCATACCATGTTTCGGTATGATGTAGACAACTAGTGCTTTTCCAGTCAATTCCATGTAAGGTGTTCACAGGGCATGATCAGAAAGGCCAGCTTCAACCATAATTATTATATTTAATGTCATTTATGTTCTTTTTGTCTGATAGGAATTGTGCGTCCTGCCCCTATATATGGTATATTACAGGTGCAATAAATACGGTATACTCCAGGGTGGGCCAGCAGAGGGAGTGGGTCTTTAAATGAGTTGAGTAAGCTTTTTAATTTTGCAGGAGGTTTAAAGATGGCTTTGAGATTGTATTTTTGTAGTATTCTGTTTATTTTATCTGATGTCCCTTTAATGTAAGGAATGGTTAAAGTTTTATTGTAGTCTGGTTTGTCTGTTTTTTATTGAGGTCTTGTAGAGAATTTTGTTAATAGTGTACCCATTTTTTTGAAAGGTATTGCTGATAACTTTAAATTAGTCTTTCAGTGCATGTTCACTGGAGCAGATCTTCAGAGCTGTTTTTTTTTTTAGAGTATTAATGACACCTAGTTTTTGTGTTATTACTTGCATGCATATTCACATACACAAATATGTTTTGCATGTGCAATGACATCTGATACGGTGGTAGCTGATATTGTGAGAATTGACTGTATTATTTTTATTATTATTATTACATCCTCCATGGAGTCGACAGACTCATTAGAGGTTCATTCAACTGACAACACATTTATCATATAGAATCTCGAAGCCCTTAACACTCTTTGCATTACGAACACATTCTGATAATGCATTCCATTTACTGACAATTCTCCATGTAAAAAATCTACTCATCACACTCTTCTTCACCAAACTTTTACATAACTTCCAGGAATGACCACTGTTCTTCCCCTCGCACCTTCTACTCTTTTTATAATCCCCTCTGGATTAATCTGATAAAATCTTCTCACTAGCTTAAATGTCTATCATATCACCTCTCTTCCTCCTATCCACCAAACTCTGCAATCACCATCTCTTCAACCTCTCTCCATAGACAGCATTCCGAATTCCTGATATTGTCTTAGTCACTAGTCTATATACACTAAGTATATAGTCACACAGTTGATTCTTACTATTTTACCACTTAACAAACCTCTCAAAAGTCACATGATAAGTTTTTGCAGAGTTCTGAAGAGTTAGTAGTGCTATGTCGAATAAGACAGAAATTAGTAGTGAGAATTAATGTTACTTGATATGATGGTTAATCTAAAACAGTTGAAATAGTGAACTGTATAATGCTTTATCATTTAAGAGAAATCTTCCTTACACTGTTTTAACTTGGGAAAACAGCATGTGAGCAAGACACTTTCAGTGAAAAAAAAAAAGAGAGAGAGAGAGATGGAATGAAAGCAGAAGATGAGAAGTTGGTTTGGTACAATTGAAGCTTAACAACTGTGGATGGATGTTTACTAGCAGATGCATGCAACTACCTAGTAAAAAAAAAGCATAGTAAAAATATGTGCAACTGTTGGAAACAGGCTTAGAGAAGAAAACAAGGAATACTGGAAATTAAATTGAGCAGAATGGTGAAAAACCTTCTATAGAAAATCATAAGGCAGAAACAGAACATCTGTGAAAAAAGTGAGTAGAGCAAGTCATTAGTTGAGAGAGAGAGAGAGAGAGAGAGAGAGAGAGAGAGAGAGAGGGGGGGCACCAGACTTCCCTTTTCTGGATAGCATCAAGCATTTTAGGGAAGTTTTTAGTACACCACTATCTCAATGCAAAGACCATTCTAAAGTTTTGAAAAAAAAAGCTATGGATGTGATGCGCTTATGCCTGAAAATACAAGAGATCAAAGTCGACCAAAGAAGAAAAATCCAATCTTAACTAGAAATATGGATACTACCAAGGGAAAAGAGAGACAAAATGAGATCTTTTGAAAAATAAGACAGGACTGAGTTTTGGCAGCACCGAAGTTGACAAGATTGTCCTCATCCACTGAAGAATGCAAGATCAATATTTAAGCACTGATAAAAGATCTTGAAGCCTGAAATGTTTGAGCTTTACAAGAGATTTGTCAAACAAAGAAGAGAAATGGAGTGTCTACTGTCACTAGCAAAATCAGTCAAGTAGGTAGGGCGAATGTCACCGTGCAGTGCGAGACCTGGCACTCTCAAGGAGGCCTGAAATGACTTGAATAAGTTTAGTCTCTAGAGCAAGGTAAAATGCATGCAGCTACTTCATTTATATATACACAGAAGAGAAGGATAAAGCAATGAGTACCAAAGTGTGACACATCAATTACTTCACATTGGCTAAATCAGATATATTAGCAAGTTTAAAATTTCTTTCTAAATGTAATAGTAGATGTATGTACAGTCTATTCCATATGCACTAGATGCTACCACATGTCATCATTAGTCATTAGTGAATTCTAAATATTTGACCATGCATTTAGCATGGTCAAATATTTAGGCACTGAGGGGAAAAAAAATTAATCATCATCATGCATATCAAGGATTTAGGCCTCGCGTGGCCTGTTCCGGCCTTAGAAGTCATCGTTTAAGAGGACGTCCTGGTTTTCTTTTTCCTAACGGCTTGTACTTTAAGGCTTGTTTTGGTAATCTTTCTATTTTCATTCTTTGAACGTGTTCCATCCATTTATGTTTATATTTTAAAATTATTTCTATTACTGATTCTTGGTTTAATTCTTTCATAATTTCTTCGTTTCTTTTGTGATCAAATAAAAAAAAATGAATGATGCTGATAAACGGACATGATATTTTGGCCCATTATTATACCAAAATGGCAGTCACTTCCTTTGAGTGAGGTTGTACATGTCAATTTTACCCTAAAAAAAGCACAATAGTGAGTGAGATCAGGACTCTCTGTAGTCAGTTTAGCTGACACAGAGTCCTGATCTCAACCCATCTTACTATAGCCCTTGAAACAATATGGTGCAGCATTATCATACACAGCTGGGTTTTTCTTTCCACAAAAAGGCAATGCAATGTTTGTTACTCATTCTTCCAGGCAATGTAAAGGTTTCATAACATATTGTGATAAGCAAAATTCTTTTGGTAGCTGCATACTCAACCATATTTATTTGATTTGAAGCATGTGTATTGTTATTCATCATGCCATAACACATCTTTTATTACTTCCTCCAATCATGGTGAGTCATGATTACATAAGTTGAACCCAAGCAGTCGTTTCATGGAAATGAAGGATATACAGTTCAGAATAATGTTCTGGAAAAATTACCTGTCAATGATATGAAGTAACCGAGATAGAAAATCCAATGATACACACTGAGAGAAATGTACAAGACTTTTTTAGAATTCTCCTGTCCTTTTCTGTTAATCTCTAGTTCCACTTAATTCTCTCTTGGATTTATTTTCATAACCATCATGTTTCCATCTTTTAATGACATCAGCTATATTGATTTCAGATGGTCTGCATCTGCTGAAATTGAATTAACTTGTTGATAAACAATACTGAAAAGTAGAGTATATGATACCATCTTTCTGGAAGATTTAACTCTATATTCTATTTCTAGTACTGTATGTAACAATATTGTTTAATATGCATTCTTTGCTTTATAAATTTATGTACCATTAAATGATTTGTTATTGGTAAATAGTATTTGGGGGAAAAATGTATAAGGCATATAATTTTTATAACAGTACATTCATGCATGTGTACACAAGCACACAAGTAAACTTGCTCACTTAAATAAATTAGGACTGAAGATCTATATGGCTGAATAACAAGCAATACACTTGGTAACAAGAATGAAACCCAGTTTATTGCTGCTCAATTAGTTTTGGACTAATATTCATAAGTCTTTTCAGGTTAAGGAAATCAACATTCTTGCTATGATTTTACAGTAGAGACCTGAACACCAAGCTCATGGGCTGCAAACTGGCTTACCCCTATACTAATTAAGCCAGACTAGTGTCTTTAAATATTATGCATTGCATATTGCCACATCACAGAGTAGGGAAGCTCCTTTAATAAACCTGGAAAGATGAAATACTATGTCGGTATGCAGCATCAAAATTATTTTATATTTTTAAATTTTCTGAGCACACCTGATCCAACAATGATGCTTTTAACATGTCGACAATGGGATGAATGGGAAACTGTTACTACTACCTTGACCATGAGGGCAGGGCAAGAGAATACATCTCGTCCTGCCAAAAAATTCCTGTTTGCGTACTGGCAGACATCACATGTTGTGACATGTTCTTTGATTAAGAGAAGTAAAGGAATGCATTTGTTTTAGCATATATTCGAAACAATAATTAAAGAGAATAATATATTTGGTTTGTATGCTGGAATTACTAAAAGGTAGAAATATGCATGAACCATGTGAGAAAAGCAAATATAAGGCGCAAAAGAATAGGTGTGAATAGAAAGAATTTCACATATGTAAATTTTGAATAATTTACCACTGTAGTATTATATTTGTGTCCAATAAGTTGTTAGGGTGGAGCAAATTACATGTGATCCCATAAAATCTAGACCTAAATGTTTGCATTTATGATGGACATAATAAACTTGAGGAGAGGGAAAGAGATTTGTTTGTGAAATATAAGTAGCTAATTAATAACAGCCGGGCTGGTTGATCGAGTGGTTAGCGTGTTCGCTTTCCAGCCAAGAGGTTGTAGGTTTGAATCTCGCCATGGGCATGGATGTTTGTGATTGTCATACAAACTGTGTGTGGAAAGGGAATCTGTGACCCCTACCACTTTTTCTAGCAGAAGACTTCACTCCCAAAACTCTGCGAGGTACAGCAGTGACCATATGGTATCTACAGACATCAAATGTGAATTTTTTATTATTTATAACTAATAATAAATAGCAGTCATGCACATTGGTAGCTCAGTAAATAATTATAGGGAGATGTCAGGAATGTTTTTTTCGATTCCATAGTTAAACGATTAGATAGAATAAAACTAATTTTATTGATTTATTGAGTGAAAATCTTTGGTTTCACACCATTAAGATAATTACATGAAAAATTAAAAAAAAATTGTTAATATAAGAAGCCAACAAAAACTGGACGTTACCTACACCCCACATTCTATCACTATCAGGTGCAGAAAATAAGTATCATCCATTCCTTATGCAATAGGGATTACAAAATTTCCACTAATATACATAAAAGGAACCAAGAGTTACAATACCTGAGTTCAATCCTGGTTGCCTGGCCTGAATGGCTGAGTGGTTAGCATATCTGCTCTACAGCCAAAAGGCTGTGGGTTCAAATCCCGCTGTGGGCATGGATGTTTGTGATTGTCTGTGGAAATACTAGTGGTGGTGGGCAGTAGATGGTATTGGTGTAGATGATGCGGGTTCACTGGACTGAGTGGTGGAGATGGAGAGTTGTAGAGTAGGTGCCCCTCCCTTGATGAGTCTTTGGACTCCTTGGAGGTGTCACGTAATAATAATCCTACCAAAGAATGGTTACAACAGAACAGTAACAAAAAAAAAAAAAAAAAAAAAAACCTACATCGACCTACAAAATGATCAGATGAACAGAAAAACCAAGACTTTAGAAGAGGAGTGATTCTCCCATATATATATATATAGACACACACACAATCAAGTCACAGGTAAAACAGCAAGGATATTTCATCAACAAAATATAAAGGCCACCCTCTACCCAATCAACAAGATCTCTAATCACCTGAAACTTCCCTAAACCTTTCCATCTGTCATTTAAAAATCAAGGTGTCTACAAGATCAGCTGTAGTTGTGGCTTACATTATACAAGACAGACAGGCATGTCAAGAAAGGTAAGCTGTTCAGAACACTTCAAGGATGCCGAAAACAAAATAAAACATCAATCAGTACATTAAGTATTATGGCAAAAAACAAAAATACTCCACACAGATCACAGATTTTTCTCAAGAGCATTCAAAGAATCAGTAATGATGAGACATTCTCTACAGTGTAACAAAAAACAAGGGATGATATTATAACAGTTTTGGTCTTCACAAATTCATCACGACATGCATGTAGTTACCACTTATAAGGCAGGTTCCAAAAGTTTCTGGCCTGACATAAAAAAATCATGCAAGACAGAAGGCACCATCTATGGGGAGTTAGTGTACCAGTTTCAACTTGCTACCTGCATCATTCAGTTGGAGGCACTCATTTGACTAACATGTGGCATGTTAAAAATTGAGTACCATGCTGTGATAAAGTTTTTCACCAAAGAAGGGCTTTCTCCAAGTGCTATCAAACAGCTATTGGATGGTGTTAATGGAAAAGCTTCACCTTCATATTCCGCCATGAAGAATGGGCTAAACAGTTTAACCTTTACCTAGTGAGAAAGAGAGCATCGAAGATGGATCCTCATAATGGTTTGCCTGTGGAAATGACGACAGAGGAAAATGTCTCTCTTGTTGAGGAGGAGCTGCTCATTGACAGACGGCTGAAGCTCAAAAAAATCTCAGCAAGATTGGAACTTTCTATAACAACTGTTTTTCAAATCATTCACAAGAAGCTTCACATGACAAAGGTCAGTGCAAGGTGGGTGCCCAACTTCTCTCTTGAATTCAGAAGGAGCATCATGTGACCTGCTCCTGCAATTCATCGGTCGCCACTTATAATCATCTTATGCAATTTGTTCTGCTTGCTACCATGTACTTATTTCTATTTTATTTATTTGCTTTGTTTTATAAGTATTCACTAATAACCAGCATACACTTTTTGCATAGGAATATATCATAATTTTTATCTTATCATAAATAATTTCTAATCATCAAAATAATCTACCTGTTCGCAAATACTACTTTCATTGTGAGTGATTTGTCAGTGATTTTAT